>NW_019174376.1:2082254-2375643 GCF_002260705.1 Seriola dumerili | reverse complement strand
AGATGTGGATGGAACACGGTATGGAAGGAGATGGCAGGTTAACAGGGATGAGTTGTGGCTCTTAATGAGCTCCTTGTTGGCTTCCTATCAGCACAGAGCTGGGTTCCACTTTTACATGGCAATCTGGGAGCTTATTAGAAGCCATTCCCTTTAAAACAATCACCCAGCAGCTCTCCTCCCGGTTTCTGTGTCTATATTTCCGAAGGTGTTACAAGTCATGCCTTCTGTTTCCCTCCACCCCAGCCTCACTCTGGTTTCTTTCACTCCTCACACGAGCCTCTTTCCACTCATCTTTCTACCCCTTCCCTGCGTCCACATCACCTGTTATTCAGGCATTTTGCTCAGTATTCAGATTCCCCTGGAGCCGAGTCAGATGGTGGTAGCGGTGGCCTCCCTGGGGAGCAGATCCACAGTCTGACATGTTAAAAAGGGATCAGAATGACAGGAAGTGAAGACGGGACGACAGCAGGCTGAAATACAGCAAGAGGCATATACAGTATACACCTCTACTGCTGAGAGGTGGTAAGAGATGGTGATAATGGAGAAAGAAATAAACTAGGTAGTTGTAATGTATTTGCAAACGAGAATAAATCAGAGAATTACGCATATCTAGAAACCTCCTCTCCAAAAAATGACAATCATATGTAACTTTTCTGTATTAAGGATTTATATCCAGGAGAACTTTTGTGCAAATGTAAGAAGTATGTGACGTGAGCAGATCACAGTCAAAAGTAGCGCAAATCGGCTGAATACTTAATGGTTTAATTATTTATTTCAGAGATGTGCATCCATATTGCTCAGTATGTTCAGCTAATCAACATTTAAAATTCAATATTTAATCAACAGTCAATGACAAGCCATTGCTTGCTATCTTGCATTAGTCCAGTTGTAACTAAAGAACTGCAAAACTAGAGGGTTGTTGTGGTGTTTTAAAATTATGTGCACCTTTGAGAAGTGCCATCATGTCTGGACTGGTCTCCACGGAGGTTGTTGCTGTAAAGTGCAAATTTCACGTCGTGCACGTGCATATCAACACATGTTAATGCAGAGAGCAGTTATCTTTTCCGAGCTGCAGTTTACAAACACAGTTGCCTGTTGGCGTTTATCAAACATAATAAATAGCTGTATTTCATTCTCACTTTTGTCAGGCACAAAGTCACAGAACACAGCCCTGGAAGCGGCTGATAAGCCAGACACAGACAAGAGCAAGAGAGGCATTGCCCAGCTACAGACAGACAAATGAGTGAGAGAGATGCATATCAGCTTAAAGTTACTGTTATTTGCTGACATCAACTTTGGAGATGAGAGAACAAGTTCACTTAATTGCTGCTCCCACAATTCACTCTCATGGTGTTTGACAAGAAGGAGAGTTACCCTTCATCCTGTCTTCGAAGTTGTAAACATTGACACCTGCTTTGAAACAAAGCAAGAGGCCCTTGTGTAATTTTCTGGGCCTTATGCAACTTGTATAGTGAGAGTTTAGGGCCAACCCCGGCTTTGTGTAACACCTCCCTCCATTCACTTTTATTTCCCTCCGGCTCTACACTGATCTCAAACATGGCCTCTCTGGAATCTGGTTACTGGAAATCTGTTGTAGCGACAGACAACTTTATTCCCTGAGTACTGTGTTTTTTTGGTTTTTTTTTTTTGGTGTGGTCTGCTATTTTGCTGTCCCACGAGCAGTTGGATGGTAGGTTTGTTCATTTCTGTGCGTTCAAAGGACAGATGTGGGATGTGTTAGCTTTGTCGGGGGCTGGAGGTGAGGCGAGGCAGCTAGCCTGCAGCAAAAGAGGAGGAATATGCCCTCTGGTAACGTCAGGAGGCAAATGGGTTTTGTTGTCAGTTGAAGGGTGCGTGAACTGTGGGAATGTGACTTCAGGGGCAACTTCAGGACTGCTCTATAAAGTCATCAAAGCTAAACTAGTTGTTTGGTCAGTAAACATCTCAAAATCTTAATCTGTCTTCCTGGTAAACCGTAAAGTCTTGTTTTCTGTTGCTACATTTTTTAAAGGAGCTATTTGTAAGTTTTGCTATTGCTACATAGCCAATGTTAGCATTAATAGTTGTTTGCCTTGCCAGTCTAGAAGAAATCTTGCTAGTTCAGCATCAAACTTCATTCCTTTACTCCCCAAGTGCTGTCTCCAGCAGTGGAAAGCAATGGAAATGTTAACTCTTGTCTCTATCACATCTTTATTTCTACTGAAGTTAGCACGCTAACCGGCTAGCCCCAGCTTGTCTCATCACTTTTCAATAGCGTCTTACTGTAGTCTCCAATCTGCCTTGAAGAAGTTGCGCTGCTCAGCTATTATAATCTCTTGTCTTGTAAGCGCAACAATGACCAAAGCTCTTGTCAAGCGACAATCACCACCACCTGCTCCCGGCAAGAAAACACAAGAAAACTTTTACAAGTAGCCCCTTTAAATACAGAAGACATTTTGTTTGAGTGAAGCAGATTTTGAGTTGTTGGATGGCACCTTTGACATAGCTGTGTATTAGTAAAGTAATGAAATTATTTTGTCAGAAACTGATTACATTTTTATTGGGCCTAGTCACAGTAGCTGCTCACAACTATATTTTCTAAAAATGACTATTCCTAAGTGATTTTAATTGCTCACCCTTAATTCTACTTTAACCGTTGTCGCATACAAAAATGGAATATAGGGAAATGGAATATCCAACTGACAAAAATCGGCATGAAAAAATTTGCAGATACAATCAATCAAAATGAATATTGTTTTTGATACACTGAAGAAAAGCGTAAACCCTGATGGCGTTATGTTTCTCTTACATGTTTCACTTGCTAATGTGAAATCACAGGGGAAGTGAAGGAACAGGAAGTGTAAGTGAGAGAGAAATGAGACATTGGAAAGGAGAGGTGGAAGAGTACGTGAGAGACGAGAAATATGTTTTTTAATTAAATGTGGGTAAAAATCTGCGAAAGTACAGGTGCCACACAAAGCACAGTACTATGTCTTGGGTGCTCAGCACACTTTCTCAAACAAAGTACAAATAGACTACGCAGTACTTTACACCTGCTCTATGTTTTATCAGACAATGTTTAAACCAAGATTACTTTTGATTCTGTTGAAAACAAAGTATGATAGTTGGAGAAGTCAGTGGGTTCGCTTCTGTCTCATTTGCCACATGAACGTCCTGTATTTCAAGTTGTTTTCACACAGGGGCAGGCTGGCTGTTAAAGCTGTGGCATCAGTTTAATGAAATGTGTGAGGCGGTGACCGTTAACAAGGTTTGAGATGAAAAGTGTTAATGCAGCTCAGCGTTTCTGTTTGATATTAAAGAGCATCTCAACACCAATAATGTGAAACTGCAGGGATGAAACCAGATAATGATAAAGTGCCCGACAGAAAAAGATTTCCAAATAAAAGTGTAGGAAGGCCAAAATGTTACCAGTGTATGTAAGTCAGAGTGACTTATGGTCACACTGACAATGTGTATGAGGACTGTTTTGGGAATGGCTACCAGTGGTGGAGGAAGTAGCCTATCCAGATCCTTTACTTAAAGATATAATATGTAATTTTTCCACAATTAAATGTCTGAAAATAACTAGACCTATATATTTTCATACCTCGTGAAATCTCTTATTTTCATATGAGGTAGCAAAAATGGAAATACTCAAGTAAAGAAAAAGTCCCTGAATAGTATTTAAATAGCCTACTTGAGTACTTGAATAAATATACTTACAGTAGTTACCTTCCACCACTGATGGCTACATACAGTACATACAAATCAGACACAACAGGTCCAGAATTAAGAAGTAACTTCACTTGTAATTTTAAGTCAGGTTTGTAATTTATTCAAATAAATTTGAATGTGCACATCATCTTTGAATACGCCCAGATACAACTGAAAACACTTGGCTACTGCACACTCATACCAAGTTTGACTCCTTCACTGTCTTCATTTGCTCCAGCCAAAACACTTCAACTTCTCATCCCACATGATGAAGTGTCATGTCTTCACCTGTGGCCCATATTTCAACAAATCAACCCACACACCACAAACAAACACATTCTCAAGTGGCCTCAGCTCACAAATTTACTTCAAATGCTTCATGCTTGTGCAAATATTCCAGATATTAAATGAGAGCAAACCTGTGAGGCACATTTTACACGGGCCATGTGGAAACTATTGTGATCTATAATATTGTCCTTGGAAATGCATTGATTTGCTTAAATGTCGTGTAATCTGAATTCATTCCGCTGGACCTTTGGACTCCTTTTATTGGGTTAATTACGTCATATATTAGTAATGGATTTATGATAATCCCATTGTTGAATTATAAATCCCTTGTGTATTGAATTTGTACTAACTGTTAAAAATAAGCACTTTCCCACCTACAGGTCTCACAACACATCCAAATGTCAGAAAGGGGGGGGATTTCTATTTGCTTCACCTAAGGTTTCTCTATTTTTACATTATATGATGAGGTATTTTTGGGGACCTTTTCCATGCCTTGCCTTCATGGGCTAGTGTGTGAAGTCTACTGAGATACTGTATGTGATGTTGGGCTATAGAATTATACTTGAAAGGTATAAACTGTAATCTGGTACTGCCACGATACAAGTGCCACACAGCAAACTGAGGGACAGAAATTTTGTTTGATTAGGACTTTTGTAGCTTTGTTTGGACCTAACTTGTGTGGTGGCAAAAACAAAAGCTCAAAATAAATATAAATTTGTTCAATGTAACCTAACTCGGTAGGTTTCCATCCAAATGTAGCACTTTGCAAAATTAGCAAAAGGAAACACACATTAATGTACATTTCCATCCACTGCTGTTATGCAAATATTACAAATTGCTTCATCAAAGTAAATAGCGGTGGCGCTTATTCTCCACTCATGTGCCATTTCAACAATTTTAATGAATGAATAACTGTTAACAGTCATTTTCCTCAGCAGTAAGGTCAAATATTTGCTGCTTCCTGCTTCGCGAATGTGAGGATTTGATACTTTTCTTTGTCAGGCCTGTGGTAAACTGAATTTCCTTCATTTTTTCTGTTGTCGGACGAAGAAGACGTCACCTTGGGCTGTGGGAAATTGAAACAGGCAATTTCACTATTTTCTGACATTTTGTAGACAAAATGGTTAATTAAGGAGATAATCAGCCGATTAATCGATAATGAATATGATCGTTAGTTGCAGCTCTAATTCAGTGTGAATATTGCAGGGCTTTGGTATGGATTGCTACGGTTAATGTTGATTCTGACTTATTGAAGGTTAGGTTTTTCTTTTCATCTCTATTAAAGAAAGAGAGAGATAGAAACCAAAAAAAAAAAAAAAGATAAAGAGAAGAGAAATAACAGAAGGGGAGAGAGGGGTCTCCACCGTGCACAGAGCTGATCTGTGTGTATACATTGTGACGTTTCCCAGTGGTCTCAGATGTACGGACGGCAACACCTGTTTAATGAGCCACTAATGGTGGCACTAATTGAAGTGGGCTAATTTCATGTCATCATGAACTCGCCATATACGGCACCAAAGGAGTTGGATCCATGGAGCAGGAAATATTCAGTTATAGCCCCTGGCTGAAACAGAGGCTAGCCTGATCTCCTATCTCCTCCCTGAATCACACAAGCTTCTCTGTGCCCTCAGATTTGAAATGCAGAATTCTGATTACCATCAAGCAACTTGTCATTTATTAAAATTCATATTCAGCATGAGAAGATATTGCTTAACATGATCTCAGCAGTACTCGACTGAGGCCCCGCTCTGTAGATACAAAACAGATTAAATACTTTTTTTTTCAGCAACACTGCTGTAATGAGCAGTGTTTTGAAGCTTGGCTGAAGGTTTCAGTGGAGTGGTCTGAAGGATTGTAAGGCAACGGACAGTGGAGAGTTGTAGCTAGGGAGAAGACACAATCCTCTCACACCCCCAGGCTTTTCCATTATCCCACTCTTTCTGGATCATATAACACAGGCTCTGTGTGTGTGTGTGTGTGTGTGTGTGTGTGTGTGTGTGTGTGTGTGTGTGTGTGTGTGTGTGTGTAGCCAACTTGCATTTGGCTGTGACTGCGTGCATGTGTGTACTGTATATATATGTGTGCACATTCACATCCATCTCACAGAGTCCCTGGTCCTTTTTTTTTTTTTTTGCTCTTCCCTCCTCTTCTCTCTTGTCCTGCTCTGCTTTCTTTTAACTCCTGTTAATATCTGGTTTGTTCTGCCAACTGGGCACGTGTTTGATATTAATTTGCCAAGTGCCCCGGGTCTTGAGAACTTTGTGGGAGGAGAAAAGAGGAGCAGAAAAGGCACACAGAGGAGTGAGGTGAAAACAGCAAGATAAAGAGAATCTTTTCATTCATTGTCTGATGCCATGCTGTCACACCACAGTTGTTTCCTTTTTTACTCTGCACACAGACAGTCACACACTGTTAGCTACATAGGAGAAGAGACACAAAGAGGTGACAGACATGCATGAAAACACACGTCAGGGATTTTTTTTTCATTCTACCTTAATATAGCACTCACAATATGTAAATTGAAAGAGTTATAAGTAACTGTTATAGTTCCCACTGTCCAAACTGGCCCTGAAATGATCCCTTTCTAACACTATTATAAAGTAAGCAAGGGGGGACAAATCGACAGTCCTTGTTTTGTGCAAAAATGCATTCTAAAGTTCAACCAAAGCTAATACAGATGGGAGACAAATTAAATGGAAAACCTGAATAAATTAGTGGAGAAACATACCAAATACATATGCTTCCACACAGGTTCACTGCATGGTACAATTAAGCGAGTAACATCCAGTCATGTTCTGTGGCGTGTATGAAAATGCTGAGCAGGCCCAGGTGATGAAGCAATGAAGGGCTTGCCTTGCTCGTCCTGACAGCACAGCACTGGTACAGACATTTGTTCCCAAATGTTTCCAAAAGATGAATCTTAATGATTCTGATGATCCTGTGACTTTTCCTCCAGCACCATCATGAGGCTGACATTTGTGGTTTTGAGTTATATGTCTCAATAACTACTGGATGGATTTCCATGAGATTTGGTACAAAGGCTCTCATTGGGAAGAATTGTAATCACTTGGTTGACCCTGACGTTTTATCCGGTGTCATCACTTACTCAATATTTCATGTTTGGTTTACAACTAAAATACCAGAATGACATTTCCATCAGACTCAGATGGTGAACAAGATGTACCTTGCATTTAGCTTAAATACAAGTAAAGCCATACAGCCACTTGCATGGCTGTAGACTCCAGGGGCCACATGCATAAAACTCTGTGTAGATTAATGACTAAAACTATATGTATGCACAAAACCAGAAATATGCATACACATTCTGTTAGTCAGAATTATAAAGTCGCATAGCTCCACTTTATAAATCTCACTCATTGAGAAATTGGGCGCATTTCCACTTCCACAATTAGCCATAAATGGATAAAGACACTTGCTTAAGTCAGTTTGCATAAAAAAAACACTGTCTGTGCCAAAAGTTATCAGGCATGGCACAGAAAAGAAAGTCGAGAAAGAAGCACAATTTCACCAATTTTGAAAACTGAGGCGCTTACAAGTGGGAATCAAAAACGTGCATCAGTACACTGTAGTACAATCACTCCAAATGCAAAGTCCTGTTTCACTCTGAACTTCATTTATTAGAACTAGAGACGTCTAGAGACTAGAGACATTCGTGAGGTACACACATTCTCTCCACACATTATGTGTTTATAAATACTTATGTGCGGGAAATGGCGTACGCATGGTTTTTGTGTGTACACATCATTTATGCATCTGGCCCCAGGTCCTATTTTGCATTACTATCCCTACACTGCAGCTCAACAAGGAAACACAAATGACTTTCACTTTGGAAGATTCTTGATTCAACCAATTCAGATTGACGAAGCATCATGTTACCTTTAGCTGAACTTTGAACTAAATGTGGATTTAGTCACTTTCATTTGACTCGTGTTACAAAGGAATCTTTTCACACCAATAACTTGAGTATTGCATTGAGGTAGATTTGAAAAACATATATATGTTAATACCATCTATCTCCCACTTTTCATTACATTATCTCCGCCTGCATGCAGCTTGCATGGACTCCAGCAGGGCCAGGAACAGTTGGCGGTCCATCCGTGCCACTATTCTACCTCTAAACCTCCCTCAGTGCGGTCAAACCCTGTGTACTCTACCTGTGTGTTGATAGACACTCCATGTCAGCGCCCGTGCCCCGGGTCAGCTTACGCCTTCTCTCTCTTACCCACCGCACAGCCGCGCGACTGTCTGCAGCCTCACAAAGCAATGGAGTAATGAGTCCCATGACAGTCCGCTGGAATAGGCTCTGAATAGGTAATGATGGAGTCTGAAGGTGTTGGGAACACTGGCTGTGTCTGATCGGAGGTTATAATGCAGTCTAGGAGCATTCCTCCCTCTGCTTGTCCGTGAGAGTTGTGCTGGCACAATGCCTCCTATCTAAAATTTATTGTATAACGCCGCATGCCTGTGTTAGAACCGTGTTCCCCGCACACTGCCCATCAAATCATATTCTGATCCCTATCCCTGGTTAATGGTCTGTACATACAGTCCTCCTCCACATGTATGCTATACATGCTGCTGGGCTCATAATGGGGAGAAGCACGGCAAGACAGACAGCCACTACGATGCTTTATATTCAGAGGCAGTGGAGCCCAGACAAAGACTAACTGACTGGCTGGACTGAGGAACCTTGGGACCTCAACTGACACTTCTTGTGTTACATTCAAATGACTTGTGTTAATGTGCTATTCTTTGCAGCTCCAGTGACGCGTCTTATCGTGTTTGTGTGTGTGCGTGAATGTGTGTGTGGCACATGACTTTGTGCGCCTTTCTGTCCACCTGTCTGTATGTTTTTTGGTCTGTCCTCATGTATTTATGTATTTATGCTTGGAGAGAGGCTGCCTAGTGGTGCCTAAGGCATAATTAAAGCCCAAGAGTCCGAGCAGAGGAAAAGTTCTGGGAGGTGAATCAGAAACAGCAGCGACCGGCATACACTGACAGACAGGAGTGGACAGTCATCTCTGCACCGTGCAGCTCCGGGGGGGGACTGGACCCATAAAGCTCTATTCCTCCATCTCATCTGCGGCACTAGACAGAAAGATAGGCCGCATATTCCAATTATGGCTTATCTCATCATCATCGTTCTTCTGTCTCGTTTTGCTGCCCTTGAGATTTCACCCTTGTCATCCAACTGGTAATCAGAGTTCGGAGAGTTACATTTATTACTGTACCATCACGTGTCTGTGATTAGCTGCTCAGTGTAACTGCTGCTTGCTCTTTCTCTTTAGGTGGTCTACCTTTGGATTACTTTGCCTCCACAGTCTATACGCAATTTCTATACCTATCGATTAAGTGAGAGTAACAATGTACTTCAGAGCCGTGGACTGGAAAGAAAGCAGAATCATTGGACACATAAATTGTGCTAAACTCATGAATTCTCACTGCAGCCACGTAGCTTGCTTTTGAGTGAACCAAATTTGGGAATCCGCACTGCGAACATATCGCAGATTTTGCGGTGGACCTGCGCCAACGATCGTAAAGTTATGAATTATCTGACTTTTATGTTTCCATGTATTATGTATGTAATTATAGCATAGGCTTTTTTTTTTTATTAAATCATGTTTCTCACACACAGTAACATGCTGCTCTTTGATGCTCATTAAGCATATGAACACCTGCTGTAGCTGGAAATGCTGCGCTGAGGTGCTGAGCAGATGAATAAAACAGTTGTTCATCACCAAGAAATATCTTTAACCACGTGCCTCCTTCTTACACCACCACGTCTCATTTTTATTTCCTCGAGTATTAAATGCATTACTAAAACATTTCCTCGATGGTACCTTGACTGTTCCTATGTAAGTGTCTGCTGAGGTCACGAGCTTCATATGAGGGGGGTTTAATCAGGACACCGACATAGAGCGGCGAGAAACCTGAACACCACAATGAGGTTTTTCAGCTTATGTCAGCATGATCAACAAAAGGTATGGCAAGGAGAAGAGGAGAGGGATGGTAAAGGAATGCATAAAAAATACTAAGAGCCTGTCAGCCATAAATCTTATGACTCCTTCCTCGATCGAGTGGCTGCAGAATGGTTGCAGGGGGCTTTACCCCCTCCTCCGCATCTGCTAAACGCCTGTCTGTTGTGGTGCAATAGGTGTGAGCGGCAATGTGCGCATGGAGGTAAACACACACATGCATGTGTGCTAGTGTTTCTACTCATCTTGGGTGGGGTTTGCGAGGGCCAGCTGGTACGGGGATGAAGATTGTCCCCCCAACACACTGTGCAGGGACTGATTCGGGTCACCTCATGCTATTGATCAAGGTTAACAGAAGCGGGGGGCTCACTAACTGGACAGAATCACTGTGCAAGGTCTTCACACCACAGTAAGCAGCCGCACACAGTTTAGGCAACTTGCTTATAGGGTCATGTATACACACTGATGCTCTTTATCCACTGCCCCCCCTCTCTCTGTAACTGTCTCTAGCTCGCTCTTTCTCATACATCTACACACACACACACACACACACACACACACACACACACACTGAACTTGAGAATACAGACATTTTTCATTGTCAGGAACCTGCTTGAGGAAAAACACCAATGGTAAGGTCTGCTGATTTCAGCAGGATAGGGATTTAAACATCATACCTGCATGGCATTGTTAGTGTGAGAGCCTCTTTCCTCTGCTCGATAAAGTCATCCATAAAAATATAATTATTCTTTTTCTGGGTTCTGGCAGCTGATGTTCGGCTCTAGTGGTGAACACATCAAAAGGGCAGTGGAGCCCAAATCCCAACTGTGCTTTAACTGACTAGGGATAAAGCACATTGACCCTGTTACATTTGTAGATAAGACTCGGGTCAAATACAAGCAGCAACCATCACGGCTGAATGGAGAAGTCAATGTGAATGTGTTAAGATACACCCTCTCCCTGCGGGTGGTGGAGTTCTGGTGCATCTTTCTGGCGATATGAAAATTACTTCACTGTTTCATCCATTTCAGGCTTCAAATCATGGCTGGATGAAAATTAAATATTACTGTTTATCGACTTCCAGTGGAACTGTATCATAATGATACTGCATAATCATATTCTGTCGTCCATTTTAAGGATTCTAAACATATTAAAATACTCTGCCTTGAAAACTTATTTGTATATTATATCTTTTCCATAAAAAGAAAAAAAACACATATAATATAGTTAGTTATAAGAATCCACAATATGCATATATTTTTCATTTCAAACATTTAACTGCTGGACACAGGATGCTTTTCTTTAAGTCCATTTTCTGTGTACGTGCACTGGAGATTTCAAGCTCCTACATCACCCTAATGTAAGCAGCATACTGGTCATGTGATGACACAAAATCACGCTCGTATGAAGACGCCTTCACTCAGATTACAGCTGAGCACAGAGCAACAAGTCCTCCAGTCTAAAAGATTATATAGAGCAGGTCGTTTCTCCCGACCCTCTGATATGACCCAGAGCAGCATCTCTTGAATTAGTGCCCCTACCGGCAGCAGGAGAAATGCCACAGAAGGGTCATGGTCATCTTCGTCATGGTTACAATAAGAAACACACGGTTAAGGGTATAGCATGATCATGTTTATGGGTAAAAGAAACAACGTTGACCGTCAGTCTGAAACAGGATATGAACAGCGGTCTCCTGTGCTAAAGTCCAATGTTTTGTCGACCCATTGATCCACCCCCGACTTCCCCACAATGCAGACTTCGTTCCTATATAACATCCTCTGCCTCCTTTGCTCCTGTCGTATTTAGTTCGGCCACTTGAGGGTTGTGTCACTCAAAACTCGTCCTTTTGGGGCATTTGCTGAAAAGACTGCTGTCTCACACGGCCTCTAAATGTCGCTTAACAATAAAACTATAACTCTAAGCTGCTTGTACAAATAGAGTGTTTTTTTTTTGTTTGTTTGTTTGTTTTTTTTTAAATGGGAGAACGTTTTTCCACAAAAAGATTTTCCACCATCGGTAGATAAGCAACCTTCTACTGTAAACTCTGCATCCCGAAGGTCAAACATTCAACAACAATAAGCAAGACACATTTTTGATTGGAGGGGGACATCAGAAAAATAATAAATAATAATATTGTCATTTTCTACATGATGTCGACTTGTTTTCAGAACCAAATGTTTAACTGGCATTTATAATCTAATCTATGCTTGCTGTTACTGGTATTGATTTTTTTTTTTTCATATAGTAGGTACCATCCATTTAGTAGCATTTTGAAAGCAAACTCAATGAGCATTGTAAGAACATGTAAGATGTGATTTTATTTTATTGTTTTATCTTATTTTATGTTCTTTTTTGCTTTCTCTTATTATATATCTGTTTTTATTGATGTTTTATGTCTTTTAATTTATCTTGGGTTTATAATTTTATCATGGACAACACTTTGGTACCTTCTGGTTGTTTTTTTAAAGTGCTTTATAAATAAAGCTGGATTGGATTGGATTGGAGCATTTACTTTGTCATTCTCCACCCCCTCTCTCCTTCCTCTGCAGCGTTCCCTCAGCACAACTCTGGTTAGTTGAACCCTCATGCATGAGTGCTGACCTTCCTGTGAGGATATGTGGGAAAGAGGGGCCAGCGAAATTCTACCAGTGTCTCCTCTGGATTTTCACAGTCATCGTATCTTAATCAACCTGTTTATCTCAAGGTAGAAGTACTTGCACGGTTGTCGTTCCTCTGTGAGTTATGCTCCTCTGCCAAGTTTGAATACTTGATTTCACCCTCTTCATTGTGAGAGGAAAAAAAAAAAAAAGAAATCCCTGCTCAATTACTTACACATGCCCTTTCCTGGGCCAGTTGTCTGAGGAGAACTCTGTTCCTTAACCTTTATCCAGTGATGTATGAGCTTAGAGGAGTGGCTGCAGGCCTGTGCATCCATAATGTCAGAGAGGAGTCGAGTATGGCACAGGAGGAGTGAAAAAGCCATAAACAGGACTGTTATCTTTTTAATTGGCTTTAAATAATTAAAAACATTTTTAAATGTGCACAATCCAACTCTTCTCCTTCTAACTTCTCTGACTCAACCCTCCCTTTCCTGCTTTTTTTTTCTATTGCACATTCTGTTAAATGACTGTTGGTCAGCCATTGAAAATGTTGGGCTGAGGGAAACTGT
The DNA here is from genome assembly GCF_002260705.1 of Seriola dumerili. Taxonomy (NCBI): domain Eukaryota; kingdom Metazoa; phylum Chordata; class Actinopteri; order Carangiformes; family Carangidae; genus Seriola; species Seriola dumerili. Next base: position 2,362,500 of record NW_019174376.1, on the reverse strand, counting down.
GAAAGGCACTGCGATTTAACTGAAACAAAATTAATCAATAGATTAATTGATAATGAAAGCTGAGTCACAGCTCTACAGGTATCTTCCTCGTGACCAAATCAGCACATACCGAGTGCTTTAGGATGACGCCGGTGATAGGCACGCTTATGACATGAAGCGTGATTATCTATCTGTATTGGTAAAAATTTTATTTTTACTTAAATATACAATTAGTTGTCAGTTTATTAGGTACACAGTTACATCTAATGCAGTTCAAGACAACAGTCCTGCAATAAATCTTATATCTTATAATCTTATAAATCAATAAATATAATGTTCAGTCAAGTTTATGGTCATTTTGGAGGCTGCTGTTACATTGACAGGTGTTTCTTTCATTTTTTCCACCCTATTTATGTCAATGAGATAAATAACAGAAACACCTCTCTGTATAATGTAATACAATTAAACAGCTTCCAAAATAAAATAAAATAAATGAATCAACACCTCTTTTTATACACATTATAACTAGATTATAAGCTTCATGAAGGGAGGATTTATTGTACAAAGATTGTCTTGGTTTTCACTGGGTGTAATTTATAAACTGGCCAGTAGTGGTTCCTGGTATGGACAGTTTATCCCCAAACATTAAGTCCCTCTGCAATAAGTCAGAGCACCGAACTCCTCACACTAACTAAATAATGTTTGTATTTCCTACATTTCCTGACTTTGCACAGTGTTTGATATCTATAATGTCTGTTTTGTTATAATCATAAAGATGCATGTGGGGATACAGTCTCTGAAATTTGTGCATGTTTTTTTTTTTTTTTTTGGAGAGATACATACTCACCTACCAGGCAAGCATACATTCGCAGCTATAACAGAGGCTTATCATTTGGAGGCAATTTCACACCATTCCACCCCTAATTGAACAGTCTGTTTGTTACACTTCCATTTTCCCCTCTCCGCCCTCTTGGCGAGCCTGTGGGACAGGCCTGAGAAATGACACTCTCTGCGTCTCATTGAGCATCCTCGAGCTCAAACAAAGCTCATGGAGCCGCACACAGAGGCCACGCATGGCCGCCTTGACTCATTGCCTCCACTTTGTCTGCTTGTGAAGTAACGTGTGGCAGACAAAAGGAGGGACGGGAGCGAGGGAGGGATTGGTTGGGATCGGCTCAAGATGAATCTTTTCACATCGGTTACATCAAGGCCATTTTTTTTTTTTTTTTTAAATCTGTGGTGATAATATAAAACATAATGAATGGTGTGTACCATCCACCCACCCTCCGTCCTTTTGTGTGTCTAACTAAAGGTCAATATTTTCTATTTCATAAGAAAAACGCTACCACATGTATCAATGCTAAGAGTGAGTGAGACGACGAGCCTGCAGTCAGTCACCCCCTTGTTCGTTAACCTAATAAATATCCCTCTAATTGGGAGATGTTTGAGTGTTCATCAGCTTGAGAGGAGAGAGGCAGAAAGTCACAGAAATACTTAATTGGGCTACTGATTGGCCAGTGCTAATTGAAGGCGAGTGGAGAGGGGGCGAAGAAGTGGGAAAAAGCAGAGCACAGGGAGGCACGAAGGGAAACAGGGGGCTGCCGCTGACGGGAACGGTACGACACTTCTGTGTAGTGTGAGATGTTGTTCCAATTAAAGCCACTGAGGATCTGTCTTTCTGTTTGCCTCTCGCTCTCCCTATGTCTCTCTGCTTGTTAATTACTGGTGGGAGTTTTGAACAATCTGCTTCTGAAAACAAAGTGTGTGCTATTTTCTTTTAAAAAAAAAAAAAAAAAAAAGAACAAAACACACTTAGTGCAGATATGCTTTTGGTGGCTGTGGAGAGGGGGCAGGAGGGGAGGGAGGGAGATGAAAATTTATAAATGTTTGTTGGAACTTTCTGCAGCTGAGAGGTGATGATGCTGATGATGGTGATGATGCTGATGATGGTGATGATGATGAGGATGATGAGAGGGAGGAGGCTGTTGATGATGACAGGGACAGTTCTGTCAGAATGCCCTGCATCTTTGGTCACGACTGTAACAAATTGTCTCTCTAGAAATTACCCTGCCTCGCCACAGAAAGCCATGTTCCTGTTTCTGAAGTTGCAAAAAAAAAGAAAAAAAAAAAAAAAAGTACAAGAAGAAAGCTAAAGACAATCCAGCCTGTAATTATGTTCTAATACCGTTGTGTGAACTTGGAAAGATAACAGTGAACAAAAAGAGCAGTGTTGTTTTAAAGCTCATGGAAATCAATTACTGAGATAATCCAATGGGTTTTAAAGTGGATTGTAAGATAAAGAAAGAGAATCTTCTCAATCCTTAAAGCAGCTATAATCAATATTTTAATATTAAAAATGACTCAGTTACAAACCCGACTTTGCAGTTCCCCTCAGAATTTTGTAGCATCTTTCAGCTCATCGTTTTTGTTTTTCTCGCTTTACTCCTTTACTTCATCACACTCACTGCTCTCATCAGCATCATTTCAGGCAGCACTGAAAAATTATTTTAAAAACACACTCTACACTTCCTTACCAGCACCAAACAGCAGACAGACTCAGATGGCGCCCGGCTTTGCGAGCAAAGTGGAGCATTTAGCAGCCAAGATGTTTTTCTTAGTCAGTGGAAATTAAAATAGAGCTCAAAAGAAAATGAATATTGAACAAGATGAATGATAATGCTGCTCCGTATCTTCTTAGCAACCGTTTTAGCAACGTCAAAGTAAAAGATGATTGTATGCTGGTGTTGTACGTATAGCTCGTTTCTGCTGCCCACAAGTGGCCAAAAAATAGTTAATGCACATTCAAATGCACATTTCATCCTTCAGTTTATTTAAATAAATAAATTTGAAAAAATACCAGATTTTCAATAGACAGCCACAGTAGATACCCGAAGAGATGGGACTTAGCTTTTAAATCCCAGAAGTAATCTTCTGTCTGCTAATTAAAATTTGATTCAGGTACACAGTTGACACAACAGGGTGTTCACAGGACAGTGATGCTATCTGGCATTTCTAAAAATGTAAACATTTAAATTAGACCCTTTTTGGCTCAGAAAGGAAACACGCACAGTTTGATATGCATGTGACATTCTGACGGTGTATGACAGTAAAAATGAGAAATACAGTTGGTACAAATGCACCACTCATGTCCCTAAAAGGTGAAAAAAAAAGAATAAAACTAAGCAGCAGTGCTACCAGTCTATTTTTAAGTCTGTTAGCAGTACACCATCATTAATCTTTACCACCATCTGTTGACAATACAGAGATGGTACCAATTATACAGAAGTCACTACGGCTAATGTCATGATGATGAAGATAAAAATTAGACCTTAAGATTTGCTCAATAAAAAACACAGCTTGGATGGGAACGTGCAAGCACAGAGACATGTGTGTGCTTCATCCCTGCCACTTGTTTTTCTTGACTCCGCTGCCTCTCCATGTGGATCTAAGTTCACTGTTGACCTTAAGAAACTCGCCAACGGCCACTGATCCTTTTCCAACAGCCTCGGATCTCATAAAAGACCTTTCCAACAACAGACCACTTCTTATAATAATCCTGTCGGCTTCTCTACCCCAACTAGTCCCATTCCTCCCTTCCTCCTTCCAGCTAACTCACCCACATTTTGACCTCACCCCTCTTCCCGTTCGCTTTGCTCCAACTCTCACTCTCTCCATCTCCTTCAACATCTCCCCCTCTTCTTTCCTCCCCAGTCCTTCACATCCCCCTCCCCTTGTTTCAGAGGCTGTCTGGTATATGATGAAGTGCACATATTGAGAGACTCTGGTTCCCATCTTCATTTCCTTTTATCTCCCGCGTTTGGAGTGTCAGTGTTATTAATGCAGGCCCAGGGTCCACAAAAGGGAGAGAGACCCCAGCAAAGACAGAGAATAAGTGAGAAAGAGAGAGAGAACTAGAGAAAGACAAAAAGGTGGCACATGGACTTCCACCAGCAGAAAATACACAAGTAAGAGTAGGAGAGGAGGAAGAGGTGTGTCATTGTGTGATTTATTACATTAGTTTCATTAGGCAGCAAACAAAAGGTCAGGGAACCTTAAGATGGGCTTTAGCAAATGATGGAAAATGCAAACAGTCGTAAGTATTCTTAGATACAATTAACCTTTTCCCTTCTCTCAGGTCTCCTCCTTCTACCTCTCTCTTTTCCTTCCTCTCACTCTGCAGCCTGAGTGAAGCAGGTTTCACTGACGGGGGCTGTCAGCAGCTGCTCTTACCTGACACTTATTAGGCTGTAATCTTGCACTTTTTGATTTATTTCCTTTTTCTTTTTCTTCCCTCCCGCCCCGTTTCTTCCCTTCTCTCGCTCAGCAACTAGGCTTGGCCCTGTGAAGTGACCTGTGCTTTGGCGTGGAATATTTTCCCCCTGCTAATTTGCAGACAAATCAGAAGCTATCCATTCTTTCAACACGCGAGCATTTTCAAGACGCCAGTAAAGGCTGGTGAAGTGTAACTTCTACAGTACAATCGCCACATTCAGACACTATTAGGGTTTGTTCTGTTGTAGGTTCGTATTTCCTCTCAAATGTCAAAAGGCTCTGACTGTTTCCCAAAATATATTAAAGTCAGCTCAGTGGTATCTGCTGCACTGACTGTGGGCCTCTTGCACTCAGGGAACTTGACATGAATGTGAATAATGAGCACATTTTCTTTTTATTATACACGTTTAGTGAAAAGGACCTAAAACCTCACCAACACTAAATAATGGGTCAGTCAAAAGAAAAAAAATCCAGCAATCACACATGGTTCAAGTGTAGCTCTGGTGAGTGGCTCTTCAACTTCAGTCATTTTCAAGACAGGTACATGTACTCTTTAACAGACTTTAACCAAATTACTTCTATTTAAAAAAAATAAATAAATAAAAAATTATTCTTCCATATACTGCAAATTAAAGTGTTTTGAAAATGTTTTAATTGATGTATAATTGTTTGAGTGATTCAAGTCTACTTACCTAGACGAGTGTGAACCCACTCACTGAGAACTCGCTGCCTTTGCTCTAACTTAACTTTAAAAGTAATCTACCAGAGTGCACAGGCAATCTGCAAAGACCTTGAGGTTTGGTACGCGAGCTGGAGTCCTCACGATCCCATCCTCCCCCGCAGACCGACTAACAACTTAAATGCTTTGTGATACATTAACTGGACAACTCGGACGCCTGCACAAACGGTTACAGGATGAAACAACCACAGGGCAGTAAACAGGCTGGAGGAAATGTACTGGCGCCAATCAGGAATAATAACACAGCCAGACTTTGTGTTTCACATGAAATTCCTGGTGTTAAGTACTTGGACACTTTATTTATTGAGGTATAGGCGACCAGGGTTTTTATTACATGTAGGGCAAACAATCAAGATTTCAAGGATATCACATTTCATTTCAGGGCAGTTTAGTGCACTTGGCATTTTATGTTGACAAGACAGTTGGTGAGGACAGGATGGTTTATGGGCGGTTATGATAGAGAGATATAACTGAGTGGTTTTGGCAAAGCAGTCTAAGTGGTGGTGATGGCACCAGAAGATTTGTCTGAGAGGCAGTGGAGAGAATTTAAAGTCGACCAAATGTTGGATTCTGTAGTTACAATCATGAATGTCAGGGACTGTTTCAATGAGGCTATTGTAATATTATAAAAAGCTCAAGTGCAGACAAATGGTGCCACTCTATACACGTATGAATATCCATTTCAACGTTTGACTTTGATTGAAGTGAGAAGAAAATGAAAGCGATTAGGCTGAGGAATCTCTTAAATTAATGAACTTTACTTATTATTTCTTCACATCTTAAAGAACCTTACTCTTGGTGGAAAATGTGTTAATTGGGAAATAATCTTGAATACCTCACAATTTATGTCCAACACCAACGTTCACTGCCAATGCCCCATATAGTAATACCTAAACCACAGGTTATGTGAAATAAGCACTAACTTTCCCTGACCTTAACCATACTGCAGTTGAAATGTGCAAAAATTACAGAAAGTAAAAATTTTAAAAATGCTGTCGTCATTGAACTTGTTTCAGGGTTTTGCAGAATTGTCCAAAATTAGCTTATGCTCGTGTACGTTACTGTCTAATTCATACGTTCCCATTTCATTCACAGAACACGTTTTATGTACAGAGCCTATATTTACACTTTCAAACATCGGCCACGCTTAAATTCGCCACAGTAAATTTCAAAAATAGATCGGTCCTGCAGAGACATCTTACACTACGTACAGTTAAACTAACTGACAACTTCCTGCATGTGAATGAACAACAGTGTTTCCTAAATGTTTCATATGCCTTCGGTACAAATTTTTACCCAAGCAGTTCCATTGTTCAAAGTCAATTCCAACTGTGCCATGAATTTCCATAAGTCATGGCTTTTGTAGCAGCAAATGTACTGGTTGCTATGGCAACCCCTGTGTTAATCAGGGAGCTAATCAGTGATGTGTTATCTTTGCTCACTCTTTTGCAGAAAAAAGCGTAGCTGTAACTGTTGTATAAAAGCCATAACACCCCTGGCAGCATTTACTGTTACCGTTATGGATAATTAATGATGGTGATAAAAACTGTCAGCACTTCAGACCTATTGATCACTGTCTGGAGGATATTATGAATTGCTGAAGCAAGTTACCAGAGAGCTATGGTATTAATCAGAGCAGAGAAAATAGAGACATCTGTGATGAAAATAAGACCGCTGGGGAATGAGGATTATGTTTTTAATGTTTGGAAGTTAAACCCTAAATATTTCCTGTAAATCTGGGATCAGTCGGGATGGACATTACGAACAAATAATGTGTGCCTGAAGGTGAATGATTTAGTGTAGTGATCACTCCAGTAGTCTGAGTTGTACACATTTTGTCAGCAAAAATAATTCACACTTTAATTCACAATTTCTAAACAGCTAAAGTAGTGAAAAAAAACAAACTTAGATGACTTTGTACATTAAAAAAAAACAAATGCGTAATATACATGCATCCATTGTAATCCCCATTATTCACGGCAAGAGTACTGATAATGTACTGGTTTCCCACTGATCTACGACCGTCCACCTCTAAAAAGGCAGTCTGTTGAACTCCACATTGCAGAAAGCCTGCGGGTTTACTGGGTTATGGATGGTCTTAAACCTCTTGCTGTGAGGCTGTTCTCTGTAAGCAGATGCTGAGGTAACCGCTAACTGGCCGCTCAGATGAACATTTGTGCACGGCAGCCTCTGAAGCACCTCTGATATCATAACACCACCTGTTCTCGCCAGATCTTAAAGAAGCAGAGTGAGTGTTGTCTGTTGCACCGTCTCTCACCTCTCTGACTCACTCGCACTGCTCCTCCTCCAACCTTTGAAACTCTCCGGTTCACTTTCTGTTCGTCAGTTTCTAATGCTTCTTCACAGCACCGAAAGCAAATAAGTAGTAAGTGAAAGGGACACAGAGGAGTTAATATGCCTCTATTTGTTGAGTCTAAGTTTCCAACAAATGATTGCTGTGGTCTTTGCTCTGAAGGAGTCAAATGACAGTTTGTTTGGCAGCCTCCTCTGTGACTCATTTACACTTCACCACTTCATCTCAGTAGGATACATATATCAAAAGAGCGCGAGTGTAAATGTCTCCAAGAAGCATTTGAGACACCAAATTACAAATGTGACTGAGAGTTTGTGAAGACAATAAATCTTTTGCTTCAGTTCATAAATGTAATTCATCCATGTGTTTGTGGATGGGTATTTTTCTTCTTGTGTTTGTGGCATTTAGGTGCATTATCACCATCCTCTGAGTTGCATGGAGCCCAGGAAAACTGAGACAGACTGCGATCACATTTGTGATTTGGCAAACAGAGTCGCATATATTTGTGGCTAAGTGTAAATTAACGCGTATTAAATCTCATCTGGATCTGGACTGCGTAATGAGACACTTGAACCGACAAGTGTAAATGGAGCCTCAGTGTTGCTGTGTGTGGGAGCTCTAGCTGCCAAACAAGACTTGATACAGAGTATAGTATACACACAAACACCACACACACATTCACACACACACTAAAAAAATGGCCCTTATAATATTGCTCATATGATCATAACATATGTTTCACATATGTTCATCCGGTATAATCTTAATTTCCCTAATCTTCACTTCAAATAACACAAACACACACTTTCATTTTATCGACACCTCGTAGTTACAACCTGTAAAGCTTCACTTTTTGTTGCCTGGTGTGCTGTCTTAACAGCACTTCATAGATGTGTTTGCCGTAAGCATCTGCTTTAACGTGCTGTGATTTTTTAAGTGAGAATTATTAAGCAAAAACGGGGGGGAAGAAAAGGAAAAAGATAATTGTAGCAGTGCTACAGAAATAACAAGTTGTTGTGACTACTCTTAGTAATGAGGAACAAGCACCCAGCTGTGTTTCGGAAGTGGCCGCACATCAATAGTGTTAACATTGCTACTCTTTCTCATACAGTTTTGATGCTATACTGGAGGTAGTTTCAGTAATTCTTTACTTTGTGCTGCCAGCTTTGTCGCCATGCAGTAAAAAATAAACAGCGACAGTTGTCAGGTATTAACGGTTACGGTCTAAATGAGCCGTTTGGATTAATACATTATGATTTTGATTCGGGATGGAGGCACGCAGATATTCTTCAGGATCTAGCTGTTAATCAAAGATGATCTTTGACCTTGAATGAGGGAGCTGCTCTTTTTATTTTCCCAACAGATGACAGACAGAGATGGCATGTCATCCTTTGTGATCAGTTTCGCTACGCACTAGTTGATTGTCTAAACAACAGTGTCACACATTTCTCTGTGTGAAATAACACACTGTCCTCTAGCCTAATGTCAAGCCTCAGAAGTCTTAGCCTCTTCTTCTCCTTTAATCTGTTCTGCCATTTCACGTTGAAAGCTAGTTATTGTCTTATGATGTTAATCAGATTTAACGCCTACTTGCATCGAGTCATTATGCACAATGAGAAAGAAAAAAAAAACTAACATTGCGTTACTTATAAGAAAATCTCCACAGAAAAAAAATTTACAATTTAGCACATTAAGTCAAAACTTAAAACACCTACGTTTTAAAAGTGACTTACTCAATCCAAATCCACAAAGACCCATCAACAGAAACTCACTATATCTTTTACAAGGTGTGATTTCAAATTTCAAAGTATCACCGTATGAGCTTGTTGTTCAGTGCCAACCAACACCATTCACAACTAGATTTATAAATAAGGTAACAAATAAAGAGGGAGGTAAGGTATTATAGGTGAACTATGAGTGCGGTTTCACAGTGGTCCTTTGCAAAATGGCACAAAATATCACGTCTTTTCAGTTTCTGTTTAAAAGTGACTGGTGGAGTGTTACCTTCCTCTCACATGTATAGCTGGTGTATGCATATCTGTGCTTACTTGTGTGTGTGGCAGCAGCAGTGACTTGTCAGCGATAGGGTGACAGATGGGAGTGTGTCCATCTGTGTTTTTGTAAATGCACACATGGAGAGTGTGTGTGTATGTGTGTGTGTGTGTGTGTGTGTTTGTGTGTGTGTGTGTACTCTGTGTGTGAAGCTGTGCAGTGAAGTGCTAGGTGACCTTTCGGGTGGTGTAGAGGTGGCATCACTGTGACAGTGTGACAGAGCGGGCCTCAGCCTTCCTGTAATGGATGAGCACTCTCAAGGTGAACACCTCTACTTCCTCTCTTTTCTCTTCCCCCTTCATCCCACGCGTCCTCTTTTCCCACTGAGACTTGCCGCATGTGGCCTATCTCCTTTGGTTGTTTTTGACCCACTGTGTGTGAGTGATGCTCCCCTGTTTCTTGGCGTTTGCTGTTATGTTTTGTATTTTCAGAGTTTTTGTCGAGCTTCTGTATGTATCATAAAATAAGACAAGAGCATGTCTCATCCCAAAAATGTGTCAGAGTAACACCTAGCTAGTTTAAAATAAGGAGTTTAACACATCGCAGTCTGTGTTTGATCGCTTCATTATCAGTTGCACTAAATTACTACCTATTCTGTTATATCCCACAGAGCTTATCCTGTCAATTGAATTTCTATAGTGCTCCAACAGTCTAGCTGACACTGCCCTTTCAAGGAGAGGATTTATGATAATAATGTTGAAAAGGCACACACTAATCCCTCAGAGAGTGGAGGTGGGGATGGGGTTTTGGGTGAGGGGGGGGGCGTACAATCTGTTCGTGTTATTGATCTAAGCTGAGGGGACACGGATGGCAGGTCACAGCAACATACTTGCATGATATTGATGGGTGGGTAAGCAGCCGGCCACCCACATCTCTGAGAAATGGACCCTGCTGTTCTGTCCTTTAGCCCGAGCACACTGTGGGAGACTGTGTTCTTCTATCGTGGAGACACAGGCGCTGGCAATGGGCAAAAAGTACGACGGCCAACAGTACTGCTTGATATCACATCACTTGTGCCAACATACAGTATGTCTGACTAAAACAAGACGTGAACCCCAACTTCTTCACTTCCTCAAATGTGTTTCATCTGGGTTCTACTGAAAATCACAAAAAAAGTGGACTTTTATGTTGCTAAAATGTTTAAACAAAATACATACACAAACATTCATCAGTGGATAAAGATTGGATAAATATGTACACACAGGTTTAAACTAAAGCTTAACTGATGCATCCTTTTCTCTCATAATACCGATTGCGAGACCAGGGTAATTGTTGATACAGAGTACCAATCCAATGGTGATGCTTTGGATTGTCTTTTTCCCAAATTGAGGAATATATACCTCACAGCACAGAACTCAAAGGAATCATTTTCACGTAAGATAGCATGAGGCCAGGGACTGTTGTGGCACTAGCTGACATCCTGCAGCGACTTGGTGGCAGAAAAACTGAATTCTTTAAGCAGCGTTGTTGATGAAAAAGCTGTGTTCAATGTGGATTAATCGCATCATGCAATACCCTATCTGCTTGATCAGGTCAGTATCTGTGCCAGTATCAACATAGTGGATCGGATCAGCATATCCCGAGTTTAAACATGGGCATAATGTAGAGATGCTGCGTGTAAGACGCGGCAAAAAGAAGAACAAGAACATGGCCTTTGTCCTCAATACTAGTCCAAGGTGAACAGAGAAGGCAAAATATACAGGGGATGATGAGATGGAGAGAAAATAATTTAGAAACATTTAGACAGAGAGAAAAAAAATGATTGTAGCGCACAAGACAACAAAATGTCTGATTCCATAATGTCAGTAAATGGGCTTTAAAACTGCACTCACAAATCAGAGTGAAAAACTACAGTCCTCATGTGAAACATCCCTTTTTAATTAACTGCATGTGACAAATATTTGTATCTCTTTTACTGCAATGTAATCTGAAATAATATAAATTGTGCATAAGTCTTTTGTTTGTTTCAAGCATCAGGGGATTTTTGACTAAACTGACTACAGACTAAACACAGCAAGCTCGGCCTAGCTGTGAGGTTCAGCACAAAATGACCATCTTATAAGCCCGATGTCACTTCAGCTCCGCAGCTACAGCACATCACTCAAAGGTAATTGAATATGCAGCGGCTTTGCCTTTAATTGTCCAATATGTTACTGTAAACAAGTCTAACGAGATTAGCATTTACACCCACTGATATGAGAAATTTGTTATACATATGTGCTCTGTAGTCATTGAGTTAATTGTCAGATCATTAAACGTTAATGACATGATTAGGCCGACGCTCTAGCTGCTTCAGCACAGCACACGAGCCCTTGCCCTGAACTGGGAAACAGCAGAGCGATTCAAAGAAGATTGCATTTGTGACAAACACCATTCCCCACTCATCCATCATGCTTGCCAAACTTAGACATTCATTATAAAGTTTGCCGATGGATGCGGCTTGTTCTACTTGGCCATTCATTTTTTAAGGCCCTCTCTCTCTCTCTCTCTCTCCCTCTCTCTCTCTCTCTCTCCATCCGCTCTTTCCATCTCCATCATTGTACCTCTCACTCTCTCTTTTGCTTTCTCTGCGTGCGTACAGTGCGGTGTGAATGAGTTTCTCTTGTTCCTCCTCTCCTACTGTGGACTGAAAGATGCTGAGCAGCAGTGTAACAAAAGGAGGCAGTGCATTAATTAAACACAGCAATTTGCTTTCCTCTCCTTTTTGTTGTGGGGACAGCGCCGCTAAGATTGATGAAGCACTGTCTGATACACAAGAAGCCCACTACATCTATATCTGAGGTTGATTGTGATGGAACACCCATTAAATAGCCAGTATGTATTAAGATGTCAGCTTTTATATTATAAACTGTGTTGGTCTGTTTATTCATATTTTATTTCATTTATTAATCTTTCTTTTTTTCTTTTTTTTTTTTTACCTACCACTCTTTTGCATGTAAGCATATTTGTTTGCCGCAGCAGTCATGCTAATAGTGGCTTTGCAAGCGGTTTTTCCAGAGCAAAATCAAAAGGGAGATGAGGGAAGAACAGGAGACAGATGGAATCAAGCTAAATATACTTTTGTGAAAATGCAGGTACAATTTTAATTAGTTTGGTAAATTTGACACTGCAGCCTCACATTATGCACAAATGTGGTAGCAAACATTTACTATGTCTCCGAATGCTTTAAAATCAAGCATGAAGGACAAAAGAGTAAGACATCTGGACTGTTAATGGTAGATAAAGGGAGGTGAAGGGCTAAAAACTGCCATGGAAGTGCAAAAGGAGCCCTAGAGGGTCTACTTATTACCTTACAACCCGGTATGGATTTCACATTGAAGGGCTGTAATGACCATTTAATGAAGGCTTTCATCAACAACATTCACATCTATTACAGCTTATTATTAAATGTTTCTGTTTTGGTAAGAGTCCCACAGGGATTTATCTAAAGGAGGCAACAGAGGCAATGTCCCAAGTGAAGAGGTCCACTTCTGGTGAATCAGCCAACCCTCAATTTTTGAGGCCAATGCAGATCTTGATATTTAAAGTTTAGTTTAAGAGTTTAAAGATCAAGTTACTACCAGAACACAGCAGAAAAGCTGTGTTTCCTTTCCCTCTCTGTTTGACAGATGTCAGAAATGTGCTCTTTCACACCTGTGTCCACACCCACAGTTGACAGTTGACATCGATGTGACAGTGTAGCGACACGTCCTGGAACACACATCTACTCACAGGTCTGATAACTTAAGTGGGCTGAAAAAGGTGACTGCAAACCTTCCTTCCTTGCCCATCTCTCTCTCTTCCTCTCTGCTGTACATGCAGATGGCTGCGGAGAAACTCCACTGACCAGATCACAGAGCTCTGAGCCGTTCATCATTTATCGTAGCACACACTGAACCGACCAGACAGCCAGAAGAAGTTGTCAGGGTACAGTAGCTGAGGTGTGTTGATGCAAATGTGATAAAACTGCAGCGTTTCTGGAGACTTAAGATGCAGCACAACACCACTAGTGTGTGCGATTTTACACAGTAAACATTAGACATAGGTGTTCTGATGCGCATCTTACGCTAACTTGAGACGGGAATTGCTCACATCCAGTAGAAAACGAATAAGAACAAAATTCGCAACACACCACTTTCACTGCACAGAACATACTAAAGTAATCTCACTTTGGGCAAAACACTATTACTAGAGCCAAGTTACAAGGCACCATTTCAGCCAACACCAAACAAAAACAGTTGGTGTTCTAGCAGGGTCCTGCATGTTGATGATGTTGGAAATCGTGTCAATTATTCCTTTCCAAAAGTTATACTTCCATTTGCAATGAAATAGTATTCCTTTCTCTGTTTTATATTTAGGATTCAATCTATTGATTTTTTTTTCAGGGGTTAGATATGTTCTCATAAGCAAATTACTTTGGATCAATCTAAATTGATTATTAATAGAATTTGTGCTTTATAATAAGCCTATTCCAGTTCCTGCTCTGTAATATCTGTCTGAAGATCCTCTATTCACGCCATCCTATTATAAGTTGAGGTTTCTGTAGACGTCCTGGGGTCTGATGTTGCCAGTTCTTCAATAATACTTAAAAAGGTCCCATATTTTACACTTTTCCTGTGTTTTAAGTTTTGATATCCATAAGAAGATATATTTGTGGTTTTAAGTGCCAAAAAACCATCTCAGTATAGTTTTACATCTCTCTCTCACACATCTCTCTGAAGCTCTAGCAACTACAGAGTTTTTTGTGTCGGTCTCTGAGCCTCTCTTCTGATTGGCTGACTGTTTTCTGAGTGACACACAGCCAAGCCAACCATAGGTACCATGGATCGTGACTACTTTAGTACTGTAGCTTGGTAAAACTCACCAGCAAACGTAAAAGTCCACTGAGATGAGCTGAACAGTCAAATTCAGACCAAAACGCTCCGTTATTTCAGAAAAAATACACTTTAGCTACTGCTCTCTAATATTACCATCTTTGGGAAGGCTGTGCAGGGATATATTGGCTTCCTGACATCCAATGATTGTGCAGCATTTTCGCAACATTTTCTTGTCTTGTAGCTTGCGAGCTCAAGCTAGCAGGTTCCCGAAACATATCTTGTGATTCATATCAAGCTGTAACTGTTCTGCTTAAGCCTTCTGAGAAAGTCAGAGTGGAGACATGTATCCAGAGGACCTGTGATAGATTGGAAGGGTCTCAAGTTTGCTTTTTAAAGAACTGCGACCAAGACACGTACTGAGTGAGACATGGTACAGTTAAAAAACTAACACATCTTTGCCATCCCTATCATAATTTCTCAGCAGACATCTACACCGCCACTATATATCCGACATATATCTCTAGTGTAAAGACTATTTGCTTGTAAATATGTAATTAGTTACAGATACTTTGCCACGTTCTACCCGCCCCCAAGTCACTAAAGTAACACTTTAATTCCAAACGTAGTTATCTCCGAGACTCACTGAACACCCACCTCTTTCTCTGTAGTGCTGTGCCTTGTTCCTCAATTCCTTCGTTGTATTTCTCTTCTGTCCCTCTCTCACCTCTGGCCTCCCCTCGGCGCTGCAGCCTCTCGCCTCTTCACTCTAATTGATAGGAGCAGACTTAGTTAAGATGTCACCTGAACACATCCACAGCCCTCAGACGTGGCGACAGCCCACCATCGACAGCCCACCCCATGCCACACATGGACTAACTGATGGTTAAATTGGTGTTGTAGGAGGGTCAGGAGTGCCTGCGGGCCTCAGGGAACATTTGACCCTTCCTGTCACACACACGCAAACTCGTACACACTTTCCACACTTCAGCTGGTGAGGCTGAAGCACTGCAATCCATTTACTCCAACAGCAGCTCAATTAACACCTACAGCCAGTAGTGCAGGTTCTATGGGCTTTCAAGTATGCACATAATTACACATATGTACATGCATACATGGCTCACCAGAAGCATGTATTGTGACTGGTAATTGCTTCCTTAGTTCTGACCCAGCTGTCATGATCAGTGGGCTTGACCAGGTGATTAGAGAAGACAAGCACCCAAAGCCATTGATTAGAGACATCCATTCCATAGGATATAGATTTATGAGCCCCTCCACTGCACAATGAGGCAGTCCAATGGGATTTCTTGTGTAAAGGTTACAAAAGGGTAGAGAATCTTCTCCTAAAGGATTTTCATTTCTAACAGGATAGAAGTGACCTTTTCAAGAAACTTTGTCAGAATAGTAAAGGATGCAGTAATTGCAGAACATGCATCTTTAAAATTCAGAGTATGGATTTCCCTGTTTTGACAGGATTGCCATATACATTTTGTCTAGATTGAAAAACAAGTAATTATTCCTTTTTCTCTGATGAAAAATTGTCTAAAAGTTGGCAGAGGGCAGTCTAATGTATATTTACACTTACTCTTTCACTTGGCAAGATACTTTTATCCAAAGCGACTTAAAAGTTTCAGTGCAGTAGGAGACCTTGTAGTAAGCACTAAGTACTAAACCTACTCATGAAGACAAAGTGCAAAGAGATCAGGTAAAGAAGAGAACGGTAAGTGCAAGTTAGGCATGTTAGGGTGTTAGAGGTGTTAGTAGAGTAGGTACTCTGAGAGGAGATGAGTCTTCAAGAGATTCTTGAAGATAGAGAGGGACGTCCTTGCTCTGATAACATTTGGTAGTTCGTTCCACCATCGAGGAATCACAAACAAGAACAGTCTCGGCTGAGCTTGCGTGACAATGCCATACGATGTCGAACACAGAGTATATCTAGATGATTCAAGGAAACTGACCATTATCATCGTAGTGTTTTTACTTTACTGACCACTGGAATAAAAACATGATTACTGTGTCAATTTATACCATGTTATATCAATAATACATGTAATGCATTATTCTTAGTTATTGTATACAACTACTTCTATGTAATAAAGAAAAATATTAAATTTACTCTAGATGTCTCTGTAATAAATAAGCTACTTGGAAAATATGAATTTAAAGCATTTCAGACCTCAAATAATGCATTTCAAATAATGTATAGCTGAATTAGATGGAATCAATACTCTACAGTTGTTATTGCTGCATGGGGCAAATCAATAGACTGTAATAGAATTGTTTCTGTTGTGTTTGTGTGTAGATGATATTGTATCTGGAGAGTCATTAAAGTCTGTGAGAGTGTGTGTGTGTGTGTGTGTGTGTGTGTGTGTGTGTGTGTGTGTGTGCAGGCTTAGGGTGTGCAGTATGTAAAGTAGGAACAGGTTTAATAGGACCAGACTGCAGAATGGATGCAATTTTATTACTTTTTCAGCCGCCAGAAGACAAATTCATAAAATAATGCTAGGTTGTTTTTTTATACATATATAAAGTCTTAAACTTGAATACCATTCATAACTTGGTTAAAACATAAAACATGTCAGCATACTTCCAACTTCCAAAGTCTATTCTTTTTTTCAGTAATTAGCTTTGTTCAGTATGTAACTGCATGCATTAACAGGGATATACAAAAATTATAAAAAATCATGCAATGGTCAGCCAATTTTCCGTTCTGGAAATGGATATTATTTATTTAAAAATGCAGCCTGGGCTGAGATTTCAGTTTTGTTCACTAATCTGTCAGGATGTCAGGTCAGAGAAAATAATCTTTAAGAGTTAAGAAGACACTAAGCTGGACATGCCCAACTTACAGTACAACTGCTCCCAATACTCCAGGTGCACCCTGGAGGATCCCACTTATGAAATAAGTTAAATGAGACATGAGGCATTAACCTTATTCCCAAGGAGGATAGGGAAAATGAAGACAATGGAGAGTGAAAAAGGTATTACAATCCATTCTACAGTTCAGTGGGAAGGAGGGGGGTCTCATTTACCTTCTGAAGAAAACACATTCCAACAATATTTCTGTGGATAAAAATTGGCCACAAGCCTGGCCTGTTGTACCGATGTAAACTCAAAAAGCAAGACTGAGCATCTTCGCCCCTGCTGTTCACCTGGTGATCAGCAAAAGTGTATCGCAAGAAACTCGCTGTCAGGCAGAATGGATTGTACTTAATTTCCAATAAGGTGCCTCAGAGCAATCCCTAATCACGCCTTTAATTAGAATCCCTTGGTCATTAAGGAAAGATAATTCAGTGAAAAATACCTCTGCTCTCTGTGGGAGCAGCAAGGTGGCAGACGGACGAGCGGTCTGCTCTGTACACAGGCCAAAATCTCTCCTCTGTGCAGAATATGTCACAGAGGACCCGATCTATGCAGGCTAAAAAAAACAGGCTTCATGCATCTGCCTCTCACAAGACATTCAGCCTAAAATAGAAACATTTGTCTTATATTAACACACATTTTGCCAAAGTCGGAAGGTGTGTTTCTGTGCACTAATAAGGATTTAGCAACATTTTGGATCAAAATAACGATGACAATCCTGGATTTGTCAACCAAATCTGATCAAACCACATCCTGATAGTCTAAATGACTCAGATTAGCTGGGTTTTACGAGTGTAATAAAACGAATAATAACTTAGCATATTTTCTAACTTTGATTGTCGTCGTAGGGAAATATTTAAGCTTTGAAACCCGGTTTCAGGGTCTTTGAAGAGCAACTTCACACCAGCTGAAAATCTTGTTTTTGCTGACCTCCAGTGGTTTAACTTCCCACCTGCTGCAGTGATGTATATGTGTACTCTAGGGTGTGTCAAGTACAGTGTGACATCACTGTTCTGTGTGCTTACAGGTGAAAACAGCACACACAACAAACCACACCCATCCGTGATGCTCGCTTGGTCATGTGAGGGCAGTGGAACAGCCTGGTATCAAGTTACTCTTTAAAGTCAGCAGCTGAACAAAGTCGACAACTCCAATGCTCCTACGCATCAGCACTAAATACACCTGTGCCCTGAGTTAATTAATAAGCCTTGCCCATTACCAGGCAGTCAAAATACCTAGCCTTAAGGAAATCAATAATGTGAGCCTTCAAGTCAACCCAACACCAGTGGCGAGGACTGCAAAGCATACTGAACATACCATTTGGGAAATAACAGAGAAAAAATCCTAGAAATAGATAAAAACTTTAAAAAGGAGGATCTGACTACAGCGCCCTTATTTTTTTGTCCAAACCCTAGTAGAAAAGTTTATTTTGTTTACTTTAGTTAGTAAGTTTTTTGGTCCGACACTACACAGTTACTTGCTGTAAGCCATGACTAAGGAACAAAAGTTACATGAACCCAAAAATACTTTTTTATTCAGTGCACTGACTCAGTAACCTGTTGTACCACCAGCTCAGAGACTGTGTCAACGTGGGAATCAAAATAAATCCCGACCGCAGTGGGAGAGCCTGTGTAGCCCTCGAACATTTTCCTGCACACTATAAAAAAACATTTGTTAGTATAGTGCATTTACACTTTCCAGTCTATCGGTCTAGAAGAACAATTCAGTGAAATTCAACTGCGTGCTCTCTGTTATTTTTCTGTTATGTATTATCTCTATCACTTGGGTGTCACATATTTTCTCTCTTACATTGTACATATTTGTCTTGTTTGTGTGTGTGTGTGTGTGTGTGTGTGTGTGTGTGTGTGTGTGTGTGTGTGTGTGTGTGTGTGTGTCTGAGATTCAATCTGTGTGTGTTTGTGTGGATATATAGCGGCGTTTGGTTAATAATCTGCTGACCATTTCATTACAGTAATCAGGGCTGGGATCGGCAGCGGTGGCAGGATGACTTAGAGCTCAGGGCCTCGCCTCATTAACTCTCTGTGACCAACGAGCGACGCCCTCGCGACAAATTGGAATTGCCTCAGCAGCCAGACTCAGACTCTTCAGCTCTTCCGCAGTGAGTCCAGTGAAAGTAAAGATTATATCCCTTCTTCTCTAATCTGACGATCGTACCTGAGAACATGTCCCACATCGCCTGACTCCTTTTCCTTTGGAGGCTTTATGCTGAATTTTGATTTGGACATGAGAAGACAGAGTGACGTATTTCACTAAAATCCTTCTTTTCTGACTGATGTATCATTAAAAGTTTCCCGGCACTGGTGCACACAGTCATTTAGTCCTTTGCCTACAACTGCACCTTTCATTAATATGTATGTGTATAGTCACATTGTAAACCGACTCCGTTCCTTTCCTTTCATCTCTATGCTCTATTCCACACTGTTGAACCGAAGGTAACTGTTCATTTGTTTCTGCGCCTCTATTTATTGTTTTCAATTCATCTTCTCATATGTCATGTGCTAAATATACAGTCTTCTTTACCGTGAACGGGTTTCTTGCCTCCAATAACCCAGTGACAGGTAGTTACTTTGAAAAGGAAGGATGAAAACACATGCTATATTTAAATCAAAAGACATCTTCTGTAAACACAGCGCATGGCTGCTATGTGTTCGCAACCGCCTGAAAATCTGGCCTCTAGTGGAGGGTGTTTTTAAACTCATTAAGCATCACTAACTCCCACTTGTACATCTGAAGTGAGATCCTTTTCTGATGCTTGACCCGTGTTTACTGAAAACTGAGGAAGAGGAGTATGAGCGTGTGTGTGATCAATTACTGCATGGTTGTTTTCCTGTATATACACTTTTTTTCTAAAGATGTGCTGGAATGATGTTTGTGCGTGTGTGTTCACATGTGGCTTCAAATCCACACACTTGAAGGTATCTAGATAGAGTGCCCACAGCTTGAATAATGACCTGCTGTCATCTCCAGGCCCTCTGAATCCCCCTCTTAATCAGCCCCCTCCATGTGCAGTTATACAATTTAATTAGCTGCTCACCAACGTTATTATTAAAACTAATCATAAACATCCCACCAGACTATGATCATGTCCTGATGTGAGGTTTTTAATGCAACAATAACAAGTGAATCCAAAAAGAAAGATCTTTCAAGGCATCATAAAAACTGCATTCCTGGAAAAATCCGGAGCAGGCAGCGCAGGGGGGGGGCTCTTAACCGTGACAGTTCAATGTAAAGATCCTTGCTCTGTGTCCCTCTGTTGGAACTAAATAACCTCCATATTTCCCTGTGTGGCTGACACTAATGGGAATCACGCTGTGTTGCACAACTCACCGCCCGGCCTGCGTGCACTCACTGATGCTCAACCTACTGATTGGGTTGGTGACTGAGGTCATCTTTTTCTGCACTGACCACAAGTTGTAGAGCAAAACTTCAATAACCCGCTGGGCTAATGCAATTAGTAGCCAACAACCATATCACTTACAGAAGCAATGAGTGCTGCCCGGAGGGGAGGAACGCTGTTTGGGTCTGTGTGTGATAAACAATGAGTTCTTCACAAAAAGGGAATAAGAAAGGGGGGGTGGGGGTGGGAGGTGGGGGGTAATGTTGATGTAGGCTTGGTGCTATCAAGTCATCAGTGTGAGGTTAGGGTGAGCGAGAAAGAAAGAAAGGTGAACAGTGTGCTATCAACATGGGATAAGATGTTATTTCAGGATTTTCGTCAGTTTTGCCCCCCACTATCAGGCCTCTGTATCTGATGAACACTCCATAGCTACGCTGTGTTCACATTGCCAGAGATATGGCACCAGTAAAAGTGTTTTTTCCTGTCACACAAGCATAACAGGAAGATAAAGAGCTTAGAAATCTTACGGTTTTCCAGTCAGGAAGAATCATGACAAAATTTCTGTTGCCATTCTGTCTATATCTGTTGCTGCATTTTTGACTGGGTATGGAGATTAAAAAGTTGTAATTAAATTAAATATAATATTATATAAATTGTCAAACACTGAAAAATTTTGAAAATGAAAAAGATGTACTATACTTTGCATTTGCAAGGAAAAATACAAATTTAGAGCAATTTGTGTTGCTTCGGTCAGGAAATATTATACTGTTATTATATTACATATCAGGGCTGCACAATATGCAAAAAAATCATATAGCAATTATTTTGGCAGATTCTGCATTTGCAATATGAGTCACGATTTCAGTTGGAATGATTGTATTTGCATTTCATTTTCACTGTAAAAAATTTAAAAATGATGTGATTTTTGTTGGGTCTTGTACCAAAGAAGCATGTTCCCTCAGGCTTAGTATCCTGAAGCATTTAACCATGGTGATTGTAGTTAATAATACTCTGTAATACTCACGTCACCTATTATATGGAAAAAAACTCACAGATATCTGTGATAATTTAAGCAAATTGTGATGCATAAAACTTTGGCAACCACTTCTTTAACAGCAACATCCAGGGTGTATATCGTTTCGTCTCTCGTTGCAGTTTGACCTTCAACCTGATCACAATCAGCACCTGATGTAATTAATGAGGTGATTAATTGCTGGATTGATCCACTGATCAATCAAAAGGCTCCCGGGTAGAAATTCGTGCTCTAAGTGCAGTGTAATTACTGTGAATATTAGGAGTTTAATTGGATCCTAGGGTCAATTTTATTGAAAATGTGTTTTTAATTCGTAGTATATTTATGTGAACTATTTTAGTATGAGTTATTGAAATAAAAATAATAGCACCAATAATTTAAATAATAAATAGAGTGTGAATAGAATATTAAAAATGTTCGATATATTTTGAATAAAACAATTTAATTCCACTTTTTGTTTTCAGTTCAACATCGCTCAGTTGAACTCTTTAAACCATGGCTTAAATCATATGAACTCACAAGTAGCACAAGTATTGGATTAAGCTTTATAAAACTGTCTTCAGGCCAGCGCCCTAAATGTCAACGATTCGAATCATCAGATGAGAAGCCCCCGACTCGAATCTCATTTTGCCCGCTGACTCACTGCACATTGTTTTAAGCTGTGTCATGGTACACAGAGTAATGCAGGATAATAGCAGGCAATAAACTTTAACAAACCGAACTATGTTTCAAAATTACTTGTGACTTGACTTCTTTCTGAATGTAAGCGAGGCAGATAAACTACTTATGAACCAGATGCTGGTACAGATTGTTCTCCTGCTGTCCAGGATGATGGACTTTGCAGATGACCGAGCTGTCGATGCCTGACACTAGTGACGTTCAGCTTATTACTGAACTATGACCAGGACCGGACTTGTAGAAATGTGTTGTTTTTTCATCATGAAAAACATCATCAGCAGTAATGTGAATAATCTATTTTTCATTCTCGTATGCAAGGTGGATTCAAGAAACAAACATCAGTGATAATGTTGAGTATTCATAAAAACAAGAAATATATCCATCAATAAGACGAGTCAAATATTCGGTTGAAACCGGCGACTCGGGCTCGACTTGGAAAATTCTGGCACAGCCCGACTGTAGGTGAGAGGTTTTTGTAGTACAGAAACCAAAACCAATCCCGGTCATAGCCTTTAGCTAAGCATTATGGACAAGTCACTCGTTGCCAAAATCTGAACCTGCCTCAACTAGGGGCGGAGCCAGACATTGTAAACATTTGGGGCTTAGCCCAAACTTAAGGGGCTGAAAATCAAACCATCATGTGTTTTCCGTCAAGCCTGAAGGTTCTGCTAATTGGCAGGCAACCAATATTTCCCCAGGGCTGCAATGGTGCAATAGATATTTTACTCTTCATACTGTATCAGCAAAAAACACAAAAACAAGAGGCTACATAGTGTGGCTTCATTTTGCTTTGCTAAGCTTTCTAAGGATGGGCAACGCTGGCCATGGTGTCGAACAATCGATGCTTTGATTGTCTGACAACATACAGTAGCCAGGGAGTGCAAGGCTGAGTCTGCAGCCAACCTTCAAGTCTTAGGTGTTTACAGAGACAACTGACAGACAGGAAAGTCAAAGTGAAAGGAAGAGCATGAGCAATAAAGTGTGTGACAGTGAAGACATGATGAAAAACACAGGTAGTAAAAACAGGGAGAGAAAGAGAGGTGAAATGAGGTGGTGGTAGTGGGAGCTTGGAGCTGGGGGAAGGTGACCCTGAGATACAGGCAGGGCTGTTCATTTAGGCAGGCAGGGAGCAGAGCAGTGACAGCCAGCACCAGAGTAGCACTGGACCCCTGGAGAGAGGCACCGTAGCAGATGGAATAAGAGAATTTAGATTAAACAATCCCACACAGCACAATGTCACCGTGTTGATGCTGTTCACTTATTAGAGGTGATGTTAGACTCTGGTACCTGAAGGATTTGGCAGTTAAAGAGTTGAATTCTTCTATTCCTCTAATATACTGCCTTTTAAAGAAAATGAATACCAAATTCATATCTGTTCAGGGAAGCAACTGAAGTATTTTAATTATTGATTAATCTCTAAATTACTCTATTACTCTACTATTGATTTACTTCTTCTGGACAATGTGCATTAATCAACGTGGACAATGTGCTAGTGTTAGCAAAAAGGTTGATTTTCAACTGAGTAATTAGCCCTTACAACAACCATGAAACACACGTTGAAGTGAAATAAGAACAGAAGAAAGCAGACAGAAACATGAACCAGCTGGATGTAAGAGGAGTAAGTCAAGCATCATACAAAGAAAGATGTGCACAATGCAGACTTATTAATCGATCCACGGATGAATTTTTGTAGTCTATAAAATGATAGAAAATGGTAAACCCCTCTTCACAATTTCCCAGCCTGAGGTGAAGTACTGTCCAAAAACCCCAAAGATATCCATGTTACAGAGCAGCAACTCAGGGAATATTTGGCATTTTTGTTTGATAAATGACTTAGAATTTTAATCATTCTCTATGGACTATCAACTCTCTACTAAATGAATAATCGTTTCAGCATGATTCATTGGTCCTGCTGTACGTATAACCTTCAGTTGTGCATTTAGTTTTACGTTACATTCCTTGCATTTCTCCATGTAATGAACATGAGTATCGACCACCGGGGGCAGTAAACACACCCTGAGCAGCTAAAGTGAGTACAAATGCAACAGCGGAGCAACTTGTCTATCTACGGTAAATCCTTACAAGCCATGAACTGAGAGGAGTCATAACATCACACTGTTTTAAGAAGGCTTTCAACAACGTTGACTCTGCATTAAAAAAAAATGTGCACATGTACTGGCTTTTATTATACACAGGATAATATATATTATACCTGTATCGTGTCCTGCGAATCCTTTGAGGCAGTTTCATAATGTAAAAATGTTAAATGCCCATCTCAAAGAAATGCATATTATAACGTTTAGGTAGAATATACAAGATTTCAGCTATTACAGATGTTTGACAGGGAAGTCATACAAGCCTTACAGTAGAAAATGACCCTATGTGGAATCCAATCAATAAGAAATCCAATAAGAAGAAAGTGAGAGCAGATTGAGTGTGGACAGGGTTGGCCAAACTCATCATTACTGGCTGCTGGACTTCTAATTTTTCCACCTCAGTCTCATTCTCCATTTCAAGGACACATTGGCTGCTGAGAGTGTGATGGCAGTGTGGCTGTAGCAGTGATGCTCCCTCCATTGTGGTTGGCCGGCCAGCTGCCTGATGTATTATATCTTCTGATTACCACCCACCACACACACTGATAAGATCCAAGCTGGAACAGGACAGAGGCCAGAGTGCCAGCACTCAGTCTGTATGCCTTTTGTAAGCCAGTATCAGCATGCCTGTGCGTATGAGCATGTTTGTCTGTCATGTTTGTATTAGTGAAGACCACCTGACGTCAGCACTTCACATCTGGGTGGTGTGAAAAAAAAAAAGGAAATACAATTTACAATTCTCTCTCTCTCTCTCTCTCTCTCTCTCTCTCTCTCTCTCTCTCTCTCTCTCTTCTCTCTCTCTCTCTCGTCTCTCTCTACTCTCCTCTCTCTCTCTCTCTCTCTCTCTCTCTCTCTCTCTCTCTCTCTCTCTCTCTCTCTCTCTATAAACAAACATAAAAAAAATATGCATACAAGTGGAGAGTTTAATTAAACTACTCTGGATATTTTTTATCTAGGAGATATTTTTTATTTATTTATTTTCTATCTGATGTCCTATTGATTGAGTTTATTGTGTACTTCCTTGAGTTGTTCATTCCTTTGGTATCTATATGGCTGTGGAAACTGTTTTTAAACAATTTCATCTGATGAAGATCCAACTGTGATAAAAACATCGCCCGTGTAAATGAATTTGTCATTTTGAGTCAGAGCGCAAGTGTTACTCTTTTCATCAATGCTGATTTTCAATAGCTTTGCACTTTCATGTGATGTGCATATGATTGTGCTCTTTCAAAATAATTGGGAGTATTGGAAGTAACCAGATGGTGTGTGTGTGTATCCATACTGTTTGCACTTATTGTAACTACTCAGGCTGCTGAGATCATTTTGCTTTATTATCGCAATTGTTGTGCCTTCTCTTCATGACAGAGCCATTTCTCACCAAGACACTCTCTTCTTCTAACTAATTCATTTTCCTGAACAGAATTTATCTTCCATTACTCCGCACATACAGAAATACAATCATATTTCCTCTTGACTGAGAAAGAGGAAAAGGGGCTTTTGCTGTCAGAGAATGTCATCTTTTTTTTTTTTTTAGATAGGTCCTGATGATCACCTCTATATGTAAACTATTTGAATTTATAATGTGGAGCTGATGGACGCATTAATTTCCTTGGCCACTTGTCTAATTCAATATTGTGCGTTTATCTGAGAGTGCTGCCTCTTCTTCTGACTAGTGTTACAAAACTCCTCTGGGGGGAAAAAAATTCTGTGCAAAACTCCCGTCTGAAAAAAGTGATAAATAGACATTTATCTCTCTCTTCAGTCACTGACACTCGTCTGTCACTGTCTGTGTTCTTTCTGCCTAGGGAACAGGTTTATGTGATAGCTGCTCTGCCACAGATTATGTATGCACACTTGAAGAGTAAGAGCGTATATACACATATATACATGCATACCCATTAATGCAAAAAAAACATTCATACGCAACACAGACATCACGCAGGTACAGATGGATTTTTAACATCAACAGCCCATAGCCATTTTTTCCTCATCTCCCCCCCTCCCCTCCCCCTCCCCTCCCTTTCCCCTCATCTCCTGAACCTCCAGAGGGTTCCTCCTGATTCATTATTTCCCGTCAACATGCGTCTCTTGAGGCCTCTCGTGCACTGGAGCCCCTTATCTAACTTCACTTGAGCTGTTAAATGGGTACACATCCCCACTTCCTAAACATCTGAACCATATGTGTTCATACGTTCAACTTTTAAGTGAATAATGTGGAAAAGCTTGTGCTCTCGCGTCCAGTGGTGTCAGGTGCACAAAGCCTTAAAGCCCGAGATAACCATCCTGTGACTGAAAAGTTTGCCTTTATTTCAGTGGGTATTCTCTATAACAGTAGGAGAGTTTTGAGAGAATAAATAATTCATTTTGACTACTTAGACTTTGTCCTAGTGGACTCTTGGAAGTATATAATCAGGATGTTACACAGGTTTTGGGCTGTGGCTTCTGAGCTCACTTTAAATTGCATCTAAATTGGATCAGCGGATGTAGAACAAGACAAGGTCAAAACCTAGAATATGGCTGAACAGTGTATGGTCAATGTGTGAAAGTGAGGATGTAGTTGTTAACTGTTGTGGAGTTGCTGTAAACAACTCATAGTGGAAGGTGGCTAAAACCTGCACAAAAATTGCCTAAATTTCACTAGATGACGTAATACGCTACGCAGCATATTTTCATTCTGCCTAGTGTCAGCTGGATTCAGCTCCTCCTTTGTTTGCATCTCTCCTATTCACTGTGCTCACTTATACAGAATTTTAATACAGCTGAATTCCCAATAACGCTGTTCTCATTTACAACATTTCTGTTTCTGTTGTCAGACAATGGAACAAGTTTGAAGTAGTGACCGAAACGTGGCCACTTAAGACTATAAATTAAAGGGCCTAAATAAATACGTGGAGAAACATAAAGTAGATGCTTCCACACAGGGCACTGAATGATTTGAAAATGATTTGAATCATTTGCTGTGGCCTTCGCAGTAACCTGATCTCAACCCAGTTCGACCCCTATGGGAGACTTTGGGTGTCTGACAGCGCTTTCCAGTATCTTTGGAAGAATACTGTTCATCACATCAATTGTAGAAGATGTTTTGAAGGCTTGTTGTAGCCAAACATTTCACCAAGACATGCACAAGACACACAGAAATGCACAGAAACAAGAAGAAACACCTTACTCTGCATCTTGTCTTTTTGCCCTTCTTGCTATAGGATCCATTGATTCTGTCAAGCCAACATGAGTCCATCATCTCTGCTTGCAGTTGGAAAGAAAGAGAGAGAGAGAGAGAGAGAGAGAGTACAGATCATATGTGATTTATCCAGTGTTGGACAGTCTGCCAGTAAACTATACATACTGAAGAGGATCAGGGGGTTACAGAGGGGAAGGTCACAACAGTATAAATATTGACACAGCAGTCATAGGCATGATTGGTGTGTGAAGAACAGAAGAGGGTTGGAGATAGTTTTGTTTTGTGTAACAATCTTCCTAGACGTTTCCACTGATGTTAACTTTTCTGTTAATCTGACAGAACATTAACATATTACGACCACAGAGGTTTGTCTGGACTCGACTGTCACTTGTTACTTTGTACTAAGGTGTTGTTAATGTTTGTCTGTCTGAGTTATGGGCCATTGCAAAGCAATCTGGCACCAGGTTGTTCGGGTCAGAAACCTTAATGAGCTGACCTGAGACCTTGGACTGTCATGTTGGCAGTGTGGGGGGAAAAAAAAAAGCCAGTGCCAGTATGAACATGATCAGTGCAGTATCACATGTCATCATCACACTATTTAGAACAATGGAAGTGATAGAGTACTATGGCTGGATAAAGGGGGTTAACACAATTATTTTGGATATAACATTTCTGTCAGTCAATTCTATCGTTATACTATCAGATTAAATTTGAGCGTATTCTTTCATTTATTCATTAAATCAGTGTTCAGTATATAATAATATTCCTCAGGGTTAACTAAAATGTAAAAAGTCTGGAAAGAGGTGATGAAAAGAAAACACTGGTATCTGATTGGGTTGCGGTTGTCAGACATTTCCATTAAAGAAAAAAAACGTAATAACTGAAAATGACTGTCACAAAGGTAGCAGTGTTGCATATATGAGCAGGAAATATAGCACATTTAGCAACAGATAAGCAGCCAGTCAGCAATATTTCTCAAAGAGCTGGAAACTATACAGACTAACTCATCTTTGTTTTTCACTTTAAAAATTTAACACTTTAAGTTCTTTTCTGGAGTGTATAATTTTACCCCCGCCCCCACACACACAATATTTTAAAACTACTGTTCAACATTTAACGTCTCTGTATCCTTTAACATCTGGCATCCAAACTCTGTTCTCTCCCCCTCTTTTCTCCCACTGTGTCCTAGCAGTCCTGTGGCTGTGAAGGTCAGTCTGTCTCCCCTTATATTATGACCCTGACTGATTGTACTGCCTTTGGGGCAAGAACCCAATAGAAGAGTGTGTGTGTGTGTGTGTGTGTGTGTGTGTGTGTGTGTGTGTGTGTGTGTGTGTGTGTGTTTGTGTGTGTGTGTGTGTGTGTGTGCGTGTGTGTGAGCACATATTTAACACCTGCATGTACTGCACATGTAGGTGCTGATGCATGTGTGTAGCGTATTTCTTGTATATAAGTAGGTACTGAATGAATGGGTATACATTTTTGGGGTGAATTGTGAAGAAGAAGCATACTGACTGGAGCATTTTACGCTTGAAAAATAAACTTGCCAGTGCTCTCTGGTGGACAAACTATTCAAAGGAGACACTTTAAAAATCACCACAAACATATCTTCGGCATTTCTTTACTGGAATTTCTTGTTTCTTAATGGATCAAATACTGGGTCAGGCTCTAATAACAACCACGGATCATGGCATTCTTTTTATCCTGATGCCAAGTCATACCAGAGACTGTCTGCATTTAATACTGTTCTTGTATCCATAAAAGAGGCAAATTTTCCTCATATTTGATAGAAATCAGAAAATGCAAAATTATTCAAAAGTTTTTGCATTCTTTTATGAAATGCCTATGATCAGACTTCACTTTATTTTTGAGTTTGTTTTTTTTTTGTTTTTAAATAAACCTACCAACAATTACCAAACAGATTATTATGAACAAAAATGTTCAACAAATATGTTATGCTTGTGGTAAAACAGGGCAAGGCATTTGACCTTTGGGTATGTCACTGTATAAAGTACACTGGGGTATTCAGAGATGGTATAAGCAGTCCAGTGTGTATCAGGCAGCAGCTTGCGTCTCTTTAGAGGGAATTATCCTTGTGCAGTAGGTGTAGAATTGCCACAAATGAATGAATGGCGTCTTAAATTAAATTAGCCCGGGAGAGAATAGCACATTTGGTTACCATGCTGCTCTGGTCCCAGGAGACCTAAAGCCCAATGAAACAAATAGTTCAGTGATATCAAGTAAAGAGACAAACAGTGCCAACAGCAGTCTGCAGGGACAGTCTGAGTACAGGAAAGGGACCACCAG
Organism: Seriola dumerili; assembly: GCF_002260705.1. Classification (NCBI taxonomy): domain Eukaryota; kingdom Metazoa; phylum Chordata; class Actinopteri; order Carangiformes; family Carangidae; genus Seriola; species Seriola dumerili. Next base: position 2,332,842 of record NW_019174376.1, on the reverse strand, counting down.
CCCTGTCTACATCTATAGAGGTTGCATATATAGTAGTCCCGGTGTCAAAGTACACATGGACCGCTCCATGTTGTATGACAATCATTGAATCTCTAGCCACGTTTCCATTATGAGAAACGACAAAAAATGTTTGCAAGCATTTGGATTAGCTCTTGGGAGCATTACTTAACAAAGCTATACAAATACAGCACAGATATAATACCATCTACCTGAGCAGGCAGGCTGTGTAAGCACAGATCTGAGCGATCCTTGCCATAAAAATTGCATGGCACTGCTGGACCATGACTGAAACGCACCCTTCAGTGGCTCTCCTTCCACTTCACCGCAGTCACATTTATGGAAAGAAACTAAACTATCAAACAGGTGCAGGGGAGGGGAAAAAAGAGAAAACTGTGGAGAATAAAGGTCCAAATAGCAATATGAGAAAGAGCTCTTGGCCCACAGAGAGCAAAGTGCTAATAAATTCATACACCTTCTTAGCAGCTTTTAGGGTGATGAAGGTATTTTGATTGAAAAATTCAGTCCATACAGAAAAATAAAGCACCCTTTGGTTTTTAATATTTCCCGTAGCAAACGCCTACATACTATATTAAAGTTAAAAAAAGCTGATCAGTCTTGCAGACTGTGTAGACATAAGGGGACAACTAGCAGAAAAAGATTGTCCTCCTTTTTGTTTTGAGACACCTAATCTATTCCAAGAGTCCAACTGGCTGATGTGAAGGACTTACAGAGAACTCATAACCTTCCCTACATTATATAGATCTCACAGTAGTCCTACTTACTATCACTTATTTCCATTTGTGTATACCTTGAAATTGTCATTACTTTAAATACTGTTTAAAGGAGCTATTTGTAAGTTTTGCTATTGTTACATAACCAATGTTAGCATTAACAGCTGTTTACTTAGTCTTGCCAAGAGCTTCAGCTGTTGTTGCATTTACAGTACAAGAGGTTATAACACGCCCTCTGAGCAGTACTACTTCTTCAGGGCTGACTGAACACTACAGTGACTCAGTATCGGAAAGTGAAGAGGCAGGCAAACTGGGCCGGGGCTAGCTGGTTAGCATGCTAAAGGAAGTAGCAAAGGAGTAAAGAAATTAAGTTTGATGCTGAACTTGCAATGTTTCTTCTACATAGGTAATTAAACAGCTGTTAATGCTAATGTTGGATATGTAGCAATAGCAAAAATTGTTTATCCTCTGTATACTGTTGGACATCACATCTCATCAGACTCAGTTGAAGTTGCACTTTGGAAAAACATGCTAACATTTACTATGTTTACATGCAGAGTTCAGCTGAGGCAATAATTCAGTCCTTAGTTTCAGAGAGATATCCTGTGTTAGTCAAGTGGATAAGTTACAAGTCAGGGGATCATCAGAGTCGCAAGGAATTATCCAGATACCATAAATGTCTGTACGAAATTTGGTCCAACCGTAGTCAAGATAATTAATTCATGACCTGAGTGTGAGAAGAACAGGCTAACAGGCTGACTGGGATTGCCATCCCTAGAGTCCCACCATTAGCGTTGCTAAAGCTGAGCTTAATCTAATTGAATATATAATAGCCACTGGTGTCTAATATGCACCAAAGGGAAACACCCTAACCCTCATTAATATCTGCTCCCCGAGTCCCAATATTCATTTGTAGATTCTGAACTAAACGTAACTACAAAACTGCTTCTCTCAGGTTTGATTTGACAGTCCATCTTTCAGAATCTGTTTGTAGAGGCCTGGTAAATTCTCTGGAGGGTATTTGTTGATCACTGGCACCATTCTGTCATTCAGTGTTATCAAAGATTTACCCGAAGACAAAGACTTGAAACAATACAGCCAATGCCCATCAATCTTTCCCTCTGTCACTCTTGTGTTTTTTCAAAGACTTGTACCTACTAGCACCACTTAAAATATTACAAACAGATACACAAAGTAAAAAAAATCCCAATAGATAGGGTTTATGGATGCAACTATTTAAATAGCTTTAAAAAGAGAAGAGGCTTATTTAAAAAAAAAAGTAAAAAAAAGTAGTGTATGTCTTCAACTGGATAAAGTGGATTAATGGTTAATATGTCTCCAACACCACTGCAAATGGCAACTGCAAAAAGTATACAGTGCATTTTGCAACTGGACCAGTAACATTTACTGCTCTTCAGCTGTCCCAACCTTTCACTGGTTTGAATGACTCAAACCTTTTCCAGAAAGGCAGCGTAGTAGTTTTTCTGAACTTTTCTCAGGTGGGTGGAAAACTGCTTACGTTCTATTGATTTCTTTTTTTTTTTTATTTCCATTGCCCATTCTGCAGACTCTTCACCTTTTTCTGCCCATCTGTATGTCCTGCATTTCTCACCAGTAGATAACACTTATCTGCACAATTATTTGTAGTGAAGCGATGATCAATATAGCTAATATAAAATGGTTATAGAGCAAGCAGCCTCACACCTAGAATCATTAGCATAAATGGGTTTGAATGCAGATGCCACCAGGATGACTATTAAATGAGATGGGAGGGTGAGAGACATGGAAATGTATTGAGTGTGTGGCTGGTGGCATTAACACCTCCACCGCCACCTGTCAACACACAGCGTACATTCACACACACTTAACATAAACGCAGTCACATGACAGAGAGAGAGAGAGAGAGAGCGTGTGGCGTTAATAGGAAATGCACATACATACACACACCAGTCAAACCATACCGCCTCACTACCATTTAGTTTACACACTGAGCCACCAATGTGTGTCCGGCCCATCTGCCGAGAGAGGACAGCATAATGAGTCCGTGCAAAAGTGGAGAGGAGAGGAGAGGAGAGGAGAGGAGAGGAGAGGAGAGGAGGATGGATGTGACGAAAGAATGGCAGTAATGTATTACACTGGTAACTGTCACTGTAGAAATAGCATGAAGCATTTTAATTGAATAGCATCAGAAAACTGACAAACATGCAGAGAAACTTAAACACCCTTTTGTTGTTTTTATCTCACAGGTAAATGTTTACTCACTCATCATGGCATTACAGAACCATGCATATGAAATATATATGCACATCCTACATGTATGAATCATATAAATCATACATCTACAAGATGGAGGCATTGCTTACGAGTAAAAAAAAAAAACAAGACTTTAGGAGATTAAACAATTAGTCGATTAATTTGAAAAAAAAAATCTGCAACCACACTGTTGCCCATAAAGTTGATATAATTTTGTTTTCAGACACAATCCTCTGTTAATTCCTATTTAGATGCATCAGTAATCACTTTGGAAGAGATTGACTACTAAAGTTTCGAGAAGATATACATTTTATCTGTCAAGAATAAATCACATTGTCACAATCATTTCATGGAAAGAGGTAAAAAAATATTTTATTCCAACTTTATGAGCAACAGTGTATATTGATGATTTAACAATTGTTTCAGTCATTTTTCAAGAAAATCTCTGGTTCAAGATTCTTCAGTGTTAGGATTGGATTCTTTTTAGATTTATATCACTGTAAACTGATTACAGTTTCGGACTGTTAGCATCGACAAAGTAAGACATTTGAGGATGCCGCTTTGGAATAGGATGGACATTTATTCACTGTCCTTTGACATTTCATAGACAAAATTATCAATCTATTAATCAAAATAAATATTCTGTGGATTAATCGATAATGAATAACAAGACTTGCTTTTATTTTATTCCAAAAAATACAAAGAAAAATGCTAGATGCTAGATTTCACCAGTGATAAGTGAACGCTTCCTAGAAAACTAAATCATGAGGGTATGATGGACTGGGAAGGAATGGGCATTTTGCTTTACAGTGTTTGAGCTTGTTTTCACTTTGCAGCATGTGTAGTCCCTCAAAAAAAATGTCAAAATGGAGCACCAGCTAGATGGGAAATATTTGTACTCAGAGTGTGAGAGGGAGTGAGGGTGTGCTGAGAGGATGAAGGGGGGCGGGAAGCGGGGGCGACAGAAATAGAGTTGTTTGTGAGTTTATTTTGAGCTCCATTACCCCTATTACAGATGAGTATCTGCTCTCCACCCTCTTCTAAATGCTGAGGATGCAGGTGGCCCACTGAGGAAAGCACCTATCAATCTCTCCCTGGCTATCTACCTATCTGTCTGCCCATTTATTCATCAGCTCGTCTGATGACAATCCACCCAGTCCATTTCACTATTCTTCTGCCTCTCCTCCATCTTTCAGATAATCAGTCCATCAACACATCCATCTGTGCATCCATCCAGCAATTCATCTACCTATCCATTTATCTCCCCATCATTCATCCATTTGTCTATCATGTATCCATCCATCCATCCTCACACACTCGCTTGCTTCCATCAGTTTCCAGCGGCTCCATCAAGACTGCACCTCAGTTGTTTAAAGCGCCTCACATGAATACAACAGGCCGAGTGTTAGACTTCCAAACAGACAAACGCAAAACAGAGGAGCTTTTCAATCAATAGACAGGGCACGCTGTAATCACTCTATGTAACTCGACAGTTCTGGGAAAATGCAAAGTGCAGCAACAAGGGAAAACAATTAAAAACACTGATAGAAAACAATGTACAGATGCAGTTCAAAGGCATGGGTGATAGCATTGACTACCTAGAGAGTCTCTAGTCACAACAATCAATTACAAGCTCACAGATATATCCTGTAATTGAAATGGATTAGTGTTCAAGGAATATTCTCCTGTGCCATGTACTGTAAGACAGTGAGTGTGTAAAACTGCCTAGATGCAGAATCCTTGCAGATTAAAAGGAAGAGTTTGACAGGATTGCTACGACCGCCATGTCTGCACAACACTACATGTGAAATTGAAGCAAGCAGCTGGTTAGTTTATTTTAGTTTAGCATAAAGAAGCAGGTGGAAACAGCTAGCCTAACTCTGTCCAATGGTAACAAAACCAACCACCACATCTAAAGCTTAATAATCAATATGTCCTATCTCTTTTTAACCTGTAAGGAAATGTATATAAAAATAATTTGCTGCTTCACACAGGGTTTATGTGCCAGACTGTTTCTTAGCTACATAATCATCATAATCACCAACATAAGGTGAAGGTTTATATACGTATGCAACTATGCAACTATAAAAAAATGCTGTTAAGTTGAATTTTGAACATAAAACAAAAGTAAAAAAATAATTCAATATCATTAAGCACATTACAATGGAATCATATCATGAACTTATGATCATATTTCATTACTATTTTCCAAAATCTGCTTAAATGAATAATGTCAAGCAAAATCAAATTAAAAACTTGAGTTTCTCGTGTATATAAAACTCTCAAATGTCATAACAGTGGAACAGGTTTCAACGACTTTAATATCAATTTATGTGCTATTTGCCATGTTGTGACATATCAATATCAGAAAAGATTTTAGATTACATTAATTGTGATACTGATTGCATAATCTTCTGATTTGAGAGTGTAAAACAACTGCTTCTCACTTTCAGATCATTTGTTGGCTCATTTACTTTCACTGCTAGTTCTTAGCTTTCATTCTCAATTCTAATGTTCTCCTGCTTTGATATGGAGTAAAGCTTTGTACATATAGGCCACCACATAGCATAGCATGTGATTGACACTTTTTTTCTTTTTTTTTTTTTTTAATGTATGCTGCAGTGAGCTTAATTTGACACTAGATGGGCTGAATGCCAATTATTGGTATTAGCATTTGTCATCTTAAAAAAATAAATAAAAAAAAACCCAGATCTGACAGCACTTTGATATGTTTTCAAAGTCACAGGACACTAGCACATTCTGCATGTACATCGATACAAAAATAAATATTAAATAAATATAATTTCATATGTTAAGAGGAACTGTCTTGAAAAATGTGCCAAAATATGCCACACAAATACTTAATAAATAAATACACTACACTGACAAAATCCATAGGGGGGCACAAAACAGAAAGCAACAAATTTGACTTGATTCAACAACACTCACAGAACACAAATGCAGCAAATGTGCAGTGGATTGTGGAGAATACGTATAGTTCAACTGTTTTCTCAATAGACTGGTAAGAAATTGCAATCCTTACATGCATAGCTTGTTATATAGATCAGAAAATGCCAGATAAAAAAAATCTAGTGAGTCTTGATTCACAGGTGCGTTGTTTAATGAATTAACTCTAATGAATAAACATGCAGCATAGTGGTTTGTGTGCGTCTACCATTCTGCCAGCTGCTGTTCAGATCAGCTGGATCATAGCACATAGCTTGGTTCTTTTCAGTGTGCACTTGTAATTTTAGTGGCGTATGATTATAATAAAATAAATTTTCCTGTGATTAGGTAACACAGCTCCAGAATGATACTTCTGATTATCACCAATCTTCTTTTCACAAAAACAAGCAGCTTTGGTCTAAAGAAAAACGTATTTAAATGAGCGTTTCCATAAAAGAAGAGGTTATGAAAACTGATACTGAAAATACTTTGTTACTTGTTCTGCTGAGGTAAGCTGTGGCACTGTATGACTTCACCCTCAGGGGAATAAAAACTAAATATATTTCTTATTTGCAAGGTTTGCGGTTTCAGACAATTATCAAGTTATTGAATTCTTATCGATTCGTTCTCTGTTCTCTACATGGAACATCTGCGATTGTCTGCAAAGGCAAACCTCACTGCTTATATTAGGAAGAGGAGAAACAAATGGAGAGGGAAGAGCTTAGCTTCTCATGTCATTCTCAGACACCCCTCCAGGCCAACCATTAGCAAGCAAGAGGCAATCACCATTTCATCAACGTTCACTGCACGCCCTCTCCCCCTCTTCTCTTTTATTCATGTCTGCTTTCTTTTTAGTTTTGTTTTTCCTCCGCTATTTCTCATTTTGATTCTATTTTCATCACTCTTCTCCCTCTCTGAGCTCCTCTCTCCTTCACCTGGTGGGCTGTGGTAGTGGACACATCCATTCATCTGCCTCTGCATGCACTGACGAATGTTGATTTGAGTGAAGAATACGACCCCAGTGTGAAAGATTTTGTACGACTACCACCGGTGTGTGTGTGTGTGTGTGTGTGTGTGTGTGTGTGTGTGTGTCTGCGTTCTGTGTGTCTGTGTTGACATTTGTGTGCATGTATGTGGAGCCACCTCAGGGCGACCCATGTGCACGCTGATGGCAGTGGAGGAGAGCGTGGCATCCAGCAGTGCTGCTGTTATGGGATAATGGAGGATGTATCACTCATTTCTCTCATTATAGGTCTGTATCGCTGTCTTTCTCTCTCACATAAACACACACCTCTTAGCGAGCTCTTTCCTCTCACGAAAACACACTGTACAAGCACACACATACACATGTATCCTTTCCCTTCCCTTTCTCTCCGAGAGGCTTCACTCACCACCTTATCGGCTTAAACCAGCTCTGACAGTGCTGGCCCCGATCACATACACCTTGTCTCGGGGGCACACCACATTATGAAACAATTACTCCCTTAATTGACAGTTAATTAATCTAAAGTCAATTTGACCTTGCCAGCCTAACCTTGAGATTGAGAGCCGTGGTAGTCGTGCCACTGAGACGGAGAACTGGACTGACGGTGGGATGGAGGGAAATGATAGACTTATGTCGGCTTATCTCTACACCAGCGGAGAAATCACTCGCAGTATCTTCTTGTCAGCGTAAAGATAGACTGCACTAGTGTGGCTTATGTTTCTGTGGGTGTGTTAAAGTCTGTGTGCGTGTGTGCGTGTGAATGTGCTCAACATTACACCTTATCAGACAATTGCCAGCTTATTGTGCTGAGTTGATCATTTAGGTGTTAATTACACCCCTCATTTGAAAACGCTCTGTTTGGCTACAGTCTGTTTGTTTGTGATGTGTGTGTGTGTGTGTGTGTGTGTGTGTGTGTGTGTGTGTGTGTGTGTGTGTGTGTGTGTGTGTGTGTGTCTCCAGATGTCTTTATGGCTTAAAGTGCAATTACCAGAAAACTTTCTTATTTCACTTTTCATTTTTTTCTCCTTTACCCTCTCTGAGGGTTGTAGATGAACACATTCTGTGTTTTCTGCAATAAAGCCTACCTATAATGAACACCTACTGTAGTCAGGTAATGATCAATTATGAATGTTCCCAATAGATAAAGAAGATCGTGTGAGATATTCAGACCCTTAATTCAGTTGTTGTAGAAACCCCTTTGGCAACAATTACAGCTTTGAGTCTTCTTGGGTGAGTCTCTTCAAGCTTTGTACACCTGGATTTGGGCACTTTATCCCATTCTTTCTGGCAGATCCTCTCAAGCTCCATCAGATTGGATTGGAAGCATCTGTGAGTGGCCATCTCAGATGTTCTGCAGGGTTTAAATCTGGGCAGACATCATGGCTTGTTTTTTTGCAATGCAATGTGAATAGTGGGACCTTACAGGTGTGTGCCACGTGGACTCCAATGAAGTTCAGTAATAGTAGAAAATCTCCTGTCTCATGATTGTGCTTTTATTTCCACACACTTGCACGTACATACAATGCGTGCCATATCATAACTGATCTCAGAACAGTAGAAGCTGAGTCAAACAAACACACTTATCTAGCTCTATCTAGTCACTTATCAAAGATCCCAGGATTATCCTCAATGTGCATGCGCAAACCTCCAAAAATGTGGTTCTCCGCACTGCTTGACGAGCCCCAGCCTTTGTCAGCAGGACACAGTCATGACCACAAAAATGCCAGAAATGACAGATACTCGTAGTCAAGCTAGTTTCTAGAGACAATAGCCTGCTGATGCCGCAAGAGGGCAGTAAAAGATGAACGCACACAGGCAATATCAGATACAGAATGTTGTTCAGATGTAATCAGATGTTTCCACTTCAGTAAAGCTCTAATTGATGTTCATTTTTTCAACATTAACAGGACAAACACTGCTTGCCTTGTGACAGCACACCACTGGTCTGAATACTTTTGTAAATGAGATATTTCAACACGTTTTTACTTTTTCATGGTGGATTATCTGTTTGCAATTAAAGTGCGCAAAAAGTGAAGGTGTCTGAATACTTTCTAAAGCCACTGAATATACTGTATGAGAGGACACAGTTTTGGCTACTGGTAAAGATTTTGCTGGACCATTAAATACCAAAGTAACTAATGCCTTTAATATCTCTGGTTGTGTTAAGTCATTGCGGGAAATTCTCCAAATTAAAAAGCAGGATAGTTTTATCGCAATATTGTAATTCCTCAACTTTGTAATGTGATAAAGAACCTCGATTTGTCAAATCCTTATTGACTTGATTGCGTGCTATCATAACATAAAGTACGTATCTGAATCACACTACTCAGGGTTAATACGGGTTAAAGGTGAGAATAAGGGATCAAATGCTTGTAAATCAAATGTGATCACATAAATTTGCACCAGCTTGTATCTGTCCAACATATTAGCATAATACTGCATTTGCTATCAAAAATGCACTCAGCATATAATGTCAAACAATACCAAAGATCACAATGACAAGGACAATTGTTTAATCTGCCTCGACCAACTTCACATCGTCATAGCTGTCAAATTAAAAGTTCAACTTCTTGCAATGCAACCAAACAGACGTCAACACATCAAAACAATATCAGCGCCGACCTCAACATAAAGACTCCCATTTACGTTTAGCCCCTTTTCTTCACAAATGCCTACACATTTTCTGTATCAAAATCTATGGCGTGCTGGATAAATTTGTCTCCACTTTGTGTTGCTTTGACAAGACAGAGCTCTGGCTTCATGGCCGACTGAATTTGTGTGATTAAAGAGACGACAAGCAAAACCATCTGCTTGTCACATCCATCTGTCATCGCCCAGCATTCGCCATCAGCCGCACATCACTCAAAAACAACAGCAAGTCGTGGAGAGAGAGAGAGAGAGAGAGATTGAGAAAAAGACACAGAGGGGGCCCATGCGCTGTGACAACTCGGAGAGAGAGAAAGAGGGAGGAAGGTGAGGAGAGAGGAGACGGAGCTGAGGAGATTGGGAGGTGCAAGAATGAGAGTTGGAGGATGTGGGTGAAAGTGAATGAGGGAACGAGGGTGAAAAGACAGAGCGCAGGGGTGATGGAGAGAGGGGCAAACACAGCAGGAAAAAGGAAGAGATGGATGGATATTTTCTGCTGTTTTCCACTGCCCATATATGAGCCAACCTGTTGTTGTTGCCCTGTTGTGCCCACAGATTGTCTTATAGTTACAGAAAGTGTCTTGCCAGCTCCCACTAGCCTATGATGAAGCTTTACGCTCGGGGAAACACTGCCTACCTTGCATGTGCGTGGCGTCTACATCGCTGACCTGCTGTGGCTCGCACACGTGTGTGTCACACCGCCTGGGTCTCTGCTGTGCCGCTGCAATTGCCAGCTCTATCTTTCCACATTGAGTTTGTCTTGGCTATCAACATTCGAATGTTGAATTTCTTTTCATTATAAACCTTATTAACCTTATTTACCCTCGTTCAGAGCCAGACACACACACACACACACACACACACACACACACACACACACACACACACACACACACACACAGGGAGAGAGCATGTAACTTATTCATATTATATAATTATAGCCTACATTGGCCTCCACTGTTGCTTAAATGGTTAAAATATAATATTTACATTTTTTTCATGTCATGTGACATATTCAGATTCAGCTTAGACATTGACACTATAGTGAAAGGTGTCAGTTTTATATAATGTTGTTGGTATGATGTTCATATCACCATCAACAGATGTTTTCCCTGTTTATTCTGACTGGGAAGTGTCCAAAATCTCAATGTACAACTCTACAGAGCAAACTACCAAGTCTCTGTTATATAGGGAGAAGCAAATGAGTGAATAAAATCACTTCAGTGTTCAGTGTAGAGCTGCGACGATTAGTCGATTGATGCCATTAGTCAATTGAAAGAAAATGAATCTGTGAGTATTTTGACTAATCAATTGTTTCAGTTATTTTTCAAGTAAAAATGCCACATTTAATATTCCAGCTTTTCAAATGTGATCATTTGTTGCATTTCTTTATCACATCACAGTAAATTGTTAGTTTTGAACCGTTAGTTAGACAAAACTAGCATACGCTGCTTGCTTTTTACTTTTCTTTTACTACTATTGACGGAGTAAATAATTGGTAGGTTCATTTATAATGAAGCAAGACACAGGACATAGAAAATGAGCTAGAGCATGACTGCTTTACTGAGCAAGTTGAGTCAAGACTGTATGACATAAAGTCTTGAGGAGGAGGGTTTTTGTGCAGAAGACACCTTGTTGCTTCAGTGTAGCTATACTTGCTCTCCTTCTTTCTTTCTCCATTTCAGTCATTCTCTCCTTCCTCTCCTTTCACCTCAACAATGTCCTCTCATCCCTAGATAAAAACACAGTCAGCAAAGGGGCCTTTGGGAGTTTGTGGGAAAACCAGCCCTCATCTTTCATCTTCCGATCCTGGTCCTGTTCTCCCTCTTTCCTGTCTCTCTCCCCCTCCTTCTCTGGAGTTTCTGTCTCCTTTTCTCTTCTTCCCCCTCCCTTTCTCTCTCTCCCCCAGCCACTTTCTCTCCATCTTCTTCTCCCTCCCTCCCACCAACTCTCTCCAGGATTATCGATTTAGCGTAGGCTGTGATTGAGTCTCACTGGGTGTAATGCGGGCCCTAAGGTGTCTTCTGAATGGAGAGCATCATGAGTTATGGACTAACTATAGTCACTCTTCCACAACACCTGAATCACAGGCAGACACGGCACACACACACACACACACACACACACACACACACACACACACACACACACACACAAATTGCTTTCTCCAATGCAAACCAACCCTAGTGTGCAAAAAGAAGGACACACACATTGATCATAGTAACGCTCCCTGACACACACACAGATGATTTGACGCTCATTGTAGACAAAACTTCGACGGAGGTATAACTTAACAGTGTCAAAATTGGGCTTTTGCTCATTTGCATTCTGGGAAGATCCCGTCTATGATGTCTGACATTTTTTTTCATTTTCATTGCAAGTATATTACATGCATCCTAATATCACATCCATGATTTAATAACACGAACAGCCACAGACTGCACGGTGTACAAATTAATCTACGAGACAACAGACTCACAATAATGGCAGGGATAAAAAAAAAAAATTAAGCTTTACTCACCATGAAAACAGGAGAGGATGACAAAGTGTCCATGCTGAACCATCTTAGGATAATATCCTTTCAGTCACTGGTGCACAGGTGAGGTTTGTCTCGTGGCTCAGCTGCAGTAACCAGGCCTTTCCTGTATGAGGCACAGCCTCATCCATGTTTAGTGAAAATGATCGTCTGTGTGGAAAACACAGTGGTGGTAAGTGACTTACTGCAAGTACATTTATCAAAGAATTTTGATGGAGTACAATTCACCCAGTACTTGTACTTTACTTTCTATTTTGTGCCACTTTATTCTTTATTACACTTCAGAAGGAAACATTATACTTTTTACTCCAATACATAGCTAGTTACATGACCGATAATAATGTACGTTCAAAATCTGCAGTGAGTTTATAAAATAACTGTTGGACATTTTAAAAAGCAGGTAATAGTGCAGTAACACCATCTAAATCAACAACATTAAAATGCATTAATGTGTCCATAATAATAATCCAGTAACATAAATTATATAACAATATACCAGTCAGTGGGTGCAGATAATGAGCACTCGTTTTGATACTTTTATATTTTGTTGGCTAGACCAATTAATCGATTAGATGGCTCATGGAAAATTAATTGCCAACTAAAGTATGCTGATATTAGATTCAACATTTGAGTCGTTTTAAGCAAAAATACGAAAACCTTGTTGGTTACATCTTCTCAGATATGAATATTTGCTGTTGATTTTTAGTTTTATAAAATATTAAACTGGGTTTCTCACTGCAGGTTATTATGTAAGTAAGGCCTATAGCTTAATCGATAATGAAAATAATCACTTGTGGTAGACCTCATTTTTTGCTAATAGGCATTGCTGTAGTTTTATGACGTAAAATTTTGAATACAGGACTTTTACTGGCATTTTTTTTCTTTTAACCGTTCTGATCATTTTACATAACTAAGCCAAAAGACCTAAAACCCTCTCCCTCTATTGGGGAAATCAGTTTCCACTTCTCTAGATCATGGTCCAAAACAAGTCCAAGTGTTTTTTTGTTTTTTTTTTATCTATACCTGGTCTGATGAGGTGTGGTTGGTAATAAAACACTGATTTGTGTTTTTCTTTTTTCTTTTAAACCGTCACTGTTGTCTACTTGTTAATCATGTCCAGGTTTGAAGTGTAATTGAGGGATTTTTTCAAAACAAAGCCTGGTCCATTGTCGGGATGGAGGAAACCGCAGTAAAAATGTTAGTTTTCCCTTTTTCGTAAACAAATGTGTGTGAACGGCCTTGGTGTAGCGCTTTACAATCTGCGGCTGGGCCGTGGAGGAGTGTTGACTGGTGACCTCACACTGACCGGTAACTACTCTTCTCTGATACCTTTACCTCACCTGTGTCTGCTCACACACGTGTCCTCAGCTGCTGCGGCCACTGGAGTCTCTACTGATGTAGTTTGAAGTTTGGTTCCATGTTTGATGAATGTTGTCTGTTAACTCCACAGACACCAAACGTTTGTGAACGACCACTTCCTGCCAACCTACTGACACGTGCACCTGAGTAAGAAAAAAAAACGAGCAATCCGAAGTTCCGGTCCGGGGGAACTTTTTTTATGTTCAGCAACAATGGAGGTAGCGGCACATCCTTTACTAATGTAAAAGTGCTCAATGCAGAAAAATGTCCCCTATGACTTTTATTGTTGTTATAATTTACTCTATGTATAATTATATCACATTATGATATAGCATTAATGTAAAAGCAGCATTTTACTTTTGTACTTTTCCTTCCCTGCAAAGCACATTGAATGATCTCTGTGTATGAAAATGAGCTACAAATAAATTTGCTTTGTCTATACTATTTTATGTAAAGCTGTAATGATTACTTTCATTATGGATGAATCTGCTTGATTAATCGTTTGATTGTTTGTAAAAATGCAGAAAGTGATGAGAAATGCCGTCACATTTACCCTCAGCCATTTGAAGCAGGAACCAAGAAATACCTTTCTGCATTTAATAGTTACCAATCAACTAATTAATTAATAGAGTAACCTTTGCAGCTCTACTGAATTAAAACAAAGCATCTTATTTTAGAAACTCTCCATGTGTTGTGTGTGTCACTAAAGCTGTCAGGTAAATGTAGTGGAGTAGAACTATAAAGTAGCATGAAAAGAAAACAGTTAAGGAAAGTGCAAGTGCCTCAAATGACTGATTTAAGCTTATCTTCAAAAGTTACAGTTTGAGAAAACTGCTCAGTGACATTAAGTATTCATATAGACAGCAGTTCCTGACCAGCCCTAAGTCTCTGTAAGAGAAAGAAAAATACCCTAAACTTTACAGAAATAAAGAAACCCAGTGGAAATGGTAACTACATGATGGACAGGAAGTTGTAACAATAAAAATACAAACTGTGTCATCTACCTGGCTATCCTGGTGTTGCTCACATGAATTCAGTAGCATGCATCTGAATTAGCAGGATTGATTTCAGGGGGTCAGCTTGACCTGACTTCTTTGCATAACCAAACTACTGTACAGGGATACCCCATACATTATTGATGGCAGTCTGGGAGCCTTTAATAGGTCTGCATAATTGATTAAAAGGCATTTATTTTGGCATAAGCCAGTTGTATTTGCTGCTGATGTTTCTAAATGTATGCTCGCTTTTATCCATGCATTAACCCTACCCTCCTCCTTGAGCATCCTATATGCCCCAACAGCAAGGCGCTCATTGTAATTCGTGAATCCTATTAGGATTGGCCCCAGAGTCGGCCTCTGCTTAGCAAATAAATAATGGTAATGATGATGATCCCTCATCTTGTCACTGGGACTCTCCCCTGGGGGCCTCACAGTGCAGGTGGAGGGATCCTCTCCTGGCCTAATTGGTTCTAACCCTGCAGTCTTCTCTCTAGCCTTTTCTCCCTCCCTCCCTCCCTCACTCACTCTCTCTCTCTAGGCCTCAGGACTCTCTCTGTAAACTTGTCTTTCTCTTTATGTGTGTGTGCGTGTGTGTGTGTGTGTGTGTTTGAGTGTCATCACGATCATAAATTTATTCTTGCACAAGCATGAAATCTCACGTATGCACCAGCACTTCCTGTCTTTCTGTCCTTTTCTCCCTTTCTTCGCACAGATGGATGGACAGAAGTGAACACACACACACACACTGACACACACACACACTTATGTACTGTACTGTGATAACAGGCTGCATGCTATCTTCCCCTGTGGTGTCTTTTTGGCAGCCAGTGCATATAAACACCTTGAATTGTTTAATGGTGCAAGACAGGAAACTGTTTCAATCTCTTTACCACCTCTGTGTGGTCCACTCTGAACCCTACCCAACCATCACTCACCTCATTACATTTTGACTTTAAATAAAGACACAGTTTTCTATCTCACAGGATTCCAAAATCATTTTGAATGTATGAGTAATGGAGATTAATAATTTTATAAATCAGATTAGATAATTGAATTTTGGCGCCTCAATGGAAAATGAAAGGGAATAAAAGGCGTGTTATTCTGCAACAGTTATTAAAAGAATCATGTCAGGGCTTTAATCTAACGCTTCAGATGTTCTGTCAGGAAATATGAGATTTCATACACGTTTGTGCTACTTCATGCACATACACACACATCTGTAAATCACAAAAACAGACAGCGAGCAAGAGAATTAAAAAAAACTTTCTAAAAATAAATCCAGTCCCTAAGCTTTGTGATCGGCCTAAAATGTTGTTGTGGTGCTTTGAGGTCTGGGTGGAGAAGTGGCATTAGTATTGGCCCTTGGAAGAGACTTTCTGAAACCTTTCTCTAAAAATCAATACCTTCTCTGCTAGGCAAAGGGGATCTCTAATATAGTTTTATGTTATTATTTTTCCTCACACATGCTACATTTCTCAGCGGCTAGCAGAGGAAAGATGGATTTTCTCTTCGACTGGATGCTAAATGTGATTCTGAACGTGGTGGGTCAATTGGATGATGCAGAGCCTGCACTCTTCAACAGGAATGTGTCACTTTATGCACATCCAATAAGTGTGGTTTGACATTGCACAAAGTTGTATTACTTTCCAGTGCTGCATGATGCTTTGCCAACATGTGTTGCAAATGACATATCACACATTCAGGGAGGCTTCCGCTGAACTAACAAGCTGAGTGCAGTCTCAAAATGCATCCATGGGTGTGATGCTTAACACCTCCGAATCGCAAATTAAGGAGAGGAGGATTGTGGAACTTTTAACAGTAATTTGATGACTGGATTTAATTTCATACAGAATATTTATACTGACCATTGCCTATTAAATGTTTGCATCTAATTGTCTGAAAACTATGGAAATATGGGATATGTTACGATTTTCAGAAACCAAATGAGTCATTCCAGTAGCTCTGCAGTTATTCTAGACCACATGATCATTAAGATAAAGAAATAACACATTTTGTTGTTATGAGCTCGGTATCCTTTGGCCTGTACCGACAACACAGCAGCTTCACAACTGCTATTCACAATAAACACAACACACTGTCTCCCTGTGGTGTGTGAGGTTGGTTCAGTGAGAATGACACTTTGCTTTGCTCTATATCCGGTGCAACAGGGACCTCTGTTGGGTAAAATCACTGTTACATGTTAATTGTGTCCAAATACAACATGCTGCTATTCAGTCTGTAATATATTGTTGCAATATGTGTTAGTTTTAATCATTAAAATTCCCTTCTATGCACAATATGTGGGCTGTGTTTGTAGTTAAACATTGTGGAAAACATTCTTGTGACAAGTTCTTGCTGAAAGTTTTTAAAGCACTTGATATTGAAGTTAAAATCTTATTTCTTCATCAAAAATGAACTTTGCTCTATTTATTAATATTGTCTTTCTTTTCTAAAATAATCTCCAGAACATGAGAAAACTGGACTTGACACGATCTTATAAACAACAATCGACAAAACAATCTCAACTCATGCTCCGGTAACTCACTTATACTGGAGCTTTTGACCATCTTACAGAGTCATCATCAGCTTGAGTTACCTAAGTTGCCATGGAAACATGTATGTCTAAACTGCCACACTGTTTCTGGGGCCAAAGGTGAACTGTGAGGCTCAATTCTTAGGTCAACATGGATGAATCGCACAGAAAAAACAGCTGGTTTGAACATCTGCTTTCTGTTTCCGTGGCAATGGCGCAAACCCTCCTCTAAGTGGATCTTAAGTTGAGATCGTTTTGTCAGATGTAAATATTGTACTGTATTATTTAGGTACAGGTTATAAATGAGCCCCTTTTGCTTACTAATGTGATTTTTCTGTCCTTTCACCTGCAGCTGGACTTGAAGTTTGGCTCTCAATGTGGTGTCCCCAACAAAAATGAAATTCCCTTGAATTGAACAGATTCATTGCCACAGCATCTTGCTGTCGCCCCCTCCGTGCCCTTGCCCTCTCACCAGCACACTCGCATATAAAATCATCCACCCACACAAAGCCACAGACATTTTGGCATCCCTGCTCCATCCTGCCTGTCTGGAGTGGCAGGGTCAGGGGGTCGGGGATGATAACATGGCAGCTGTGATATCTTCCATGCGGTCCCTCAGTCCAGAGCGGCATGGAGCAGAGGCTGTTTCTCAGAAAGAAGCGACCCGTGTCTGAAGGGGGTGCTCTGTTGTCCAATCAGAGGACTGCTGAAGCCTGGCAACGCTACCTGCTTGGGCCACGCTGCTCCTTTCCTCCGACAGACAACAGAGGAGAAAGGAGGCGTGACCAGACAACTCATCATCTGCATCTGAACGCGGCTGTTGAGTGTATTTGTATTTGTGTGTGTGTGTGTGTGTGTGTGTGTGTGTGTGTGTGTGTGTGTGTGTGTGTGTGTGTGTGTGTGTGTGTGTGTGTGTGTGTGTGAGGGAGAAGAAACCAGACGCACAGGCACAGAGAAGCAACTGAAGGAGGAAATCAATCTACACTAGAAAAACAAATAGAAAAGCAAAAGTAGAACAAAGAAGGGAAGGGTTCTTTACTAAAAATCATTTAGAAGAAAAGATGAAAGGTAAAGGAGGGTGTATGGAGAGAGAAGCCAAGGTGAAAGTGTTTCTGTCTGTAGGTGCCATGTTATTCAGGCCTGTCGTCACCACTGGAATGTCTCCACAGACCTACAGATGTTGTTCCCTGCATTCCTGATCTCCCCACACACAGACTCTCCTTTGGCTAATTACACTGCACTCAGGGTAGATACAGAAAATACCTCTGTGTCCTTTTGAAGTTCTGGAAATGCCTCCATCTCATTTAAATCTGTCATTGTTTCCCAGATTCACCTGGTTTTTTTTCTGCTTCTGTTATACCTCTTTTACACACACACACACACACACACACACACGCACAGGCACACACAGGCGCACACACACACACACACACACACACACACACACACACACACACACACACAGGCGCGCACACACACACACACACACACACACACACACACACACACATCAGTATAATGAAACACTCAAATAGTGTTAATTGTCATGAATCCCTCCAACTCTTAGTTTGTTTTCACCTAGTTTTGTTTCCTTGTCTCATCACTAACTCTCCTGTTATTTCAGATCCCGCCTCCCTATTAGCCCATGCACACTGCTCATCACCTTCAACTGGTTTTCCCCGGCTCTCATCAGTCCCTCAGTCCATTTTCCCTTGACCTCTGCCAGATTGTCTTGTGTTTTACCGCCAATCCTTCCAGTGTTACTTTCCGGGCTCTGCCTGATCTACCTGTTTTTGACCCAGCCTGACTGTTTTTGGACCTTTGATTTCCTGCCTGCCCCCCATTGGATTTGTTTGCTTGATCGTCTGATTACCTGGTTTGTGACTCTGCCTGTAGTCGGTAAACTGAACTTTCATTGAGACTCTGATGCCTCATTGTTGTGCTTTTGGGTTCACATCTGGTACTCGTAAACCTCACATTAATCTAAGTAGGATTAAGAAAGATTTCCACTATTGTTATAACAACAGCAACACTAATAATAACAACAAGAAGAATAATAATAATAATGATAATTTTGCTGTAATTTTGGAAGGATTCAGAATGTGGAAGCTTTAAGTCATAGATCTGCTACATTGTGATTGATTCAAATGTGCAAACCAAACTACTTTCCTTCCTCATCCCTGTGACTCAGTTGGTTTTGTTTGGCTGGTATAAAAGCAGACATAGTAATCAAGTTGGACACACAAATAGAAATGCTGTTGTATTTTTATGCCAAAACATAACAAACAACATGTTGCTTCAATGTAAAATGAAATGAAAAGCATATTTCAAATGAGTAATAATGCTTCACCTGTTACCAGACAACCACTTTTTGTATAAGCCAGAAAATAAAATAAAGCCAAAAATAAATAAAAAAAAGTTGCTGCTCTTCAATCCTTTTGATAACAGCCATAATCCTCAGACTCAACCAACAGGTGCAAACTATTTATCTGTCTCCGCATAGTAAGTAGGTACACTTACACAATATATTCTGCATGCAGGCTTTGGATGGTCATGTGTGAAGTTTGAAAAGGAACAAAGGAAAATGCGTTGAAATACAAATTCAAGTAGAAAGTGTTTCAGTGCTGCTGCTTTGGACCGAGAACAAGCTTTCCAGCGACAGCAGGTGATGAAACCGCCATGAGAGCTGGAGGGTTGACGGGACGCCTGCTGGCCCTCTTCATATCTCCTGCAGCAGGTTGGCAGGGAAGAAGCCAAGCTTACGTCCTGTACTGACCTTCAGGTAGCCGTTCACCTCCTCACCCTTCTTTACCACAATCTGAGAACACACACACACACACACACACACACACACACACACAGCAAACACACACTTAGACTGGGAAATTATATGTTTTGCAGGTGGGCATTACTGTAGGTTTTCCTCTTGATGCTTGAGCGTGTTTTTGTGTCTGTGTTATATCAACAACTAAATTATTGAGAACACACAACAATTTTGAGCAGAAATTGATCTGAAATTCAACCTTCAACAGTAGCTACAGCAAACACTCTCCTGTGCAAACAAGTGAGGCAGAACAAACCGGATCTGACCATGAAGTGACGAATCATCCTCCACTGGTCCATTAGCTTTTGCATGTGTCTTTTAAAGGAGCTCAGCATCAAACTTCTTTCCTTCATTCCCTGTCTCCAGAGGTGGAAAGCAACGCCAGTAACTCTTGTCTCTATCACATCTTTTCTTCTTGATGTTAGCATGCTAACCAGCTAGCCCTGGCCAGTCTCGTCATTTTCTAATAGCGACTCACTATAGCCTCTAAAAGATGTAGCATTGCTCAGAGGATCTATTATAACCTCTTGTATTATAAAGACAATGACGGCCAAAGCTCTTGTCAAGCAACAATGACCACCACCCGCTCCTGGCAAGAAACCACGTTCAGTGGCAGAGAAAACTTACAAATAGGCCCTTTACAGACAGATTGTGAAAAGGATTTGACTCTAACAGCTCAATTCATGTGACTCAGAATCCAAAAAAAAGAACATTCCTATATCTAGATCTGCAGATGTGTTGAAGCCACTATGTGTAGATCTGGAAATTGTCCAACTGTCCAACAGCATGTTGTGGTACCATATGTGATAAAGACACTGTGGCAGACAGCAGAGCGTGCCACTGAAACAGTTTTCACGTCTTCACGAGAGGAATAAGAGTTTAGAGTTAAGAGTTCAGGCTATAGCTTACTGTGAGGGTTAAATGTAAACAGGTGTGAGGTTTAACAGCAGCGAGGCCGGTGAGTAAGAAACGGCAACATTTCTCTCCTTATGTTAACATGACGCATGCTTTTATCTGTGTATTTCTGTATATGGTGTGTGTTTATATTGATGTGTCTATTGATGTCTATTGTATTTGTTGTGTCAGTACACATGACCATATTTATTGCACTGAACTGGAAGGCACCATGTGTTTTCTTTTAAATCACTTTTTGAATTACTGGTATATAGAAATGCAAAATGATTGTGTTTGTTGTTTTGACCTTCCTCCATCTGGATCAATGTTTATTAACTTAAAGGCATATGAAACTTCAGCAGCTGAGTGACCTAAATTCTTTTGCATTAATTAAGATTTTAATTAAACAATCTATAGAGAATTAATTTCAAAGACGAATTATCAGACAGTGCTTTAGGCTGCATGTTGCTGTGGATACTTACTCTGTGTATTTGTGTGTAAAGTATGCAGTATGTGCGTGTGTATGTTTGTGCATGTTTGTGCTTGTGTACCTATAAGTCTACCTTACTCCAGTGTGTTTTGGGCTTCAGTTTGGAGATAAGCCTGGGATTAGGTTTAAATATAGTGGAGACATTTATGGTTCGGTTATATAATGATGTGTGTGTGTGTGTGTGTGTGTGTGTGTGTGTGTGTGTGTGTGTGTTGACCTGGTCTTTCTTCAGAGTGATTTGGCCCATCTCTCTGTTGCCGACAAAGGAGCGAGTCACCTTGTAGACCCTCTCTCCTGCTCGCACTCGGATGATGTAGTTGGCAGGTATGAAGCCTGTTCTCTCGCCGATCTTCCCCTGGTGGAACAGAAGCTGTAACAGTGAGGTGCTACAGCTCCAGTTTCACACGTAGAATACTTGGCTCGATTTAAACATGAACATACAGTACGGTCGGTGTGGCTTTGAAAGCTGAGTGACTGACAAAAATAGGTGTATGGATGATCAGTAAACATCCACTGTGGGAAAACAATGTTTCTGAAATATTTTCAGCTCTGGACCAAGAGATGTAGCCTCACAAAGTCAAACCACGTCTGATCAGCTGTGTTTTTACTAGAAGATTATACAGAGCATCTGGTGTGAATTGATTAAACCCAACCAGAGTGTTTAGATGATGACATTACTGTTTCATAAAACATACACCCTCTTGGGAAACAATTGGAACTACCTGTAAAAGGAAGCATGATTCAGCTGCATGGTCTATTTAGAACCTGATACTTTGGGAAAATCCTGATCACTTTTCCAGAGCCACCACTTTTTCTTTGGTTTAAAAAAAAAAAAAAAAAAGACCAGTGACAGTCTAGCAAGTGCTATGTTCATCCAATCAAATGTAGGAAAACTTTACGTTGTCTGAGAACTGTCAACTATTGTACAACTTACTTTACATGATGGACGAGCAGACCAAAATGAAACTGTGGCCTGGCAGAAATTCAGCCAAGCCAGCCCTCATGGTTTACGTTTGTTCATCATTAGTCCTTTGAATATTGATTGGCTTAACAGCTAAATAAATATTGTAAACAATGCTCTAAAACAGGCGACTTGCTGTTGAGCCTTCCCTCCAGCACATAAAATCAGTTTAATTGTTCTGGCTCAAAAAAACATAATCATCTAATGGCAAAAGTCCCAGACCGAGATAATGACCAGAATTTAATTAATTGATCCTCGAGCCCTCTGGCTGTCTCTCTGTAAAATTTCATAACTTTTGGAGAGGAGACTAAACTGAAACCATCACCTAGATCATGAACACACTGCAATATGTTGTGCGAGTGTGTGAGCTCAGACTCACCCTCCACCACTCCTCATTGGAGTCATCTATCACTGTGATGCGGTCCCCAGCACTGAAGAATAAGTTGGATATGAGTACTCGAATATTTGAATATTAAATAATGACACAAGCAAGGCAGAGATTTTTTAAGAGGCATTGAGAAACACCAGACGGGCTTCTTACTGCACGTCCAGGTCGTCTTTCTCTATGGCCTTGAAGCGATAGAGAGCCAGATAGTAGTGAGACTGACTGAACACACCAATCTTCCCTGGCTGAAGCTTTTTATTCTGGAAAAACACAAACATAAACACCACAACACTGATTCAACATCATTGCATCTTAACCACACTTAATACTTGATATCATGATAACTATATTTTTCATTCACATCATCATCATGTCACCTTCAGCTCCACATTCTCTTACCTTGTCATCAGCAGGAGCTTTGTCTCCTCTTTTGTCTCCTTCTGTGTTTGCTGGTACACAAATGAGACAACAAAAATGAGTCGGGGATCATCATCAGGCATCGTCCAACATCACAGAGAGACAGCGAGCATGGAGACAGAGACAGCGAGATACAGGGGAGGTGGCACACAGTGCAGCAAAGGTCCCAGCTGGACTCAAACCTGGGACATACATTAAACCATTTGTTCTTTCTACTGCTGAAACCCTGTTCAGCATATACTCACCTCCTTCACCTCCTTCTTCCTCCTGTTTGGGCTGGGACTCATCTTCCTCCATCATCATCATCATCATCTGGACAAGTTAGGAAAGACAATAGTCATACAATCATATAGCCCTTTACTGACAAAAGGAAAAAGCTCAGCAAAAGCAATATAGCAGCTTAGAAACTAATCATGAAAAATGACAATTAAGTGGTTTTGTGTAGTAGGACAGCTTCAGTTTTATTAGTGTGTCCACACTCACGTTCTTCTTGTCCTCCGACCCTTTTTTACGCTCCTTGTTGGCCATGATCACACCGATCCGCAGCGTCTCAAACACAGGGTCAGTGCGGTTTGACTGTGCTGAGAGAAAACATGAATCCAGGTAAGAAAAAAACGTACAGGTATTTAAATTTCAATACAATCTCAACTTATTTTTCCAAAAATATTGAAATCCTATATTGAATTTGTTTTCAGCTTGTCCTTTGATTTGTAATTGTGTCTGATGATGATTTCAACGATTACCTCATCACCAATTACTTAACATAAGCCTCTTTAGTGAATATTTAAAAGGGCTATTTGTAAGTTTTCAGTGCAGCTGAAAATGGTTTCTTGTTGGGAGTGGGTGGCTGAGATTGGGATTTCACAAGAGCTTCGGCCAATCATTGGTTTTACAAGACATGAGGAAATAATAGGCCCTTTGAGCAGCGCTACATTTTCAGTTGAGATGAAAAGCTAAAGTGAGTCACTATATCAGAAAGTGACAGGACGGGCCGGGGCTAGCTGGTTAGCGTGCTAACTTCAGTTGAAGAAAAGATGTGACAGTGTTGACATTGGCATTGCTCTCCAGTGCTGTAGACGGCTCTTGGTAAGTAAAGGAATGAAGTTTGATGCTGAACTTGCAACAGTTCTTCTAGACTAGTGAGTAAACAGCTGTTAATGCTAACGCTGGCTATGTAGCAATAGCAAAACTCATAAATAGCTCCTTTAAACAATGAAATAAACACTTAGTTGAGGACGTGCAAAATAGACAAAAATGTTTTGAACATTACTACATGAAATTTGTCCTGTAAGGTATGACAAGAAAGTTTGATTTATGGGTGAATTTCCTCTTCATGCAGCAGTCTTCATTAGTGGGACTCACAAAAAGGCAGGAGCTGAGATACTGTGGCATTCTGCTGACTGCTGTACAGAGGAGAACTGTAAGCTCTTCTGAATCCTGGAGGCTAAAAAGAGGAAACAAGAGAAAATGAAAAATACAGGATATAAAATATATGATCTGCAGTTAAGTTTAGATTTAACATCAAACTACTGTGGAACATGAAGCTCACAATTTTGCCAAAACACCTCTGGAACTCCACGTAGGACTGACACTGGTGGTGGATGCTGGTTTTGCAATTCTTACATCGCAGTGCAAACTTATTGTTCACTGAAAAGAAACAAGAATAAAGCTATGAATGACATCATTTTTAAAGACCGCTGAAGACCACTTGGTTTGTCACGCAGAAAACAAAAGGAGACAAGAGGAACATACAAACGATCATGCGTGCACAGACGTCGCAAAACTTTGGTTTCTTGCAATAGTGGTCCTTGAACTTGTGTGGTTTGTCGTTGACTGGTTTAACTGGTTCTAGGGGAGGAGGTTCCTCTTTCTCTTCTTCTTCTACCTCCTCGTCGTAGACAAAATATACCTGGAAGGAGCAGAATAAAAATGGGTCATGTGACCGCTGCTGGAAGACAAAACACAAGAAAGCAGTTTAACATGAAACACAATGCACCTCAATTGGATGTAACAGTAGAGAATGGCCAACAGTGTATATCATAGAGCCATTTTATCTGCCAGTCTGTTTTCAATTGAGCAAGAAACTTGGATCTTTGGATTCCACTGAATTGTTCTCTGGTTGTTTCTTTATTTAACCCAAACAGTCCCAGTATCCTGCACCACCCACCACCTGACAGATTTATATGAGAACAATTCTATTAATACTGAAGCACCCTGCGGTCTGAGCCACATGGAGTCTGACTGGTCTTCGCACCAACTGTATCATATCAGCCAGAGCCAGATCCACGAATAATGACTTCACAAGTGTCAAGACTACTGCTTGTCTTTTTTCTTTTTTCTTTTTTAAATATCATTCTGCTCAAATCCAATAATTGAGTTTAGAAAGTAATTTTGCATGATACTGGGAGTGTTTGTTTTTTTGTTTTTTTTTCGGACTCCTGCATGGAGACACACTCACACACACATATGCAAATCACAGACAGGACAGGTTGAAAGGGCTTAGATCTCAAAATAGCCTCCGACATAGACTGACAGAATTCCCAACTGAATGCAACAAAAGCTTGACATTGCTACTCCTAAATAGACTCCAGTCTAGTCAAACAGAGCCATAAGGATGCCACACACACACACACACACACACACACACACACACACACACACACACACACACACACACAGAGAGTCAGGGGGACGCCTGACAGACTGAACTGGCTCCATCTCTCCATCACTGGCAGGATTAGAGGTGTCCTGTGGCCGTCAGGCTGTGGATTTACGCTACAATAACTGATAATACCAGGGACAGTTCACACATTACAGCACCATTACTCTGCAACTCTATTTAGCTGTCAGGATTCCTAAACAAACTAACCACCATGCCTCAGTGTGTTCGTCGGCTTACAGGTGATATATTCAAGCCCACTTTGGAAATCGCTCGTAAATCAATCATATCTGTCCATACTGTATCATCTAATTTTGATGATCCAAGCTTCCTGCCTCCATCCCAATACAGTGTTTGTTTGTTGTGCTCACAACACTGAAAATCTACATCTAGAATAATTAGACAGTGTTACCCACAAAACATACTGTGATCACTGAAACTACTTATTAAAAATATTCCCGATGAAATCTGTTGACAGTGTGTATTGTGGATTATCCAGAGTTTTTAAAATGTTATTTGTTAAAGCAGAATTGTGTTGTGTTGCTATGGCAGCAGGTCTCAAAACCTGAGCAAATAAAACTAAAATTATCTGCATGGCTAGATGCTACTAGTGCTAAGATAGAATATATGGTTTTTGGAATTTGAGTAAAATGATTAATTCATGTGAGTGTATGTGTGTATAATCTCATACAACCTGTGATCTGTAGAACACATCTTAATATAAGCTGTACCAAAGCTTGAGTAACCAGTCTTCTGGTTATCTGATTTGTAAACAGCCACTTGACGTGTGTGTCACATGGTAAGTGCTGGATATTAGATGTCTCACCGTGTTGTCCTCCTCCCTCACCACGTTATCAGGGAGTGGTGGGTTGTCATGAATATCCACGGAGTCCTTGTCATCCAACCTGTCATCAGCGGGTAGCAAATGTCACAGCGAGAGGCAAATGTTTGACTGCAGAAAATAAATTGTGACATTCTCAAGGTGGTCTTAATATGTCAGTGCCTGTCTCAAATGTTACACTCTAGGTTTTTAAAGTTTCTATGTTCTATATTCTATTTGTTCTATAATGTTATTTTAAAGTATTTAAACCTTTAATTAACAAACCTCCCACTCTGTTAGGTTCCTTACAAGTGTGGAAAAACTCTATTGTAGTCATTTTTCCATCAAGTGAATGAGGTAATTTATCAAGAGTGTTTTATTCCGTCTCCAGACTGAACTCACGAGTCATAATGAGCCATGGTGTTTGGTCCGCTGAGGTTTTGTTCCTCCAGATATTGAGAGGTTGGACCAGCAGATGTCACTGCAGACAGAAAACACACCAGCATCACTTCTGTAGCTGGAAAGGGGATTTCTTTCCCTTTAGATCTCTAATAATATAACATAATCTGTCTGTTTGGCCTCCAGTCACAATTACTGAACAACCAGTTACCTTTGATCTGTCAGACTTGTCCACAAATTGTTAATTTTTTCGCATTATGTTTGGCGTTACTTTAGAAATCAGTGAACAAAGTGTAGTTATATTCAAGATGCAGCGGACACTTAGGTCTGTTCTGGGGAAGCAACTTGATCTTAGCAAAAGTTAAAACAGGACTCACTTGTAACCTGGTACAAGATATACGTCCAATGCATCTACAGAGGGTTTGGAGCATTTCCCCCCCTCTCAAGTTGCTCTATGTTAGAAAACATGTTAAGGGAATGAAAACAAAAAACAACAAGCACCCAGCAACTGTTAACAAGGGGTTAGAAATGACTATGGTACGGTAGATCATTATTCTGGATGAACACACATGCATAATTAATATCAACTGACCGTGAAACTTGAATTCCACTTCCTCTCAAAGAGATGTGGTTCTCGTACAGCCACTGCCGTCAGGATGCGTCCCTGCAGAACAAAACTTCTGGGGACTCTTTCTAGCTTTTTCTACCAGTCTTGTTGTTCCTTTACATGCTCAACTTTCCAAATGAGGCTCCAACAGGTGGGACATTGGGATGAGTAATGCCAGCAGGCCAACCCAACCCAGCCCAGCCCCGACTGTGTGTGTGTGTGTGTGTGTGTGTGTGTGTGTGTTTGTGTTGTCCATGTGACTGTTTGGGACAGCTGAGCACTTTAAAAGCTGAGAAGCTCTCCCAGCTGAGTGGTAAAAAACCAGAGCGCTCTGCTTCTGGTTCTTCACTCAGTATAGACTAAAGTTAGAATATTATCACACACATGGACACACACATGGAGACACACGTACATGCATGCACACACACACACACACACACCACACACATACATGCATGCACACACACACGCGCACGCGCGCACACACACACATACACACACGCGCACACACACATGTGCGCACACACACACACACACACACAAGAAGATGAACATTGATTTCAACCAAAAATTATCAATAATTTGCTGAATTACAAAATATTTATTTTCACTCAGCATGTTGTGCATGTGTTTTATATAAAATATAAAGCTCTGTCCCCTTGAAATCTACAAGCTCAGAGTCCTGGTTCTAATAGATACTAAAATGATCACCATTCATTGGCTTAATTATTATTAAGCCAACCCTGGAGCAATGGAAACAAGGGAAAGGGAAAACTGAATGGACAACAGTGCAGCTAGCTTGGAAATAAGACAGATACTCATTTAGAAGAATACAATGGGTCCATCTAATAATGGATTTAAATCTGAATAATTCCAGATACAAAGTAGATGAGTTTAATAAATGTTTAAATGACACATGACCACAACTTTTGTCAGAATATGACTTGATTCTTATGGGGAGAGCGAAACACTGTATGCACTTATTTGAGTCTACAAGTGAGAGTCTTGAGAGTTTGTTAAATAACACCTCTGGGATTGGAGTCAAGAACTATATCTGTTCTTTCAATAAAAATATTTTATCCCCAATACCTAGATGTGTTTCGTGTAATTACAAATGTCAGTCCTCTTCTCTGTCCTCATGTCTATATCTCTACTGTCAACTTTAAAATGACAACCTAAAGTACATCTTCCAATACTGAATAAAACAATCATTGATCTTTGGTTCCACCGTAAACGGACTAATGCAGTTTTGACTCCCCCACATTTATGGTTTCTAATTGGTACATATACAATTAATACATGATTTATAACACACTATATTGTTGTAAGCAGATGTTAGGTGTTTTTCAGGGTTTATTGATTAGCTGTCAACAACTTTAAATCCTATTGTGAAGCATCCATACCTGGATGCTGGAATGTCCTGGGCGTATCTCTGTCAGACACAGATGGATGACTGAAAACCCAAAAGGGATGAAGTTAAATTATCTGTTGCTTTTTCCTAAAATGTAAAAAAACAAGTGAGGGACAAAATAGGAAAACAGATGTCAGATTATATTTTAACATTTTGTGTAAGATTTTACTTCATCTGCTCAAACATGTTACATGTACATATTTGAGCAGATTGAGGTATAAAGATTGTAGCCTATAGTTGAACAGAAACTGATCTGAGAAACTGTCGGAAAAAAAGATGAAACAACCTGACAGATCTTCTACCGTGTAGATATAAACATGTTTACAGCAGTACGTGTTAAGCACCTGCCCGAGGCCCCACAGCCATCAGGGGCCCCCACACTGTCAAAACACAAAGGTGAAGTCCTCCAGTCATTTTTACTCATAGCTATATAATGCATCACTTCGCAGGTGCTCAGTGGCAACAGTAGTTCTAGTAGTGGCTGTATGTCACAGTTTGCCACTATGTTTTTTTTGTTTTTTTTTCCCCAACCGAATACAAATGTCAAACAAAGCCAGAATAAAATTAGGATTAATGTACATTAAAAATGAGGCAGAACATTTCAGAGAAAGAGGGATTGATTCAACCTCCAGGCCCCTTGAGCAGGGAGCGCAAGACTCAGCTTCCTCGTCCACCTCAGTTACCTTGTCATCACGCTCGTCTCAGATACGCTGGATTGGGCTGCTGCCAATATCGATGAGATGGTGCTATCTCCAGGTGAGATAATAAATTGGTGAAATTTCTTAAAATCAAAAACATCCTTCCTCTGGGGAGCATGAATGTGCTCAGTATTTACAGAGGGGTGATGCATTAGGAAAACAGGCCTGAAATAAAGAATGCAGCTGTTTTTTATACAGGATACAAGGCGCTAAATGGTTTGATGAGTATGAAAAGGATCTGAATCATACGTTAAAGCCTTCATAATTACCTGATCTCAACCCAACACCTATGGGAGATTTAGGAGTGATGTGTTTGACAGCGCTCTCCACCGTCACCAAAATTCCTAAGTATGCTAAGGACAGTT
Organism: Seriola dumerili; assembly: GCF_002260705.1. Classification (NCBI taxonomy): domain Eukaryota; kingdom Metazoa; phylum Chordata; class Actinopteri; order Carangiformes; family Carangidae; genus Seriola; species Seriola dumerili. The sequence continues at coordinate 2,302,925 of NW_019174376.1, read as the reverse complement.
GTTAAGATGTCTTTCCATTTGTAAATGCACATAGAGAATACTACTGTATAGACACATAACCGAGGTGGAACTGACCTGACTGTGGCTCTGCAGTTCAGTCTTCAGCCAGCTTCAGGAAAGTCAAACAATGAATCACATGACACAGAGGATGTTTTGATAGATTTTTTCTCGACTTTTATATTTTTAAAAACAAACAAAAAATAACAGATTAAATAAAATTTACAGTAGACATATGCAATCATTGTGCACTTTAACTACTTCTTCTGATACGTTCTGCACAGCTGTCAACGAAAAACGCAAACACAGTGGGGCGTCGGGGTGGAGCGGGGCGCGAGGGGCAGTTGTTGGAGAGAGGAGAGGACAGAAGAAGTGAGGTAGAGGGCAGAAGAAGAGGAGAAGGGGATGAAGAGGGAAGGAGTAAAGGATAAAGGAAGGCCTAAACTTTGTCACTCAGGGAAAGAAAGAAAAATCACTGAATATATAGATTTCTTTTATTCCTTACATCACTTATATAAATATATTGAACCCCAAAAAACAAAAAAAAAAAAAAAAAGGAAAAAAAAAAAAAAAACTTCTCAGAAAAAAACAGCGCAATACAGAAACCCACAACAGCAGTAAGGCAAACAGAAAGCAAGAGAGGAGAGAGCAGAGAGAGTACATGAGAGGGACAGAGGAGCAGAGAAAGGTAGGAGGCAGTATGAGACATGGCAAGAAAAGAGGGAGGAGCGGCGGGGGAAAGCAGAGAGAGTGCGCAACTGTGCGTATGAAAATGTATAAATATGTGAGATTAAGAGACGACTGGGTGACAGAGAGTTGAGAAACGAGAGAAAGCATAGGCAGAAAAAGGAGGAAAAGGAGGGAGGGTTGGAGAGCAGAGGGGAGGAGGAAAAGGTTTGACTGAGGTCGACTGTCCAGTGTGTTTTTGTTATGTGCTACGTCACCCTGTTGCCTGCGTTTGTGTGTCTGTGTCTCCTGGTATGTTTGTGTATGTGTGTGGCATTGCATGTTGTTGTATAACGGCAGCACACATTCCACGGCAACAGTGAAACACATGCTCGCGTGTCTTGTGTGCTCTTCTGCTATATAAATACAAAACAAAAACAATGAATAAAAACAAACAACAAAATCATATTTGCAACCAAACACCAGCCACCTCATGATTCACACCTTCTTCCCTTTTATACATTTAACTCAAGTTTTTTTTTTTGTTTTGTTTTTAAATTGTACACTAAGAGCAGTCCCCCTCAGTCCTCCTTCCTTTTCCACCACTCCACCAAGAGTCTCTCTTTCTTTCTGTCTCTTTCACTTTCTTTCTTTCCTCCCCCTCTCTTTTCCTTTCACTGAGAACTGGCTCTCTCCAACACGCGCAGGTCATAGTTCTTTTTGGCGGCCCTCAGTTTGAAGAGGCTGGCCCCGCTGTTGTTAAGTTTGAAGGAAGCACTCTGGGCAGCCATGGTGCTGGGGAACACTGCCACTACTGTGTAGAGGTGAGCGGGGTCGTTGCCATCGCCCTTTGCTCCCCCCACAGTGGCCCCGGGCCCAGCGGTGGCTCCTGGCCCAGAGGGACCTGCACCAGGACAGGGGCCGCAGCCTCCTCGTCCTCCCTGGGGCTCCTTCAGCCACTGGATCTTGGCACCACACATCGACAGCTGGTTGAAGAGCTTCTCAGCTTCCGGACGTGAAATCCCCTCTGGCAGGTCCGTTACCTCGAGTACTCGACTCACCACTGGACAAAGAAGAAGCAAAGACAGTCAGAGAGAGATGTACCAAGTCAGCAGGTTTCACTGCTCAAGCTGTATCTTTACCGACTTGGAGCACCTGTTCCAAAGATGTGCTCATTTATTTCGGGTTAAGACTTTTTTGCAATGTGCAGTGCATAGACCAATGAGGGTGTGCAGGGGCCCTGAGGCCAGCAGGATACTGGAAAAGAAATCCAATTTGGTGTATTTACAATGGCTGTAGAACTTTGACTGCAGTGCTACCAGCTAATGCCAGTATTTTCACAAAAACCCAATGTTTATTTAATGGCATCCACACCAGCTGGGGCATATGAGGAAGAAAAAAGCCACATACTTTGCTGGTTTGTCCTCTAGTACAACACCTGGAGAAAAATTCAATGGCTGTAGATGTGCTGGTCGGTGATGGTGCATCTGTAACTTACCAACATCAGTGGTGCCGAGATCTGTTGATGCAGATTTGAGTGTTTGTTTTTTCCCTCGTCCCCCATGTTTCATTACTCCTTGGCCCTGAACACAGCAACGACAATATTATGAGGCCTATTATTACGATGCAGTAACATGACAAGACACTAGATGGCAGTATAACCAATCAGTGGAAGCCTTAAACGTATACGTCTTTGGTAAATGGAGACACCAACGGTTACAAAATACTGCACACTAGTGGGCACAGGAGAGGTGATGAAGCCTGCAGCAGAGAGACAGAAAGATGGACAGCTCACATTGGCTTCCATTTGAAATGTTTCTTAAGTTACGTTACTACCTCATGGCTACACAACATGCTGCAAAGAAAGATTTTAAACAATTTCCACATAGCTTACATTTAATGACTGTGACTTAAAAAAGTCGTGTCTGTTCCCCAACTTCACAACAATATCTTCATACACAGAACTACGATATTCTGTCATTACTAGTCATTTTCACCCACTTTACCACGCTTTGCACCCTTTAAGAGCAAATTACAAAACAAGCAGATCATTTATCATCTTGTGTTCTTAGATCAAAATAAAGACCACAGCCTTTTTCAGGGGTACAATCTGAACCAATGATCTAAAAGTGAGGTGTAGCTATACTGAATTGCAGGGCATTAGGAGTTTCCACTTCTGAGCCACTTCTATACTCAGAAAACAGTTCTGTGCCTTGTTCTGTATTTTATTCAGTTTTTAGAGTGCGGAATTCATGATGGCTCTCTTTAAGCCAGAAATAAACTGAAGCACAGTAATAATAATCAATTCTGCATCCCTTTGGAATCATTGCAAAGGCCTGCCAGTACTGACCTGATGGGAGCTGTAGGAGGACTGGCCATGTATGAGGGGAGGCGGACAAAGGCTGTATTGGAGAGGCTGCCCCAACAGAGAGTAGCGCCCATCGCCTAAAAAATTTAAATCGTAAATTTAAAATCAGAACAATCAATCCTGAAAACACTTCAATTTAGAGTTTCATTATCCCAGAAGAGATCAGGTAAACTTTATAACCACTTTTTCTTTTTTTCTAACTAGGTGTCATTGTCTCGCTGACATAAAAATCTCTTTTTAAAGAGAGACCTGGTCCAAAGGGCAGCAGAAAACAGTGTTATAACAATGAATATGCTGACATAGAACAGCCAAAAAGGAGATGAATGGTGTATTTAATGAGGGTTTACGGACTTGGCAAAGATTTCACATTCAAGATTTTCTTTCAACAAAACTTCAGAGAGTTCAAAGAAAAAGCTGCAAATAATCATTAATGGGTAAAATGGCCTAATGCAGTTCACTACTACAGTACTTTTTGATTTTGGTGTTTTGAGGACGATGTTATACAGATGTGTCATGGTGACATTACAGGAATCGTAGCCTGATGCAAGACCGTATTTGGTCGTGTAATCATGCATTCCAAATAGTAGGTCTATTTGTCAGTCAAGGTATTGTGACTCTGAGTGTATGTTTAGGTCAAAGGACAAGGATGAGGTAAAGCCATGTGTGGGTGCCGCAGGTTTGACTGGGTGGCATGGTGTCAGCGATGTGAACCAGTTGTAGTAAGGTGATATGACAGCCTATTGGCCCAGGGCCAAAAGCCACCTGACAAGGTTTAGAGAGTTCCAGTGAAAATGGGTGAAAGAGCAAGAGTCTGAGCAGGTGTTTAAACACACAGCTGGAATAAAACAAAAATGTATGATTCTTTTAATGGCAAGAGTCAGGGATAAAATTTGTTGAATGAGCAACATACAGTACCTAGACAAGTGTCAAGCGTACAGTATTCTATTTGTGGAGGGTTACACAGGTGTGATACCTGACTGCGTATGTACCATTTCCATTGTCATCGGTTGCATTTAAGAATTTACATGCATTTTCCTCATTAACATAAACCTTCAATTTTCTTGTTCAACTGTACCTTGGGCTGGGCCTCCTGGCCGGGGAAACTGGGAAATGAGGGGTAGTGGTCCAAGGCCTGGACAGACGCTGCTGACGCTGCCGGAGGGAGATGGGGTGGGAGACTGAGTGGGGGAGGCCAGGGGACTCGTCAGCTGGGTACTGGCCTGGAGAAGAAAACAAAAAATAGAAAGCATAACATAAAATACTGCGACATTAGAGCCCCATATTCCCGATGAAGCGATAAACTTTTCAGCTCTACCTGACTTTACTCTAAGTTACAGACTAATTTCATCTAACGACATCACATTGATCTAAAGCACATTTTACAGCTAAGCAGTATTACAGATGACCACTAGGGGGTTGACAGGCTAATAATGAATGCACAAATACATGCAGATGAAAGAATGGATGTGTGGGTTGCAGTCTGGATTCATGAGGTTCTTTGCACTTCAAGAATTTCACCCAATGACTGAGATGTTGAAATGTGTATGTGTGTGTACCTGTGGAGTATTGTCAGGTTTGTAGAGCTCTCCTGGTTTGCTGGGTCTCTGCTCTATGCTGTAGTACTTGCATGGGTTCCATTGGACCAGAGGAGGATTCTGGGAAGGCTGTGGTCCATTGGGGACGCTGAGCTGCATGACCATCACCCCAGGCCCAGGAGGGGGTACTCCTGAGGGAGTGTACCATGAGACAGGCATACATGTAATTAAAACAGGTCTTCTATGCTATCATTAGCGTCCATAGAGTTTTAACAATACTGACAGGCCCCTACAGCCGTGTGAAAGCTTCTGTTTAACCAAGTTAACCAAGTCTTGTCTTTTCTGTTCAAAAAACAAAATTACATAAAGTATTCTGAATTCTCATTTCATAAAGTAGTGCAGGTTAAGTGTAAAAATGTACATCTAATTCATCACGAAGGTAAAGTATTAGGAAATGTTCATTTCAAACTAGGCGACCCCACTAACACTTACCTTTAGGAATAATTTACACCCAAAACTCAGGTCTATTACTCCCTCAACAAATAAACATACACCTGAGTAAATGGCACAAACACAGCTGAGGTTGAAAGGATAACGTGACCATGATCAACATTTACTTAAGGGTAAATGGGAACACAAGGCCTTTGTGAGGTTTAGGTTTTCCCTGATTTCTTCAAACATGACCTTTTTAAGGATATCGATTTGCATGCTCAGCGTGTGAACACGGTGTGACTGAACTTTTCCCTGAATACCTTTCACCTGATTTTATAAAAGGACAGTTCCAAGTTTCAACTCTACTATTAGTCAATGTAGGGTTACTAGGTATAAAGGACATTATAACTTTACAACAGGTGTACAACCTGGCCAGTCTTATCACCATGTTCAGTAGCGGACAACAGTATGGAAGGTGATGCATCTTTTTCTCAGTTGTTTTTGGAGCAACACCAACTTTGCAGTGGGCTTAACTTTGATTTTGAGATCTACAGTTTTAAAGAACAACATAATGCATGTATTATGAATGTCACTTGTATGATAAATACTAAAGGAATCTGTTTTGAGAGAATAATGCCCACAAATTAAATAGTTAAAAGAAAATTAAATCTTTAAAAAGCTAAAATAATGGGTAAAAATACATTACTAATGGTCACAACATCTTCACTGTACTCACCTGAATATTGCTGCTGCAACTGCTGAGGATTGCAGGGGGACGGCGACTGTGTGATTTGATACTGCTCATTGCTGGGGGGCTGCAGATATCCTACTGACGGGCTTCAGGAGAGAAACATACAAAGGGGGAGAAGACGATTACAGGGATATCCAAATTTTAAATCAACAAAATTTTCATATATGTATACCTAGGATTGAAATCTCAATGTTTAGCAGTTATCTGTTAGCATATAACATTCGTACTCTGCTGAGGTTACATTACAGTTATTGTTGGTTTCTTTAACAGACATTGGTCAGAAGGATGCAGATGCACTCAAAGTAAAATTGGTTGTACTCATACTGAATTTTGCAACTTCATTTAGAAAACTCCAGAGCTCAAGCATTTACATCTTGCTCATGCAGATGGTAATTACAACAGAGTAGAAAAAACTGCTTTATTGATATGAAGGAATGCTCCTATAAACCTGTGGCTGCTACTGCAACAGCTTCAGTCATCACAGTGTCGGATGCTTACATTTAATGCACAGTATATCTTTTCCACAGAAGGCTGGATATAATTTGAAATATTTCAATACCAATGACAACTCTTTTGTACAAATATGATATATTCATACATACCTTGTGCTATTCTGCTGTGTGGGTGTGATAACACTGTAGTAGACAGGCATGGGCCCCTGGACAGACTGGCTGACTGGTACCATCACCTGCTGCTGGTACTGCTGCTGCACCACCTGCTGATTCTCATTTCCCACAGGCACCTGGGTAAAAGGTCAAACGAGAAGAAGTTTTTAGGAAAAGGTAAAAATAATTGATGATTTACCTCACGACTGCCAAAGTTAGAGAAGTTAGGAGAAATGAAGACAAGACTAACAGAGGGATACCAGACCTGTGACATAGTCACTATTATATCTGATTTGGTCCAATACGTGTTGCTCTGTTTTAATTAAGACTGTATGTCTGTTGTTTTTCATCTTTTTTTGTCCGTGAGCATTGCAAAAGTATCTGGAAAAGTTACTGAGTTTTTCCCCCCATACATTACTACTGTACTAGTATAGACTGACTGGCAATTGATTCTAATTTTTCGTTATGAATCTATATTGAAAGAATTCAGAATATGTTTGTATCAAAAATTATAAAGATCTGAAACCTATTATGCAAGAGGAGTTTTTGTGGAAAAACAAACAAACAAACAAAAAAAAATACAGCAACCCATTGTGAATAACGACTAAAAAAAAGAAACGTGCTGTAACAACAAGTTACACCTTATGGCTGAATTAAAATCATCCATACCTGATATGATGGCATCTGTGGGTACTGGACCATTATGCTTTGCATCTGTCCCCCCATGCCTGCCCTCTGAGAATTGAGCAGACCAGGGTTTTGGGGCTGCTGCACACCCATCATGCTCTGGTAGCTCGGCTGCTGGCTGGGTATCATCGTCTGGAGACCTGATGGCAACAGACAACAATTGGAGAAGAAAATTTTGCAAGGGTGGTAAAGATGGAGCACAGCACAAGAGAGGGGAAATTGGGATTGGCGGGTGAGCCATTGCTTTTGAGGAGAAAATCAATGTAGAATGGCATTTAGTAGAGCAAACACCTCTGCCATCCCAAACAATCCTACATGTCTTAGCCTTATTTATTTATTGAGTTTAATCCTTACACAGGACAGCTGTATGGTTTTACTTGTTGTGTGAAAAGATGCCATCAACATTATATAATTATTGTATGCATTGTCTCATTGCTATTTTGCAACCACTATTGTTATTCAGTAATTTTATTAGTTGCATGTTGAATTAAATACTACTATAAGCACTGCAAAACGCTGCTGGTGCCATATTCACTAATAATAATAATAATACAACTCCGGTTGTAATGTGGATTCACGAAACTGTAAAAACTCGTAGATCAACACCAGAAATATGTCCGATTTGAAGACCCATACACTATTTCCTGAGAAATTGCCAAAAATGTTGACATCTTGCAATGTTATGGAAAGTTCCTGGATTTAATGGGTTCTTCCCTGACCCATGCCCCATCCCTCCGGCAAGTTTGGTGCAAATCACTTTAGTCTTTTTGCGTAATCCTGCTGAGAAATGAACAAACCAAAAAACAAATCAACACCCAAACATGGATGAAAACATAACCTCCTTGGTGGAGGGAGTGAAGGGAGTTGAAGAAAATTATTTCAGTCCAGAGGGGCTTAATTCACACTGTTCATGGTTTCTTTATGTATAAATCTTCACCATCACAAAACTCTTATTTCAAACCAGGCAGCAGCCTTGGATTGATGCAACTGGCTGCAACTTCATGATCCATGTGGTTTTGGCAGGCCTCTGCTACGAGCCAGAGTCCATTTAAGTTGTCAACAATGTCTATCTGTCATTTACTGTATAAACACAGAGCCAGTCTTCACAGACTCTAAATGAAAAAGACTGAAGGATAAAGCTGTCAAGGCTTTTCCATGAATAAAAGACAGAGCTCTATTTTGGTCTGAGCATATTTGACTTGGCAGCACAATGCAGGACCAAGGTTGTTTAAAATCAACCTTTCACCTGTTAGACTTGACACTGAGTATGATTTAGCAGTTTTTAGCTCAGGGACAAGATGATACTGCTCTGGATTCATTTTGGATGATTTAGGATATTTTCATGTCATAATTTAGCTCTATTCTTTTTTATTGTGGTAAGACTATATGTGAACACTTAAAAATATCAAGCACCAAAAAGACTGTGTGCGTGTGAACAACAATTAACAATATCTTTAGAACAATATACAGGAAACACTAATACTGTATATCTACATGTACAGTAGTAATCCATATATATCCAGTCATTTATGGAGACAAGAATACAACACAGCACAATGTACTGACCTGACTGCTGTGTGGGCTGAGGCATGGGTTGTGTGCGCTGGGCAGGATAAGACACCTGGTGGGACATGGGTTGGGGCACACGGTACTGCTGGCCTGAGCTGGGATACTGACCAGGAGGGTAGTATGACACCTGTATCTGAAGAGAAACAACACACACAAAAAAAAAAAACGGTTTAAAAAAGAAAAAACACACAAAAAAAAAAACGGTTTAAAAAAGAAAAAACACACAAAAAAAAAAACGGTTTAAAAAAGAAAAAACACACAAAAAAAAAAACGGTTTAAAAAAGAAAAAACACACAAAAAAAAAAACGGTTTAAAAAAGAAAAAACACACAAAAAAAAAAACGGTTTAAAAAAGAAAAAACACACAAAAAAAAAAAACGGTTTAAAAAGTAATAAACACAGTTTGAAGAGGAGAAGAAAACTGTTGCTGAATCGCACCGACTTATATCAGTTTCCTTCGACCTTATTCCCCAGAGAAACAACACTGAGGACCCCCTCATATATTTCATAGCACTGCCACCAGTTTTTGCAGACCCCAGACAAAGACCACAGACTTAGTGAGACAAATGGCATGAGTTGATTTTTTTTTTCTGCCAGAGAATCAGGTTCTTGAGACATTTAAGAAAACATTTAAAACTGCAGATTTATGCTCTTAAAAAGGTTTTCATAAATATTCAATACTTAAAAAGCAACTAAGGAACAAATTGCAAGTTAGTGTAAAAAGCTGAGCAAAAAATCTTGTTAGACCTCACTATTATAGCTTAAGACATAAAACCTATGATTTTTTTTTTTGCCATCTGGGGGCAGTGGAAACATGCTAGAAACACTACATTCACATGTTATCATCTTCTACATTGATTTGGCAAACTTCTTAGCAAACAGTTACATATTTACACGTCCAGCATGTACAGAGCAACATTAACATTCATTTGAAGTCATGTTTCTGTCCATCTGATGAATGAAAGTCCAGTATTCACTCTCTTAGCTCTGTTTTTGCTCTCCACCAGCTCATGTAGTTAATATCTGGCTCTTTACTGACTTAATGCCACACTGTGTTCACCAGCTACTCACTAACTTTGTCTGTATGCTGTTTGTTGCTGGACAGGTAGCATAGTGTCAGTTTTTACAGCTTTTCTGTTGAAAAGAGCAGCGACAAAAATTAAAAGATAGTTAACAGAGATGACAGATGAGACAGAACCAAAGCAGCAAGGTTAAAAACTGTGAGAGACCCCTTTCACATACAAATTGTCATATGATCCATTGTAAAAATAAAATTATAGCAACTTTAAAACAATATCCCCGAGAACTCTGTTCTGTGCTTCTTCAACAATGATGCACAGAAACAAGAATATTCTAGCAGTTCACAGTAGTTTCATAGCTGTACGTGTCCATAGTACTAGCTGGAACAGCTTGTGTCTAACATAGCCATTCTAAATGTAGCATGAAGAATTTCCAAACAAGACATCAAATGGAAAAACAGAATAAGATGAATGTTAGGAGGATCGATATGTTCTGCCTCCACCTTCATCTGCATACATGACAACATTCAACCCATCTAGCGGCTGCAGCGGTGTCAATATTTGCACTCCTGTTACACTGCCGACCACCCACACATTGAACAACACAGTGCATCTTCCTTTCCCAGCCAATACTGTTTATACAAGTACAGAGATCTAAGTGTGAGGATAATATAGAAAGGTGTGTAGGGTGATAAAAGCCATGAAAAGCCACTGTCTATATAGGTCAGAGCGAACTACAAAATAAAAGCAAGGAGAACGAAAGCTATGAAAAGACAAAACAAGAGACAAGATGGATCAGTTATAAAAATTGTTAGGTTTTACAGTGCAGGAATATCTAAAAACTATTTGCAAGATTGCAAATAGTTAGATATATGAACAATGCATTTATCATTTGAGGTCCAATAAGCAAGTATATGCACAAAAGCAACATAAAAGCACTACAATTATTGGGTACTTTAAAATGTCCACCTGATTCCAGTAAATCCTCAATTACCTACTGTGAAAAAGTCCCCCTGGTTCTGGGATAGTGTACTTCACTCATGATTTACCTGCTCTAATGAAATACTATTCACACCTGATTCCCTTCAAATAAACAAAAAATTGTGACTTCAGCTATTAAATCTCTACTAAACAGATTATCTTCTTTTACAGCTTAGCCCCAGAGCTACTTCACAGGGCCTAATGTCTCCCACAGGGTGTTTAATGGCCAGGTCAATTTAGTTCTCTTTCCTCAAATGAATTATAATAACTATTTCATGGATTCAAGCAAAGGCCTGACAGAGGGAAGGAAGTGTGTGAGTGACAGCGAGTGAGAGAACTCATTATTGTCACCGCCTCTGCAATCTGAAGAATGTGACAGGCTTGCTGACTGAGACTGAGCTTGTGAAGGTGACACACAGCGCTCTGAGTGAGAGGACCAAACTCCCCACTGGGTGAATCCTGCAACTTCACAGGAATCACATCGCTGACATGTCACACCTCAGTCTGTAAGTGTACATAAGAAAGTTAATATCTGAATTTTTCCACCTTTCCAAGAACTTGATCTTTTTAATTTGTGATTTTCACGGCATCTATTTTTATTTATTATTTAAATCAAAGCAGAGCAGATAAGGTGAAAATGCGCAAGTATAAAATTTGTATACAGGCAAGCATGCAGTTCAACATATTAAAAGGAAATAAAGTAAGTGCCTAATGACTGAAGATTTTCTCGGGTTTTGGAGCAGTGCTTTCATGGAAATTACAACTTTTCCTGTAATTAGTACCAGATTACCTGGTTCTTTGTAGGAAACATATTAAATGACTTTGACGTTGTTCAGAAATCACATACCCTTAAAATAAAGCATTGGGGTTTTTACAAAGCAGAGAAAGACAAGAGGCAAAGGAGAATGATGTGACATCTATGGTGTTGCATTTTCAATTGGCCAGCACTTCAAGCAAATCAAGGCACACTGGGCTCTATTTTTGTCAATAATTGACACTTGATACAAGAACTCAGGTTATGATGACACATTTTTTGGAAATTTTCTAGTGAGAGACAAGTGGCATACCTGCACCACAGCTTGAAACAGAAACTATGTATTTACTGTGAGAAGAGCTGGCTTGAGCCATTGTCAATTAAACAAGTTATTTCCTTGTGCCAGGAAAACGATTACTCACAAGAAAACAGTGTGATATTGTTTAACTGTAATAGCTGGGCCTTATTTTACCTTATTTTATAACAGAAGCAGCAGCAGAAAACATGATTCTGTCGTTTAGCTCTGTCATTACAAGGGATGGTGAATGACAGTTATTGTTGCATTTAAGTTCCTATAATGGAAAACCACCATAAAGACTCTCATATCACTTTCTCAATGTTAAATTAAAGAACGCAATCAGGCCTAATCTCTCTGTATCTGTGTGTTAACAAGGTGCAGGGATGATCACACAGCGTACTGTTCTCTTTCATTAACAAATCTTTACATTAACACTAATTAATGAGGTGTAAAGAACATGATGCTCCACAGTAGCAAAAATCTGGAAGCAGGAACAGTCCGATATGAATGAAGCTCGTGAGAGAGTGTTTGTAATGAACTGAAATCTAAAGGAAAAATTCATACTTAAACACAAAATACTTTTTCACAAATGCATTTGTTAAAACTGAACTGTTCCAGGATATGTAGCAGCTCCTTATTTAATATTATGTTTATGCAATGTGACCATTCGCACAATGACATAAACAATGTCCTTTGCTGCCAGAAATTAGATGCATCATGTTTGGCCATAGTGGTAATGTAACTCTTCCATTCACAAAATATAGTGAAGCGAAAGCTTCAAAGCAACAGAGCTATTATAAAACATCCAGAAGCTATTTCTAATTCTTCATGTGTAAATAATGTTTATCGTTCCTCTATAACCATAATGTATAACCAAAATTCTCAGTTATTGTGGATCACAGTTGTCATAAATGATCCAAAAGAGGTCTGTGTGAGATCTGAAAGGCCTAAGACAACATATTTTGTAAAGGAGAGGATTTTCTTCTGGGAAACACTAAAAACAACAGTTAACTGTTAAATGAACGTAGGTTTCCTTTTGATATTTACGTTAATGTTTAATCTGATTTTCAATACTTTTGCAAAAAAGAACATTAACATAATGAAAAAAAGATAATGCTGTGAGTCACTAAGATGTTACTTTTATGCATAAGGTTCACTCCTATACCCCACAAATATACTGTAATAGATAAAATGGATAAATATTGGTACTGTGCATTATCATCACCACATATATGTACTGTCAGCCACAGCCCTGAGTTACATGGTGTTCCTGCGATAAGTGCTCAAGTGCGCCATTCAGTACTTCCAGAAGTCAGGGCTGATCTTCAAATTGGCTGTGAACAAGTTTGAAGCAGTTCACAAGCATTAACAGTGATAATATTTCAATGGAGAAGTCTCATCCTAATTTTTTTTGACAAAAATTTGGATTTCTTCAAATAACAAAAGTCAAGCAACTGGCTAGTCAGACTTCCACCAATAACTAACTGCTTACATTTTAGCTATGGTGAAAGTGAGTATGTGATCTCTTTCCTAGGATCTGTCCTGGTAGATGACCTGTTATTTAGGCATGCCCGGTGTCAACTGTTGAAGCTCTAAATTATTTCTTATTATGAAACATTTGTATTGGCTTGGAAAGCAGGGAAACCCCTCTGCATGTGTGGAATATCAAATTAAGACTTCCAAATAAACTTTAATTGCCCAGCATGATGGCCCTAGAACAAAGAGACATCACAGTCAAATTCAGTTTATTTTATGTGCTCTGTTTCTCTGCGGGTGTACCCTTGGAAATTTGAAAGCCTGACTTGCTACACAAATGAAGGGAACAGTACTTCAGTCTATTTTGCTGACCTGGGACCAATTACTATTACTTATCATAAACTCAAGATTACCAGTGCCAAGCATGGGAGGTCCCAGAATTATATCAAAATATTTCACTGGTACAGTACTATTCCTTTCATTGGTATTCTAAGAACATTCAAACAAAACCTAAAAAAAAAATTTGAGAAGTGAATTTTAACTCATGCCTGATGCCTGAGAATGTTGTACCTGTTGAGGTGGAGGAGGCTGCATGTAGCCTTGTGGGGGCGGTGGAGCCTGCATGACTGGCTGAGATGGAGGGGGTGGTGGAGGTGGAGGATGGGGGTGTCCAGTGGCAGGCTGGTAGCCAGACGGGGGCGGCATAGGCTGACCCGTGGTAGCCATGATATAGCTGGTCTGAGGAGGGGGGTGCTGGGACAGCACCGTGGGAGGAGCCTGATACATAGGGGGAGGCTCAGGGTTCTCACTGGAGCCCTGCCGACTCAGTGTCATCTGGCTGAACTGGGGCGCCAGCTCTTCTCCCTGGGAGGAATGGGAATGATGTCATTAGTGGTCATTTGCAGTTGGTACATATATATCAGTACCTTTTGTGAATTTTGGAGCTGTAGTATAAGGTCTAACTGAGTGATCTATCAGAGAGTGATCACTAGCACAGATCATTACCAACAGAGACATGAGCATTTAAGCACCATTTTGGAAAATACCCATCTGCCATTTTGCAAGGTGTAAGAAGAGAAGTTCTCTTTGCATCCAGTACAATGTTTGGCAATCCTGTACAACACCAATACCTGGATGTAATGGTGGCAATATTGTGAGCTAAACCTAAGGACACAGTTCTGTAGTTTGATCTTCACGTCTGACTGTGGGTTTGACAGAAAACTAGTATATTTCCCAAAATATAGTGTTCCTGTAAAGTTTGGGTCTATAGAAACATTGCTCATGGCAGAACATGCTTGTCTAGCTAACTAAGATGAGAATCCATGATTGTATGGATTCATTTGAGAAGTGAATGCCACGGTATATTTTTCACATTAAAGAATACAAATTCTGTACCATCTAGTCTTTGTGTCACTTCATTTTTTCATTAACATCCTGGAATAGCAAAAACACTTTCTCGTTCCAGTCTCTCAGGGAATTCCAGGTAGGTATGCAGCCTGAGAGAAAGTCATACTTGACTGGTTCAGAGCAGCAAAGACATAATTCTTCCATCAATGTGATTAAATACCACACAGATGTGAATAAGAGCAGGGTAATAGAGTGCCAGAGTTTTTTAGTAGAATACAGCATTAGTTAAGTGTGAAGTGTGATAGTGACAGTTATGCAGTCTTTAACTGAATTACTATCAAGAGATGACGCTACAAGAGGTGTCAGTACCATTGTGTACTGCTGGGGAGGAGAAACTGGCAGGAGAACCTGGGGGCAGGAAGGACTGGAGTAGGAGACAGGCTGAGAGGGCTGCAGAGATGCCACCGGCTATACACACCACCAGGAATAGGAAGGAAATAAAGAGGTAGAGCATAGAGAGAATGGAGCAAGCCAGTGAGAAAGAGGGCGACAGAAGCAAACGGAAAGAAGGGAATAAAGAGAATTTAAGACATAGGAAAGATATGGGTTAGAACACAGAGGAAAAGTTGTTAATGAACAGATGAATAGAAATAGAAATCAAATGTAGTTTCTAAATATTATACAAAAGCAATAAATCAATGCATACAAAAAATGCAATTTCTTCTACTCAGAGAGAAACAAGAAAGGAAATGGCTGCTATCAGACATGTTGTTATTGACTGTCAAAAACTTTCATATTGTTGCTCGAAGTTCCTCCTCCTTATATGTGACCAAATTCCACCCTCATTTGTGACAATACCTTAATAACTAACCCTATCAGAGAAGGAATGTGGACAAAAGACCACTAAAGCTATTGACCCCCTGATTAAAATTGGATCCTCTGTAGCTTGAAAGTGCATCTTCATTGTTAGTGGTATGGTTGACATAAATACAGGTGGTGAAGGTACTTACCTGAGCAATCATGTGGTTGCCCATGGGGTGTTGCTGTGGGGTGGGCAGCAGGGCAGTCTGAGGTGGAGCCTGGGGCTGTGGCTGTGGCTGTGGCTGTTGTGGCTGTTGTGATGGGCAGGGAAGCAGGCTACGGCTGGACTGGGAGGCTGCGGGTGGGGGACACACATCAGGACTGACTAGGGGCAGGCCTAATGACGCAAGAAAAGACATGATAGATATAGGAAATAATTTCTTCATTCATTTCTGTGCTGAGCAAAAATGATGAACCCAAAAAACTTCCCTATTAAAGCAATTTTATTTATGAAACCAAGGGAATTACAATAATGTCTTGGTAAGTATTCTTGTATTATTATTATATCTTATAAAATAATGTATGTTTACCAGACCGGTAGAATGCAAGCTCAAGTTAAAATCTCAGCAAAAGTGAAGACTGTCTCTAGTTTAAATGTTTAGGACCTGGAGTTAAATTATAGTTACAAATGGTCCCCGATTGTTTTAACTTGCAGGGAAATTTAAATAAGCTGAATGTAAGACAATATTTTTTTCCTGGATGACATGTTTGAAAAGGCTAGGGTGGTAATATTTACAAAATCACATTCTTTTTGAAAGGAGCAAGTGCCAGTGTAATGCTAGCGTAGCATTATGGATTGATTGCGGCTTTAATGTCTTATAGTGCGTCTCTTAAGAGTTAACCCTAAAAGTGTTTAGTAAGCCCATTTTAACCTGCTGGATGAGAAAAGGAAAATGAGTCTCCGGACATCTCTACTGCATATTTTGCATCATCTGTCAAGCAGCCAAGAGTTACAGATGTCACAGAATTTCATAATGAGGAAAAAAAAGGAAAAAATTCCAACAGATATAGAAAATCATTCTGGCCACTTCCAGGAGAATGACACAAGTGTGTGCAAGTATTTGACTGTTGGACTAAGCCAGTCAAATGTGGTATTTACATTTCACTTTTCTTTTTCAAGAAAAAGCATTCAAAATGCATTTTCCATGTCAGTTTGTTAGAAAAGAGGGTGTCATCTTATAAATAGGGTTAAAGTAAGGCCAATATAGTACTATATAGTTTTTCCCCCATTCATTAACTACAATGACCATAAGTCATAACATATGTATTATGACATTACACTTAATATAAAGGGTATGCATGACTCAGGGCAACACATTTCTTTATGCCATGGTCGCTTCAGTAGCAATAATCATAATGGATAGCAAAAGCTAATACTTCAGTAAGAGGTTAAGTACAACTAGCTTTAGTGACCTACACTGGAGAGACCTAGATGTCTCCTTTCTCCCCAACTTGTCTCCTCAGTCCTTACCAGAGCGAGAGCCTTTGCAGCTTCCCTGTGAGCCTTTGTTGCTGCCAAGGCTATCCCCCCTGGTAAGGATGGATATGCCAGAGAAGCTGCTGGCTTTCGTGACGGGCGGCCGGAGGGTGCGGTTGGAGCTGTCTGAGTCGGTGCTGCTCCAAGGCCGCGGCTCCAGGCACTTCATGTCACTGTCTGTGCTGCTTTGACGACTGCTAGATGCCCGGCTAGAGCTCTCACGATTCCCTCTGAGAGAAGACAGAACAGGGAGGAAGAAGAGACAGAGAAAGAGATGAAATGATGGGCACAAAATGGGGATAGATGCAGGAAAGGGGGGAAAGAAAGAGGTGAAATAACAGAGTTAAAGCGAGGATGGTTAAGGGGTAGAAAGTGACAGATATGCAAATTACAGAGAGAAGAATAAGAAGACAGAGAAGGAGAGAGACAAAAATGTATAAGGGTAAGATGAAGAACATATTGAAAAAGAGAAGATGTGAACATGTGAAGCAGAAAGGAAGGTAGGTTGGGGTAGAAAGAAAGACAGAATAGGACAGAGGGGGGGAGAGCAGAAGCAGAAGAGCAGGGGAAGGTCATCAACAGGTAGTAAAGACAGTTTGACAAGTTTGACAGTTTGAGCTTTAGGATGAGGCATTCAACACAGATGCATATTGGATAGTTTAGTGAAATCACGATACAAAATCAGGCAACAAGCCACCAAACAATATTATCTCCAATTTTAAACATACAACCACACACATTCACACACACAAACCCATCCACAGAGGAAAACTAACATGCAGGGAGAAAAGATGCTCCAGACAATCAAAACCAGGGTGTAGGAGGATATTACAGCGACACTAGATGAGACAAACCTCCATGAATTCAACACACAAACCATCTAAGACCAGAGACAACATTCACATAAAGGACTATCCAGAATGACAGAATACTTGCATACATATGAGTTATACATTTGAATAAAAATGAACAGTAACACATGCGCTTAAAACACTTTGTATTGAAGACAAAGAATGACATAGAAACAAGACACACATACACCTGTAAATTAATACCAGATTTACACAAACAATCAGACATCAAGAGAAGATGTACATCAACACCCAGACTCACACACACTATCTACAAAATAACCACTTGCTACCACTGGTTCACCACTATGGTTTTTTTAAACTATATTGCTGTATACACACTCATTGTGTTGTTGTGATGCTGTCACCCTGGATAAGGGCAGCTGCCAAGAAAACCAATGATCATACTGTAAGCGTAACCACCACTCTGGGGCAACCCCTCCATCACAAGTAAATGGTCGGGTCTGCCACTGACATGTCAACATTAATATTATCGTTCCATTTGAACATGTCCGACAGTGCTTGTGCTTGAATATAAAAAATTTAAATAAAGATGAAAATCAAAAAAGAAAAATGTGTCAGCTGCTATAAATACTGTGGTATAGGTACTGAATTTAATGTAGACAGAAAGCCTTGCAGGTGTACACACCGACCACTCTGCAGTGAAGACAGCAGAGAGAGAAAAAACAGCAAGTAAACACTTGGTTTTTTCATCCTCTAAGGACTGAAAGAGGGATATGAGCGAGCATGTCCATGTAGAGGGAACGAGTAGAATGAATTCAAAACATGTAAGGCTGACTGTGGGAATCTCCATGACGAAAACGGGGATGTGGTGAGGGTTGTAAAACCCTAGTGATAGTGAGTGGCTGTGGCTGATAAATATTTCAGAGAGACTGTAATTAATGGAGGATCTATTTTGAGTCTTCTCTCTGCACAGCCTACTTAAAGGAAGGGTGGTTGCTCTGCCATTCTCTGTACAGGCACACACACTTGTTCGCTTTGCTCTGCAGACAAAGATGAGAGCAGGATGAGCAGGAGGAGGTAGAAGAGGAGGGATTCTGCTGTTCATCACATGATATTTTATCTCCTCTCTCTCTCCTCACGACAGCACTGCCCATCACAAACAGGAGAAGCAGGGAATCTAGGCTGTTGTTGTTATGTGGTTCCACCACTCTCAGTCTTTAACACCTAACACACTAAAAATGGTTAAGTGTAAAAAGGCTAAGAATAAAAACTTCAAACATACAGTCACCAAATAATTACATGATTCAAAGGTTGATGATGAAAAATATCTTACAACTACACAAGGCAAATAAAACATATACGAAAAGCTTAAAAAAAATTAAAGGTTGGCTATATCTAAAAGCTAATTCTAAAGCCTCTAAATTACATGATGCACACAAGCAACAATGTTTATAAACAGCAGAGTATAGACTTCATACTTTTATACAATCAAAACAAAAATGTATATCTATATATAGATATATAAATATATATAGTTGTATAGATAGTTGTACTATAGATCAATAAGTTTGATTATATGATAGTTAACAATTAAAAAGAAGTGCTAGTTTAACTGATCTTCTAAAATATGAATATTTGCTGGTTTATAGTAAACTGAAAATCTTTTTTTTGGGGGGGGTCAAAATAAATAAACAACTTGGCCTCTAATACAGTGTTCTACTTCACGGTCTAATTTTTCTTATTTTCCTTTTGTCAGTTACATTTCACTGTCAGTTTAACAGCACTATTTCATGGATGTACTGCTTACACATTTTTGCGCTACTATGCAACAGGTGACATGTTAACAAAAATTACAAGACTAAGTCAACCACAAAACAAACAGGTTACTGTGAAAGCAATGCAGTTACTTTATAGAAAAATGTAGTTGACGGTGGATGGTTAAGTAGGTCAATCAGTCCCCAGTGAAACCACAAAGCAGCCATGCATGGGCCATGGGAAGCCCCACGGTGCAGTGCTGGAATAGCCATCAATCAGCCGACTACACCAAGCAAAGATATAAAAACCACCACAAGTCACCACTATCATCACCAAATCACTTTCAAAAATGGGCATGGCAACACACAAGTCAAAGTCAGCAGCACCCCAATACCTAAAGATCTGCCTCCTCTTTTGAGAGCTAGAGCAGTAGCCCTCAGTGGAAAGTCTGTTGGGGTTAACATTAGGAGAAAATGCTAGGGTTACAGGGCTGGATTGAAGAACAGGAGAGGGTTTTAAGGAAGGGTGAGATAAGGATGAGTGGGAGGTAGAGGTAGGCACAGTAGTGTAGAAGTTTTACCCCTGAGAAGAAAAAAGGAAAAAAAAAATGCACACAAGGCAGAAATTGACTGTTGAAAAGCCCACGCTTCCTCTTTCTCTCTCTCTCAGCATATTATGTACTAATCTTTCAACCTCAATGGCCAGGGTGCCTTGGGATGGAGGCTGGCTGTATCTGCTGTGTGAGCCAACTTATTTCTAGAAAAAATTAGTTCTACTACATACAAATCTTTCTTCAAGACAGTGTGTCCCTCATAGTCAGTTTCAGCATAAAACCCTTTTCCTAATAAAACAAAAAAATTGAAAAAAATGTTAGATATAAAAATCTGACATACAAGAGAAACATCTGCAAATGCATACTGGACATTTGCCAGAAAATGACAAGAATAAAGCAACTATTACTTTTGTATGTTTGTATATTGCTTTTGTGAATTCTCCTTTGACAGCAAACATTACACAAGGTCAAATTTGCCAGACCTTTGTAAACTCCAGGAATTCAGATTTGTAGAAGAATCAACATATACTCTGCTAGGTATGCTATGTTTATGGCTCTATAGCCTGCTAACACTCATAACTGAAACCTAACAAGCAAACTAATTTCAAGGGGATAGGTGAACAGAATGGAGTCTTATATATTGCACAAATGAGAGTCTCCAGTAGGATTCATCATCTTACCTGCTGTCGTTGATGTATCCATTTTGAGAGGACTGTAAAAAAAATGACACCTGCACATTATGAAATGCTTCATTCAACCAGCAGCACTTAAGACCAACATTCTGTGTATGTCAACCTTTCAGAAGTTGTGTATGCATTTCACTTATAGCACTGTCACCTAAAGCTAAGATAAAAATCATTCTTCAAACAAACTGCTCACAACTCACAGACGTGCTCCCTGTGATGAGGGGTCACATGTAAAGGCTGCTTTGTATTAATGGGTCACTAGCAGAAAATGTTGGGAACCAGGTATAAATATCGCCACTACACCAGTTAAACAGTTCTATTCTAATTAAGATGTCCTGATTTTTCTCTTATCAAAGAGCTGAAGATAACAGCTAATGGATATGAAATGGCTTGTGATTTAATGTTAATTTGTCCTTGTGTGTTAATCTGCCCAGGTCCAAAACTTACTTCTCGGGCAAAGATCCGGTCTCGTACCCGCTGATACTCCTCCTCTCGCTCTTCGATAGACTTGCTACGCCGCCCATCCTGCAGTGGCACACGGATCTAACATTTGTGAAAACAATCATACCAAAAAATAAATGAATAAAATAAATAAAGTTACAATCTAATATGCTCAATTAACAAATACACCCTGAACTTTATGCAAATACGTATATAGCCACAGTTTGTTGATTTGTGTAAAGATAAGTAGAAACAAGTTAAAAGATAATGACAACAGCATGTGATAAAGAGCCGTTGCCTACCATCAAAACAAAGAACACAAAGTACATAGTGGAGTCTTTTGAGAGTAGAGTCTCGATGCCTAATTCAAAACCTCAGAACCTACTGTTGCACGTCTGTACACACTTGGTATCAAGTTCCTTTTGAAACAAACGGAAAACGTTGCAGTAGTGAGTTTATACCTCATAACAGAATTTAAATGTGTGTCTTGTGTCTTTGCTAAGTCTGACAGCACGCTGGATAGATTCAGGTTTTGCATCTCAAAAAGCGGTGCTTCAGGCTAAACTGTTTTGTGGCTCACACACAGCGAATCAGGAGCAGTGGAGGAGGAAAAGTGTATACTGTGTGTCATTTTAAGAGACAGTACCAGGAACGTGCAAGTTACTGCATAGTAACAAAGCAAAGTGGTATCATGCCATCTGCAATTCTAACCTTAAATTTATCATCAGCAATTTAACACAACCAAAAATATTGTGTTCACAAGAAACATGATATTGTCCAATCAGCATAATATCGTTATCACTGACAAACATTGGACTTAACATACACAACCAAAAGCTGGGGGCCGAGTGTCTTCCATTACTGGTACCACTGGTACCTCGGTACCACCCAGGTCTTAGAGATTGTTAAACCTCCTTTCACGGGCCAATTTCGTTCTCTGTTGGAATGGATGTTCCACACCCACCAGCCAACTGTGTAACTACAATAATGTACAGTAATCACTGCTCAGACTTTGCATGCCGTTACACATAGCTACCATTGATAAATCTAGTGAGACTTATCTGTGAAGTTATATGCCTTCATTTGAATAA
Source organism: Seriola dumerili (assembly GCF_002260705.1). NCBI lineage: Eukaryota > Metazoa > Chordata > Actinopteri > Carangiformes > Carangidae > Seriola > Seriola dumerili. Next base: position 2,280,762 of record NW_019174376.1, on the reverse strand, counting down.
GATGTATTAAATTATTAACACATGGCTGGGCCAAAATGGTGCTGCAGTACTTGATGAAACCACTCTGCCCAACTATTCTGGGGGCTCAGTATTAGACATCAGTGAGTGTTTGATTCACAGCTTAGTTGCCATCACAAACAGACCTTGCCTCCTTTCATCTGAGCTGGAAAAGATAATAAACAGTCACACTACTGTGTCCCTCTACTTCTGCTGAAACAACACTTGTGGGATCCATCTCCAACTGATGCAACAAGCTGCAGCAAGAATTTCCCAGGGCTAAGAAAAAGGACCATCTCAAAAATGCAGTCTTAAATTGTTAAACACACATATCTGGCAACAATGAAAGAAATGGATAGTGAATATGATAACAGTTCAAAAATATCATGGTATATAGTGCAGTCAACCTGATTATCATCCTTGTCCATGCTGGCATCGTCTCTTTTAAGGATGAATTTCTTCTGGAAGTCCATGTTACGTTCATCCTTGATGTGTTCAGAGAACCTTTGCTCTGGGCTGTAGAACAAATAAAAAGGACAAAAGCAATGTTTTTAACAAAAATGGGTGTTTAAAAGCAGTTTCACAGTGAATGTAGCAATATTAGTACTTCAGAATGTGTAAATCAAATCTGCCCAGATTTTGTTTGTCCTGATTGTTAGACTTTCATGATTTAAATGTGTAAATGCCCCTGATTGGGATCAGCCAGTCTCTTCTGTTAAGCACGATGGAAAATTGTAATATTTTAACACATTTGGAAATATTGTATTGATTACTAATACTTTTTAACCATAAAAATTTACATATTAAAAGATGCAATGGCTCAACTGTTGGTGCTTTGTGAAGCAACAGGTATGTTTTTCCAAAATTACCAGTTACATTTATAATCTACACGTATTTTACTTAGTAGCTGTGGGGTATAACATAACTTCAAACAACTTCCTGGTTGCTAAATGACTAAATTCTCTTTCTGCCTCAAGTGCACAAACAGTATGGAAAGGACACTGCGTTTTTGCCATTCTTCGGGGTGTTGTGTTGAATCAGTTAGGTGTATATAGGGCCTACATTGGTTTCATTTCTCATGTGTATTGATACTCTGCCAGCTTTCAACGGAAAAACTTTCCATTCAGTTATATGTTGCTGTTCTGTTGAATGTTTGGTTCAGGCTGTTCTTCATCCTGCCTGAACAGAAATGATGGCTGTTGGATTCTCCTGTTACCTTTATGCTGTGCCTCCTGTTATCACAGCAACCTCATCCATGACAGTTTGTGTTAACTTGAGGTTGTTTATTATTTACATAGCCACCTTGACTTCATTTACACACAGTAGCCACAATCCCGGTATGTGGACTGGAGAAAAGTCAGAATAAACTGTGATTTCTTTAACATGGTATTCATACCTATATAAAGGTTAGAAAACATTCTAGATCCGAGTTTCTCCTAGCTGTATGACTGTAGCTGCTGAAGCTTGAACCAAAGGAAAGGAACTACACTCACATGCGCGTGTTGCCCGTCTTGTTGATGATGACAGCCTTGCCCGTCTGATCCACATTGTGGTCCATACCGAAGTAGGCAGCCACACGGTGCAGCAGCATACGGTGATAAGAAGTCATCTGAGGAAACTTCTTATACTGGTTACTGTGGGGGACACAAAAGACAAAATTGTAAGTATCCTATGTTATTTCAACACTGCTATGAACTGTATACACTATAATGAACTGCTAATTTTTTGCTAAGTTTTTTTTTTTTTTTGTTGAATGTTATGTGTACACATGACGAATGGATTGGCATTTTAAGGGACTCTGAACACTTCAAGAGTTTAACCATGCTGTTTGAAACAACATCCCTTTTCATACAAAACTGTATCCTACATATTTTCTAGAAAAGTAAGAAAAGTAAGAAGTGGTAAATACTCTAATTATGGGATTTTTTCAACTCCTGAAAAACCATCCATTGTCTTGTATCATGACAAGAATTGTCCTAAAAAAAAAAAAAGGTTGTTGTTGTTGTTTTCAGATTCTGAAGTGTATAACCAGCAGGATGTCACACTATGGAGACAACTCATTTGGTTAAATTGTGGACAAGATGATTTACTGTTTTCAGAAACTTATAATTTTTTTTTATAATAATCAAGTCTAATAACACTATTCTGGTTACAGGATAACACAAAGTCCTAGTCAGAAATACTGACCTAAACATGCCCCATAATACCAACTGCAACTTGCCATATTTATCTCATTACCTCAGCAGTCTATAAATAAAAAAGGAATGGACGTGGAGGAGCTAAATTTAAATACAAGCGAGAGGTTATGAAGAACGTGGCTTACTTGTCGTCATTAATAAACTCCAGGATATCTTGTTCTAGTTTGAGCAGCATCATTCGATCCCTGCTGGGCCAAAAGGGGGAAAAGAGAGAGGGGGGAGAGAAAGAGAGAGAGAGACAGAGAGAGAGATCAGAGGGGAGAGCAGGTCAGTGACTACAGAGCTGTGAGCATACCGACCAAAGATCAAAGGTAGGATGTACAGCAATAAATGCCTCTAATAATGGTTGAATCACTTCTTTTTTTAATCTGACTTCCTTGAAACAAATGGACACAATCATGTTGCTATTTTGTGGTTATAAGACACCATACAAACAATTTATCTACAAACTCTTGTAAAGAATGGGGAACTTTGACTTTGCCAGACAATATTATTAGCCTGTTGACTGGTCAATTAGGTGTTTCCATAATAGGCAGGTAATAGTCAGTGCTTCCTCTACACACTTCTCTCAATCTATCTGTTGCAAGTATTTACCTAATGAGCACATTAATAAAAGGACAGATGTAAGATACTGGATAAAAGATGATCAAAAGTGTACTATTTAGTTAGACCAAGCAGCTTGACCAAAAGTCATTTTGCTTTTTCCAAATATAAATAAATGTGTAATGACCAAGTAAATTAAAGTAAATTAACAGCTCAGTTCCATCTAGTTCATTTTCACATTTTGTTCACTTTCTGTTGTACTCTTGTTATTACATCCATGTCTATCAGTCAGTCTTTGGTGGCAATCTCATACCTGGGATTGTTTTTCAGTGTGTTGACCAGAAACTCGTGAACATCAATGCCAGTGGAGTCAGTGTATTCCTGACTGGAGTCTAACAGAGAGAAGAAAAAAGTAAATAAACAGGCTAGAGAAAGAAAGGGTTGACAGAATGAGTAGGAAAACAGAGCAGGTGACACTTCTGTAAAGTGCAAGTGAGATAGAAAGAGCAAAGTCAGATTGCTACTAAGCATAGCTCCCAAAATGGCACCTCAACACACCAGCAACAGCATTCCAGGTTGTTCAGGGAGGATAAACATTAGAAGCAGATAGCATGAGACACCAGCTAGCTGTTCTATGCTTTCACAAATACACACAAACACACTCTTCCGGGGATCATTTTCCAGTATTTTCCACTACACTAGACAGTTGGGCTAGCCATTTCATCTCTGTTGCTCTCAGAGTCTAATGACGCCTGAGGGCCTCTGCAGAGAGGGAGTGAGGCAGGTAATTAAAGAAAGAAGAGGGAGGGATCCAATTATCTTCTGGAGAAATTAGCTTGACATATTAGTTTGGGTACTAATAAAACAGTGGACATTATATTTACATGCAACGGACACGATACAATGAAACCGTTTTTAAATTTACTAATGCAGTAATATGCAGAATATTTTAATTAACTATATTCAGATTATTATTTAGCATTCATTGTATTTTTGTAGCAAAAAATAAAAATAAAAAAACAACTCCACTTTTCATAGTTGACAGATTTAAATCTTGTGTTGTGTAAGATTATACATTGTACCAAAACTGTTGTCAACATAGGTGTGATTAAGACCAGAACAACAGGCTACAAAATACATTTCACTTCCAAATTTGTGTCTTACCACGTGAGAGCATCTTTCGCGGAGTCTTGTCCTTCTTCTCCTTCTCTTCATTTTCATACTCGTCCTTTGAGGACTTCTCCTCCTCCTTGTCCGATGGACAGCTGATGTGAAGCTGGATGATATCCTGGAAAACCACATTCCACTGCTATGAGAAAAGATGGTAATACTTTGAATTCTAATTTTGTTTAGTCTATTAAGTATTGTCAAACACAAAAAATGGCAAACTCCAGGGTATGGACTAAGGTTAGGAGTTAGGGGATAAGGTTAGACACAAGAACAGTACCGATTCTGGAGGTCCATCATTGGAGAACGGACCAGAGGACTCCTCACACACTGCCAGACTCCGTACCAGCTTCAGTTTGGCATTAGACTGAAACAGAATCACAGATGTTTTATCTGTAAAGCTGACTGTTTTTGATTTTTAGGCATGTTCACTGAAAATTTGGTGTTTAATAATATTGACCACACTGATCATTGTAGTTTTCAGTAAACTTGGTCCTCTTCCAGCAAGAACTCAGAAAATCTGGCAGTACTATGAAGTGAAAAAATATATACAAATTACATGCTGCTCAAGTCCTTCAAAGTAAAAATAAATAAAGGGTTATATAACAGTACTCACACTGCAAGTTGCAGGAAGCATTTTAAATGTATCCCAATTTGCTTAATTGTTTGTTTATATCGAAATAAGATCAATTCCAGGATTTTTGTTTGAAAAATCAAAACTAAAATAATGAGCTCTAGTAACCTGTATTATATCTCTCAATACTGGATGTTATATTGCCTTTATTTAAAAATGAGAAAACAATGAGGGCTGCTCCTAATTTATAATGATGCTGAGTAACAGTTTAGGTACAATTATTTAAAATAACAAAATGGATTCTGTACAGTCCTATGGTGTGTGGCTGTGTGTGCAACAAGTGTTTCTTAGACCTGATGTTTTAATAAGAAAATAAAACCTTTCTACTCAATTTCAGTATCTGGCTGTCTTTTGCTGTGTTAAAGGAAGTTCTGCTGTTACTTTGAGTTTTCATACCATAAAAAAGTAACTCTAAATCCCTTGTAAGAGTGTAAAGCTTACATAAAACCCTGAATAATGTCTGATAATTGAGTTCCCTGAGGAATGGCAGAGAAGCTGAAGTGAGACATGGAGAACACACAGAGCTCCATTTCAACAAAGCTGATTAGGACACTGTCCCTTTGCAGATTATGTACTAAAACCAAGAGGGAAAAGGGTGATCCAACTTCCAAAATGTTATCACTATGATAACAGCAATTTAATCTAACCTCTCTAACAGGAGGATTTATGAGCATGGACTGTCACAGAAGAAAAAGTCAGTTTCAAAACGCACAGGGACAGTTCTGAACTCTCATGTCTAAGGAGGGTTGTCACGAGAACTCATGGTTTCAAGTTGATGCCAAAATTCTGAAAATGTGACGGTATTTGTTTTTTGTTTTTGAAATGTGATTCCTCCAAGACTGATGAGTGCAGTATAATAACCCTACAAGCATCCTAGTCTGACATCAAACGTGAAGAGATGGAGGAGGCAGGCACAGTCAACAATAACAACAACACATGGAATGGCAGCGCCAAGTGCGGGTGCAGCTACAGGTGCGCCACCAGACTGGTGTATGGGGATATTTTATATTTGACATAGATCATCAGGGACAGGTTGTAGACAACTAAAAGCTAATATGCAAACAGTGCCACAGAACATTTCAAATGACAGGAAGAAAAACCTCAAACTTATCTAAGCACCTCAAACACAGACATCCTCATCTGTACACAGAATTCAGGGTGAGTGAGTTTCAGTTGATTAACTTTATATTATATTACTATATATTAGGGATGGAACAGTTCATGAAAAAAATCTGTCCCGTTTGGTTCGCTTGTCCCGGTTCAGGGCATGCGTGAAAAAGCCTTGTGCCAGTAACCAAGTGAATTTTTGTTCATGCTAGCGGCATCATGTCCATTTTTTTGGCTCACCTACGGAGACATCACCCCCATCACCCCGATTGACAGTGCAAGGAGTTGAGAGTCGGGTAGGAAAGAACAGTAAATAAACAGGCAAGTCAGCAACACGGTAATTCCCGAACTTTATGAAGAAACAAGACGAGGAATTGTCAGAGTTGCTCGACACAGCCTATGTAGGCCTTACTACTGATGGATGGACCTCCAGGGCTACCCATAACATTACTTCAGAGTGGGAGATGAAAAGCTCCGTTTTGCAGACCCGCCCCCTTTTGTTGTACCAAAATCTCACCTAGCTTTAACCTAAGACTGTCACAATGATGTAACTAATATCAAACTGCCTCATTCTGCCTCAGTTTTTGCATGACTACATGACATGTCCTTGAGAATAACTTTTTTTTTTTTTTTAAAAACTGTAAATGGTCGATTATTAGGCCATATGATGTATGGTATTTCTGGAGTGTTAAAAAAAATTGAAAAAACAACAATAACAACGTATACCGAACCAAAAACCATGATACGAACTGAACCGTGGATTTTGTGAACTGTTCCACCCCTATTATATATTATAACAACATGTTGTCAAAATGTTCATGTCCTGAAGTGTTATTGTTTGGGAAATTGTTTTGGAATTATAGTATAATAATGTGAGCTGGGTGCTCACAACATTAGTAGGCAATCATCATTACCGTTCAGTCTGTCAAAATATAACACTGACAACAACAAGAGTTATTGAATATAACTACTTATAGTCTTTCTGAACAGTTTCAAGTGTATCCTTCTCTTCATAGCCTCACTAAGGTCACCAGGACACACACACACACCTACTTTTAACCCTCTCATGGGATTTAAGGTTTTAAGTCAATGATAAGAAGAAGGTGGTCCACCGTAGTTTAGAGGATTAGAATGTTAATGATGGAAGGTCATCCCATACAACAAACGAGCAGAGGGTTATTTGAGGGAGCAAGATTATAAAGTCATCTGGGTTACTTTCAGATAGGTGAATACCTATCTTCATAGCAAAAAAAAAAAAAAAAAACCAAACCAAACAAAAACCAAACAAAATGAATGACTTACTTTGGCTCTTTTCCTGCCATGGCTGTGGTTGGGAGCCCGTTTCTGCAAGAGAAATGTGTTATTTTACTAACCTTAATAATAAGGCACACATTAAATACACAAAAATTCCCTACCTGACAGATTTAACTATATAATATGGATAGTTACAGATAAACATTTGTGTTTGGGTACACTTCAAATGCCAAGTCACAAAAAATCAATTTTAGTGATTTTTCTTGACCATATCTATGTCTAAAAGGGTATGTAAACAGGGTTTTTAAAAGACACATGTGCATTTGACCGATGTCAGACTGTGAAAATATCTCTGTGACGGCAATGCAGTGAGCTGACAGTCTTCTCTAGCAGCGTGCTCCTTTATTCAAAACAACTGAAAAAAAGCCAGGTTATCGAAGAGCATTTAATGCACTCAAATTTCCTGCTTTTAATTTGTTTTATTCAATTATTTAACAAATCCATCATCATCATTTACAATGTAATGGTCTAAAATTCATACTAAAACTCTTATATCATCACTTCTTCTGACCTGTGCATCCTGTGGGGAGCTATCCTCAGGCTCCACGCCCTCCCCTGTACCCTCCTTTGTGCCCTGTGGTTGAGGGGAGGTCTTGCCTCGACTGCAAGGCTCGATGAGTTGCCCACTCTCTCCCTCCTGCTGGATGTCTGTTGTCAGGCTCACTGACATCTTCTTAGGGGAGGGGGAGAGGGTGGGAGTTGGGGAGGGGGTTGGGTGGAGAACCCAGGAGTGGCTGGGAGAAAAGAGACAAGAAAGGGAAATTTACAGTTTCACACACCAAAAGGCAGTGACGTTTTGACAACAAATGACAAAAGAGAAAGTAGAGACAGACCACATATAGTAAATGTGTGCGACTGCACTACTATACTATCTACCTGTAGGTGGTACCAGATCTGTGCTGGACTCTGTAGAGGGAGTCTGGATGGGAACCACACAGGAATATGAGGGGAACCCACTAAGGTAGTGTACTGGGCAGCGCTGCAGCAGGGGGCGAAGCGACATCCATAGCAAACCTTAGCCCTTGGGGTTGGGCTGTGAGGAAACAACATATAGAAGAAAAAATGCTAAAAATCTATTAACAATGATTCATTTTCTGAGTTACGTGACTGCTAATTACAACATGATTATTTAGCTCCTAAACTGGTTTGTTCTACTTATTAAGAATAAGCTGCCTCATTTTGGGGAAATGTTCCCCAAAATTTGTCCACATAAAAATAAAAAAACAACAGATTAATATGAACGGAGATAGTAACAATATTGTTGTTTAGTAATTAAGGTTATTAACATCTTGATTTGTAACAAGTAAGAAGTGTTAATTTTATCAGAGAAAACTGTATGGCCAAAGCTCTACCAATGTGATATTTAGAGTGCTTACGTGACCCCGAGTGACAACTCAACTGATGGATAAAACAGACTGAATTTTTTCATCCAGTTTGATACATTAACAGCTGATCAGGAAATCTATACTGAATAGGTTGTTTTATAACTTCTACTTTCTTTTATATACCAAGGTACTATAGCATAAGCTAACATTTTACATTACAATCATGAAAATCAGTTACAAAATAAACTTATCAATTTAAAAAAACATAACATTTAAACATATTTAGAGGTTTAATTTTCCCAATATGGGCACAAACCTGTTCCAAAAGACACATCTTTAATAGAACAATAATGCAACAAAAAAATAACATGCACAAATGGAAAAAAGGAAGATATATTTACAGCAATCAGGTGAACTGAAGAGGCAGCAGTTAGCCAGCCAAACAAGGGGGGAGGGGGAGGGGGGGGGGGGCACACACCAACAGGCCAGCCACGACCTCAGCGGTCCTCTGAGGCCTCTCTCTTTTCTTTTCCTCGGGCTCAGTGCAGCAGCATGGTCTGTCCTCCAGTTAGGAGCCCTGAGCACCAAAAGCAGAAGAAGAGGAAGACACGGATGACGTCATATTTCACACACTGAGTGACTCATCGCTGCTGCTGCTGCTCATTCTAGCAGGGTGGAGGACAAAGAACTGAAAGCTCACAGCCTACTGGCACACAGGGTTTACAAATCACAAACACAACTCAGGTCTAATATTCCCAGAAATTGCTAAATTGCTTGTTATTTATATTTGTCACTTCTTAAAATGCAGGTTTCTGCAGTGTGGGCACCACTCTTTATGAATGGGAAATATATGTTTTCTGGGAAAGAATAGGTTAAAATTCTAAAAAAAAAAAAAACATTTTCACTATTAATCGCAGTAGCAGCAAAATGTCATACATGAAGGATCCATCTAGCAAAGCTTTAGACCAAGTGCAGTGAAAATGATTGTCCTTTCAACTTGAGGTCCTTTATAGTGCCAACTAGTTTTGTATTTCTTGTAACTAGAATTTCTTTAGTAAGGCACTACCACTTATTAAGAAAATGCTTTGATTCTGGGAATTTTAGAAACATCAAAGTCAGCTCTATTTGCTTATACTAAGAATCACTGAAATAAGCTAATAAGGTTAATATGAGCAATTCACCATACAATTAAGATTGCAATGCAAGACTTGAACAGGATGGTAGTAAATTGCCTGGTTCAACATACAGCATAAACACATGCACCAGCTTTACCCATTTAAAAAAATTTAGACATCTTCTATCAGCAAGCTCCTTCAACTTCTATCAAATCACAACAGCTTCAATTAGGGCTATATAATCATCATCAACGAAAATGTTAATTACAGCAATAACTATAATGATCACATCCCTGTCATGTATTTTCTCTGTTCTTCACTTTTTCTAAATTACATAATTAAACCTATTTTCCCATCATAGAAAAACATAACACAGAAGCACAGGCAGCTTTGGGGTGAATTCTAGCTCCATACTCTTGACGTCTTAGGCATTACAACCATTCACCTATGCAGACAGACAACACAGATGAATAACAATCCTTCTGTCCGACAGCAGCAGAAGTTGTGTGTGCGTGCTGAAATAAAGATAAAAAAGTATGCATGAAATCCCATATATGAGCATAAAGCAAAAGATGAGATGAGATGAAGTGCAATCTTGATTGTCTGCATGTATTCATGCAGCGTGGATGGGTGCCATTCATGCATGTCCCTTTCTGTACTGCTGTGCCGTGCTGCAGGATAGATGAGAGATGAGTGAACAAGCGAGGCAGGGATTCCCACTGTGGGAAAGACCCAGGCAATGCAACAGCAAAGGCGTCATCAGCAGCAGCATCAGCAACATTACACCACATCGCTGACCAGGACACCCACATGCCCCCACCCCACTTTGCTTATATAAGCCGACCATACAGCAGCACAGAATACAGCCACACCATGTACTGTAGGCAGATACAAATGCCTGATTCAGTCACTTCAAAAAAAAAAAAAAAAAAAAAATCTCCCCCTTTTGCCTGCTCACACACATACAGCGTATATTCTAGCACAAAAAGAATGAATGGTTTTGGATTAGAAAGCAAAGACAATCATTCATCTCAAGTGTCATCCTCATGGCTGAGCGGACCGTCATGGTTTAATGGCAGGGAGGGGCTGCAGGAAAAATTGTGAATAAGAGGCAGAGGTGGGGTGCTTATGAATAAACCAGCTTTAACTATTCTCTCCTCCTCCACCCATTCCTCTCTTATGTTCCCGCAGCTCTCTCCTCAGCACTCCCCCCTGCTTCCCTCAACATATACACACGCACGCATGCACACGCACACACAAACACAAACACACACAAACCAGCCCACAGGGTTGCCAAGGAGATGGTAACGTCATTCCCAACTGCTGCCATTTGTGTTGAGCAAGTACCAGTGAGAAGGGCAGAGAGAAGAATATTATTAAAAATAAATACATGGATTGCAGTGTGCACAGACTGAGAGGGATGGGAAGGCAGAAGCAGAAAGAACAGGGCAGGATGAAAAGGATCTACCATTTCTTCCAAGCAATCTTAGCGTGTTGTACAAACAATGTTGGTTCTCAGTCATCCAAGTCATGGGATATCAAATGGTAGAAAGTCAAATTAGAGCTTCAGTACTAATTAAGCCTCTCAGATGAGTAATCTAGCCTGTTCAACAACTCCACAATGAGTCCAGTTGACTACCTAGTTGACCTACTACCATAGATAAATACAAATGACATCGTAATATCAAGTCCATTTATTCTTGATCACCTGGCAAATCACTGCAAACAAATGCATATGAACAATTACCCTAGAAAACTCCATAACTAAAATAACACCTAACAATAAAAATCTGACAACGCTGACTGGTGCTTTAAATGTGGAGCAGCTACAGGAAGTGTTTTGTTTGCGTCAACAAAAACTTAATCATAGCTCTGAGGAAAGCAGATGAAGAGGAAGAATTTGCTACTAGCATTGTTGCCCAATTGACAAAAAATATTGATGATGGTAATGAGCTCAACACAACACTGCTACTGTAGCTAGTACTAGTAAAGAATACCCCTATTCTTATGCAGTAGTAACACAAAATATCATCCAGGCATAAGAACTATTCCATGTCATAATATGAGCTGCCCATAGTAGACTCAACAACTACAAAACCTGCCAGCAGCAGCAGCAGCACTGATCTCTGCCTAGTGTGTCCCAGTTCAGTCAGTATGTTGGTGGGCCTGATGTTGACATCTCTCTGCCAACTGTCTGCATCATCTCATGTGGCTGCAGATATACAGCAGAGTTGGGCCAGTTACATCATAGCAAAAGAGGCTATCCACATCATGTTGGCCTCATAAAACCACATTAACAGGCTGGTGTAATACAGCAGGGCAGGGATGCTTCGACCGGGCATTTAACAGCAAATATTAATAGCCCATTTAATGTTTTCAGAATTGTCCAAAATCCATACTAATGTCAGGGGAAAATGTCAAGCTTCACAAAACACCATGACACACCACAGGTAAGCGCATAGATTTACAAGCGGTTACACAAGCAGACTCACAAAATCACCATTATCCTCATCAGCTGTCATAATGCCGTGCAGGGCACTCTGACCCACTTCACACATATTACCGGCCTTGCCGACTCTTACATAGGCCCTCCTGATGACAGGCTACCAGCTGAGACACACGGGTCATACATTGCCCTGCCTACTGTGTCATGTTACCAAACCAAAGACTGCCAATGGAAGGGAGCCGTGAGTGAGACATTGAGTGTATGTGTGAGTGGGCCAGTGACTGAAAAAGACAGGGAGAGCAATCTGTCTGGTCAACACTGTGTGGATGTGTGTGTGTGTGTGTTTATGTTAAGACACACAGAATGTATATGACCACTTCAGACAGTAGGCTAGCTGGACTAAATATTTCGAGCAGGTATGAGATCACTGTCAAAATTAGCTGCTCCAGGTCAAGCTGGGTCAGGGTCTCAGCAATAGTTAGCAGCGGGGCAAGCTGGTGAAATGAGAAGAATTCTACTGCATTGTAAGTGGTAAGAGCAGAAAGCTGGTGTATATCAAGTCGTTTAACTCATTAACTATTCAGAAAACTAATTTCTAATTAACCTACAGACATCATGCGCATTGAGCCAAAAGCCACACTTTGATACCAGCTGTTGCCTAAGAGAATCAATATATTAGTTTGACAAGTTGGGATATCAAGAGGGTTAAAACATAATTTTAAACTACACTGTTGTGCTGAAAAGTAACTGACCACAACCTTAATCTATTGGTAGTTTTAATTTCTTAAATAAAAATTTACTCTAACTCAAAATTATATAGTGAATAACTTATACTAACACTGCAACACAATTACACAGAACTGCATTATTTTGCCAGACGCACGACACTGTGCTGTCGTGACAGCATACAGCACAGACATTAAAAATGTTTTGTTTTTTCTACCGTGGTTATTTCTCATTACCAATAGCCAGAGTGCAAGTGAATGCAGAATGAGCACTGTGTATTCCTACACTTCTGTATGGGTAATGATTGAAAGCTATTACTATTACTTTATTTCATTCATTGCATTATTTCAAATTTCATAATGGAGAAGCATGCGTAACAGACATGCCTCTCCATTTTCTCTGCAGAGGCTGAATGAAAGATGAAGGTGAATGGAAGCGCAGAACGCTGCAAACAGGAGTGAGCAAGAACTTACAAACCCACAGACAGCAGTGGGAGAGACATACACAGGCAGCTCGACCCAATTCTTCTCTGTATTCAGCCGTGCACCTTGCCCATTTGACGTCAGAGAAACCCATTTCACAAAAGGAAGCAAAGGTAATGTCTTCAGAGTGGAGGCTGACGTGTCTAGTAATGGCAGAGTTTGTGCAAGCTCAGTGGCTGCACATGTTATATATCAGCAGCACTTGCAGTGTGTGCGTAGCACTGTTTGTCTGTGTCAGAGAGGATTCCCCTTTGCGTCGGTTGCACAATCTCATACAGGGAGGGGATGAGGGGGCTGGCACAGCACTGGGGACTATAGAGGAACAGTCCAGACACAGTCGCACTAAAACAGTCTGTGGTTCACACAGTAGAAATATGGGCACATGCATCATTGGCCAGCACACACAAAGCTACTCTAGAATACTGTACATATTTTCTGCCATGAGTTATGTAAAAGGTGATTAGGATGACTCTATGGCTCAGAAAAGCAGTGCCAGGAAATTTAGAAGACAATATCAACAAAGATTAAGAGAAAAAAAAAAACATCCTAAAGGGAGACTAACAAGACACAAAACACAGATGAAGGGGACATGAACGGCCATGAAGCGGAAGACAGGATTTCTCTTTTTCCATCTATGTCTCTCTGTCCTTTTCCCTGCCACCCCCTCTCTCGTTTCTCTCTCAGTCTCAGTGAGGATACCCCTTCCTACCTTCCGCCCCCTCCGTGTCTACCCCTCCCATCAACATCTCTCTCTCCATCCACCCACTACGAAGTGTTAGATCTCTGTCTCTCTCTCCCTCTCTCTTTTTCTTCCTCTTTTAATGTGTCTTCTTAAGTTGTCAGGCCTGCTGCTGACGCCATCCTCCTCCACTCAGCCAGCCCACTCAGTCCTGTGGGACGAGCTATGACTCATTCTCTCCCTCCTTCCCTCCCTAGTTACCTACCTACCTACCTTTCTGTAGCTCTCTCCAAGTCTCCCTCTCTTTCTCGGTTTCTTTCACTAGTCACAACCTATGTATAGTTCTCTGCTGTGTGTGGGGGAACATACAGAAGGTGTATGGACAGAACAAATCAGACTGATGAATAAGAACACAAGGAGAAAGTGGGTGATGGAAAGAAAGATGTGTTGGCCAAGTGAACGACAGTCTCCCTTCAGCATGATGAACGAATGCCAGTGCATAGAGAGGGGATCCTGACCTAACATGTATTACTGATGAAGGCAGGAGTGCTGGAATGTGGGTGAGGAAGAGAAATATGGAATACCACGTGGGCCAAAATTAAACACGTAAATAATAATTATGAAACAATTGCATTAATTAATGTAGATATAATGACCCATACTGTACATTATTTAGAATAATTAGAAAACACTCAACTCACTATAAATTACATTATCTTTCTTCTGTAACTACGAAAATATTTCTTTATTATTATTCCATGTTGATCAGAGCCAGAGATTTTTTGCCATTAACATGTTGAAATGGTATCTTTAACTTTAATACGACATTTCCTGTTACAAAAGGATGCTGGGGCAGGACATAACAGTGCACTTTCAATTGTAAACTAATAGGATATCAGGAGCTGAGAGGCTGTAATACTTTAACAAATTTGTACAAAGTATTAAGTTGCGCAGTGCAAAACAATTACAACAAACGCATATGTCTAAACCGCTGGAAACTTGCAACAACAGGAAGAAGAGTCATGGAGAAGAGGTAGAAATGGAAAGCGTGCCTTCATTTCAGAGAAAGATGACAGGGCTAGTTGTAATTTGTTTAAAATTGTCATTTCATATAAGGGTGGAGGCATTAGAAAAATGCTGAAACATCTTTCTACACAACATGAGCTTAAATTCCATGTATTTGACACTCTACACACAGTGCCACTGCTTCCCAACTGAGCAGCACGTCTGTTACCAAGGGTAAATATCCTATGTTATGATAATGGAAATTAATGCCACACAGGCAGGCTTAGCAGATTTTTTCTTGGACTAAGAAAGCATAAATGAAAACAATGATTAAAGAGTGGAACTTTTGCACACCTGAGTTAGATGCATGATGGCCTTTTCCTACTCTGTTTCTACACTGTGTTCAGACTAAGAGAAAATAAAGCATTTGTGCTGAGGCTGAAAACTAGGCCCACTTTTTCCACCCACACATAAAATTGATCCGGAATCATTAAAGGATTCAATAATGGCATTGGTATCAATTAAATCTTATCAATTCCCATCACTAGCAGAGGCAGAGACAAATCTAATGTGTGAACAACCACAGCAAAAACGCTTCAGAGCAACAACTGAAGAGACAAAATTTGTGGCAATCAAGAAAACCCCATCTGTGATTTTGAAGACAAGGGAATAAATTTGTCATGTTGATGCCAAAGCTGAAATAAACACTGGATTTCTACCAAATTAAGGGTTACACTCGGATTTGGAAAATGTTTTTTTTCCTGATTGAAAGAAGACTATAATAATCAAGACATATTTTGCTGTAGGTGCAGCTTTGCACTAAACCATGAAATTCATACAACCACTTGAAATGTCACCACAAAATACATCACATGAGGTCTTTAAGGCCAAAAAACACATACACCATGGGCGACCTAGTCTCAAAAGCAATAGGGAAATCCCTGCGTCTTAATGCAATTCTATTTTGGTCCCATCAATCGACAATGTAATGCTGAGCCTAGACATCTCTCATCAGTGTTTCTATCAAGAGGGAGCCCTTAGGGAGTGTGTTAATGACACTACCAGAGCAGATTCCACAGTTTCACCTTGCAAAAAGGATAACAGTAAAATTGTTTTAATAGCACATGACCATTACCATACATTTCTATACATCAAAATAAAGAAATCTCTTAGCTGTCCAATAAATACATAAAGGGCTAAATGTGGGATTGTGGTGTTGTCTTGTATTCTCAAGTACAGTGAGGAGATTTGTGAAAGATTCTGCCTCCACAACTTGAGCTGCTGATAAGAATATGAATTACTATGTCAAAATGAAATTGGGTGGCAGCTCCTGCACTCATTAGAAACCTTATGTAATTTATCAGCTTTTCTTAATGTGAGAGGGAAGAATAGTGGAAGATAGTGGAAGAGAGATAGGAGAGAAAAAAGAGAACAGAGAAAGATGGAGGACCAAGGGGTGGCTAGTGAGACAGGAAGAGAGGAAAAACTTCTCAATGATGAAACAATCTGTGCTGTTAAGCGATTGGACCAAACCTCCACCAATGGGAGGACCAGCTCCATGGCAACAGGCTCTGTCACCAAGAGAAAAGCAGCCATATCCCTCAACACCCCCATATTTTTCTCTCTTTCTCTCTCACGACCCCCCTCCTTTCCCCAATTACAAGGCCCAGTGTATTTATCACTGGGTACTCACATAAACACAAATTAAACAGCACACATACACACACACACAAAACGCACAACACCATCATGTGTTACTTATAGCCTGAACAACACAGCTCAATCACACAAACACAACAAACATACGCACATGTGACCAAACAAGGCTTGCACATGTACACACAGGCATACACACTTAATGGGGCTTACGAAGTGATCAGAATGTGAGTCATTCACACACACACACAGTTATTTAAATGTGCAGATTGGTGATGACTCCCCTCACACACTGTCTGACTGCAGACAGATCTGTCCCACTCTGTCCTGATGAGAGCAGTGACTATCAGGTCTTGTGGAGCTGATCCTTGAACTAAACAGATTGAGCTCATAGACACAAGAAACACAAGATAAGGAAGAAGACCCCGGCAGATAGAAAGAGACTGTCCCTCCCTCACAGACAAAAATTTGCACAAAGTGTATTCAGCATCAGAGGGTATCATGCTTATGTACCAACCCACCTTTACTCAACTCAACTAGCTTTACTGACTAAAGTTGCTGGCTTAATATCTGAGGTTAACCCTAAAACTTTACTGGAAGCATAATAATAATGGATTGCTGCTTAACCATTGCCACATTAACCAACTGTGGATGCTATGACAGCAGTGCAAGCTGAGAGGTGAAGCCTCCGGAAGGAGCGAGACACGCTCAAATACGCTCCAACCATATTTTGTTGGCAGCTGCATGACAGACAAAAACTGCTGGGTGCTGAGTGGGATAAACATGAGTTTAACTTTTTAAACATGTGACTATGAATACACACTGCTAACATAATGATAGAATGATGTAATATATTTGCAATATTTATTTGATCCATTTTGCCTAAGAGTTTGCATTACAAAAAAAAAATAATTTCAAAGCGTTAAAATATGTGTCAACACCCCATAAGGACATATACATGATAATATGCACATACATGATCATCGACATGATAACTCATAACCAAGAAAAAGCAATTGGTGAAATGAAGGAACCTAGTTTGGTCTGATCCATGTACAGGCAATAGCAAATCTGCTGTGCTTGCACTTGTGGGTGTGCTCCAAAACCTGACCAGCACAGTATCAGTTAGAGCTGGTTGGGTGTCGTTTCCACTCCATTAGAATTTGGCACACCAAACAGCACATGCCATTTTTGAGAGCTTGAAATGATGGCTCTGTGTGGTAAGTATTATATCATGTGTATGAAAAGCATCACAACCAAGACAGGCTAGTAACACTCATTTCACATAGCCTGTCGTGGGTGAAAATGCAGGCTGTTCAAAAAAAAGAAAAAAAAAAAAAAAAAAAATAAAATATAGCCAAGGTATGTTTTTAATAAAAAAAAAATAAAAATAAAACAAATTTAGCGTACTACATAACATATTATTTTCTTTTATATTAAGTCTTCATAACTGATACATTAATCAGCAAAGCCCTGGTTTGAAAGCAGAGCATGGGTAGCAAGCTTAGTCAGTGGAATTTCTTCGGATACCTCACCTAGCCAGGAAGCGAGGCAGGGACCCCAGCGCTGAGGGAGGGACCACCAATAACTGCTGGTGCCTAAATCACACAATTTTATTGCTACAATCTCTCATCTACAATGAATGTCTCAAACTGTCCCTCTCCCTTCTCTATGTTTCTAACTGTCTCAGTTTAACTGGTGGTCTTTAGCCAACTGGCTCTGCCTCTAGCTTAAAATGCATATTTCATTACACCGTCAGGCTGCTTCTTCCACATTTGTAAGGCCAATGACTTGGCCCAATGCATGATAAAGATGATACAACTCACTGTACAACTTCGTCAGACCTCTTCTTTTAGTTTCTAAATGTCTATCTCTGTCTCTTATTGTTTGCCACTATTACCGTCTCTTTCTGACTGTGTCTCTCTCACCCAATATGTGTTATATTCTGCCCTATCAAGTTTGAGAGTAGAGTGAAGCAGCAGCAGTTTCAGCTCCCCCTCAAAGCATTTCGTAATCACTCCACTCCCAGTCTACTGTTTGCTCTCCGCTCACACCAAGAGAAATCCCACTCTTTTATGCTCCATTGCAAATATAGTAAATATTTTCTTCCTGCTGCACAATTCAGCACAAAGCAATTAAAAAAAAAAGGTACCATGAATGTCTATAAAATCAGCGTCACAGTTTCAACCTGAATGTGAAATTTGTCGTTATCCTAAGTTGTATCATTTCATCTACTAACAGTGAACTCTGCAAGAAGTTCCTGGCACGTTTGAAATCAGTATGTTTGATCTGTTACATACTGCAAACTTCAATAACCTCAGTGAGGGACCATATGCCCTGTGACTGCAAAACAGTGGTCAAATTCTTACATATACAGCTAAACAAAATTTAACCTTATCTGAATACAGGTGCTTGTGGGATGGATTAGTATCTTGGAACAAGGAAGAAATCCAATGTTCCAAGCTGCTTCGCGTTCCTGGCAAAATCATGTCACTCTGCTCCCACACCCTGTTCCTATCTATAGTTGCTGGTGTCTTAATCCCTCTTCCACAGTCCTGTAGCTCTCAAGTAAGGACTGAAAACTTTGGCAATTTGTCCGAGTGGTCAAAATTATCCTTTACCTCAGTAAGGCACTAAGAAATGCTCCCTTAAATAGCCTTTGAAGCATCTACTAATTAGTCTTGTTTTGAGGTGGTTCATGATTTTCTTTTAGCTCTTTTTCTTTTAACATGTTTGTATTTATTGAATGTGTATTTAGTGTGTTATAGCTGCATGTTCTGCCAAAGCAATCAAGCATAACCCATGATAACTTCACCATCTCCTGTGATGATATGACTTTTAAAAAGAACAATTTCTCTGTTGATGTTGAAATAATTGCTGTGAAAACTTTATACTCATTAGCTGATCTCTGTCTGAGCATTACACTTTTCACTACTTATAAATTGTCAGCTGATCATTTTCTGTTCATTTTAAGTATAGCCTTTGCTCATATCTGAATGAAAGATAACCTGAGCTAGAAATGACTTTACTTGAAACAGTGTTGGGTTTTACATTTCTTGTTAAAGTAATAAATAATCAATTTGTTTGAAATAAGAGAACCAACACTTTCATTTTCACACAATATTACCACTAAAAACTGAACCATTAACCCTTAAAAACTGGTAGCAAGTTAAGTACACAGTCACTCTCGCAATGCAGCTCAATACACCTGCCATTGGCATTGATTTTTTCTTTGGCTAAAAAACACATTGTTTCATGGGAAATAGTTGCACCTGCCACAACTTCTGCTGCAAAGCAAAGGAACATCATTCATTAGCAAATTTCCTTTCCTACGATTAGTCTTCAAACTGATGGATGTCCTTATCAAACTGGACTTCCTGGATCATGTCATCTTTCCACTAGTGTCTGTAGCAAAAACACCCACACCAATGAAGCCTCTTGGCGTTATTTTTTATTTTTTATTTTTTAAACACAGTGCTATTCTTGGTCTGAACATTGCCTAAGAGACAGAGAGGAACTTCTGTCTACATGATGAAATTTATGCTTTTAGTTATAACCTGAGTATATGTTAAATAATGCACTGACAAACAGCTCGATGTGTCCAGATGGACCAGTGCCCTCTATGATCTGCACAAACACCTCCATTTGCCACAGCCACACTTAACAACAGCTGGCTGGCTGGGCTGCCATGCCAAAACAGTGATGGACACCCGAGTGCTGCCAGCCTAACCCGGAAATCAGGCATCCAGCCAGTCAACCAGCAAGGCTGTCTCTGTTGGGCCAGCAGAAAGCGTGGTCTCTTATAATGTGGCTTGTGCACTCCAAAACAGCCAACATGAAGGCAACACGCCAGTCATTCAGACAACCATCCAGCCAACATCCAGCCAACCAACACTCAGCTCAGACTACCACCCATCATCCCCCATCAACTCTTTT
The DNA here is from genome assembly GCF_002260705.1 of Seriola dumerili. Taxonomy (NCBI): domain Eukaryota; kingdom Metazoa; phylum Chordata; class Actinopteri; order Carangiformes; family Carangidae; genus Seriola; species Seriola dumerili. The sequence continues at coordinate 2,260,432 of NW_019174376.1, read as the reverse complement.
TCAGGGGTTCTCCACGGGCATATAGCAATTTAAATATAGTTCCTTCGAATCCTGTAGGCCACAGTCAGGTCAGGGTCTGAAAACAAAACAGACCCAAAACAAGATCTCTCTCTATCACACTCCAGATGAGATCTCTAGTACCCATCAACACAGATTTTATTAAAAGGCAGAAACAACAGCAACCAGAACAATAAGTCAGCACAGAGAGATAAAATATGGCCTCTGTCCTTTATGCATTACCATTACACCAGAAGCAAGTGACCGCAATGTTCAAACAATGACGACACTATGTTAAAATAGAAAAATAGGGGGGTGATGACAGGTCTGCTGTTGACATGCACAAAATGATATGCATACTGAGGAAACCATTTGACAGACATGTAAGCTCAACTAAGTAGGGCTAAGACTAAATCTGAATACAGCTGTGTAGATCCTGATCTTGTCGCCAATCTCCTACATGACATGTTTGGAACAAAATTTCCAGAGCCCACATTACAACACATTCTTAGTTGAGACAGGGTTGACTATAGTAAAGGACTCCTTCTCACCACATACACTATGCATGGTAAATTGAGAAAACCTTAACTCTGTGTATTTGAAGTTTGCCATTGTTAAGTTCATTAGATGCTTTGCTCTCTACTCATCCATTTCATGTGTGAGAGTGAGTGTGTATGGCACTGGCAGCACTACAGCCCCAGCACAGAGGTAGCGTTAATTAGAGAAACTGCACACGGCAGCGAGTCACTACATCACGTGGCTGACCTGACAGCGGTAGCAGGTCAGCGTCGCGCTGTGCTAGTCCATCTGTTTACCTGTAAAAGCCAACCACTCCCAATACCACCGGCTGCCTAAGGATAGCAATTTATCTGTCTCCACCTTCAAGTTTTTCTTGCCTTTCTGTCCCTCACGATCCCTATTCATCATCACAACCTTCTAATTATATCAGAAACTACCACTCCTAAACTTGTTCTAGTTATATATAGCAGGTCCTCCACCCTCCTCTCAACTTTTCTATCATTTATTTATTGACTTGTGTTTTGAAAAAGCAATCTATTGGTTTACGTATATATAAAAGTTTTCTCTATATTTTATTGTTATAAAAATGTCACATATTGGTTTCATAGACACATTCCTGCTAGCCAGTATTAGCTATCAGCATTAAAAAGGAACAAACTAAAGTGACATAATCACATGATCAAAATAAATGTCAACGAATGTTTAACATTCATAAAATGTGATAGTTGAAGGCAAGGCAGGGAAAATTCGACTGAAGAGAGAAATATGGAGAGAAGAGGCCATGAGAAGGGACAAGGGGGTGTAGGGTGACACTTTCAGAACAGAATTGTGGAGGTTTTCAAGCAGTGAGTGAATGAATGCTAGAGTTGATACAGATCGCATTATTAAAGGCTGCTATATTCAAATCTTTTAACTGTTAACTGTGAAACCTGCTAACTGCAGCTGGCGACAGCAGTCCTTGTTCTGCTCTACAGCCTTGGTCAGCTTGACATAGAGCCACATGTACAAGTTCCCCACCTAAGCAGAACAAGAGCCACCGTCACCAGCTGCAGTCCAATACGGTGGAGTTGCAGCCCATCACCTATAGTGAAGTTATATCATTGGTCAGCCGGGTGTTGGACTTCTCCCACTGGCAATTGGTCTTTCAAAATAATTTGGTGCAAACATTTGCCATTATATCATCAGGGGGCGTTTACAGTGGATCCACAATATTTTTCATTTTCAGACTACTGTAGAAACGTAGAAGAGAGTTGCCAGTACACCTCTCTCTGTGTCAACTCTGTTCAGTGAGAATAATTTCAGTGAAAATGAGAGTTATTCTGTTGCTTCTAGCTTTCTCTCTGAGTGATCATTCTACAAGTAAATATAGGCAAAATCATGGCACAGCCATTGTTTTTAATTTTTGTGTGAGATGATTTTGTCAGACAACGTTGTGGTTATAAAAATCAGGATTTAAGCAGTGCGGAGCAGCAGCTTGGAAATGGCTTTTAAGCTGGTTAACATGTAGTCTTAATGCCACGTTTCAGTTACTATTTCATACTTGTTCCAGAAACAGAAAAACATGTAAATGAGAACAGCTTTCTTGGGTATTCGACTGTAAGAAAAAACTGTATATGTGAGCCCAGAGAGTAGGAGAGAAGCAAACAGATAAAAGGGCTGAAACTAGCTGATACTGGGCAGAATTCAAATATGGCAAGATGATGTTGTGAATATGTTAATTGGCATATTATGTCATCTGGCGACATTAAGCTACTTTTCAAGCTTTTTCGAAATTTTCAACTCAATTTCGCACATTGACCATTAACTATCCCAGCCATATACTAGATTTTGACCTAGTGTTGTTTATCTTCTGTATTTGTTAATCAAAATAAAAAATGTATAAGGATTTTTTCCTAAAAAGCTTTGCATGAGAAAGGGGGAACGTTCTGACTTAAAGGCAATTACAGCAATAGTTACTCCAGGGGTTGCTATCGATTTTTTTCCTCCCTTCGTCCCTCTCTCATGCTTCCTCTCTGTCAGACTAAGTCTTTTTCCCACGCAATGGCAATTAGTATGCAGGAGTGAGGCTGCAGGAGCACCTACCTGGGGAGTCACAAACAAAGGAACAACAAAAGTTATTGTCATATGCACAAGACAAGGGTGCACACACAACCTCTTAATGCAAGGGGATGGACTGTATTACGTCAGTAAGGGCTACGCAGCGAGTTTTAGCCACTTCAGCTATCTATGCTTTTATCAATTTTAACATGACATCAGGAAGAAAACTGCATTAACTACAGCAACCTGACACCAAATGGGTGGCTTCGATCTCTTCAGGGGTTTGCTGTGGTTATTGTCTCTTTTCTATTTCTAATTGACAGACGGGTAGAATCATGAGATCCTTATCATTTTATGAGCCAACATCTAGCTAGTTGAATTAAGAGTGTATTGCTTTGGACAATGATGCATCATAATTTATTATAATGCTCAAAGATGCACACACATGTACACAAACACACAGTCATTATGTAAACAGCCCATATTCAGCACAAGACAGATCTGGGCCGAGGGAATTAAAAAAAAAAAAAAAAAAAAAGGATAAACGGAAGTCATGTGGAGGATTGGGAGTCAGATTTTGCAAGGTTATAACCATCAGAACAGAGAAGGAGAAGGAAAAGCCAGGTCTTCTAGACCCGAAACAGTGCTGAGGCCATGAGGATGGCTTGCTATTTATAGCGACAGATTTTTTATTCAAGAGAGCTCTGCTGTTGTGCTTTCTCTCACGCTTGTGCTGCCTCTCTCACCTCCACTCTATCCTCTTTGTTCCCGCACATTGTGTTCGACAAATAAAGGGGTAAAACACTGAAATATGCAGGTATAAGAGTATATATTCTTTAGAAACCAAAAAGGAGATTTCTAACGCCTGATCCATTCATAAACAGTCAAAATGATGAGGGAAAGGAGTTCCCACATGCCTTTTGTAAGCCCATAGGTTCTCCTTTTTTACTGTACCCCTCCCTCCTCGGCATGACAGTGTTGCAGAGTGACGCCTACTTCTTAGTGACTCTCCACCCCCACAAGGCCACCTCCACCCTCCCTCTTCTCACACAAGGACACAGTGGAAGGGAATTCCTCATTACCTCAGCATTTGCTTCACTAAACACATTTTGTGTGTCTGTACATATGAACATAAACTGACCACCAGGCACACACACAAACGCCATTTAAGGATCACAAATTAGCATCTCTCAGCCTGTAATGTACAAAATCCATCTACATAAATCCAACCTTGATTCTCCTTACAGCTTAAGCACACTGATAAAATGAGCTGCAGTTATAATTACAAATGTAGGTATTGTATATGAAATTATCTTCCAGCAAGCCCCATTATATGATTTTTACACCATTACTAAGGCATAATTAAATAAATTGCAGCACAAACTTTACAAAGTGCAACAATGAAAAATGCCAAGATAAGAAACAGTTATAACAGTGGCAATGGCTACATGTCAAACGAAATCTCAAGAGCTGTGAATAGCACCATGAACAAGCTACATCTCACCTACAAATTATTAGCACACACTGACAAAGACACACAGAGACATACACACACAGCACATGCTTACTGTATTTAGCGTTCAGCTCTGTGAATATCCAGCCAAGTCGGATCAGGTGTGTCACAGATAAAAGCACATTATCGCAGGAGAAGCAGCAACAGAAGCAGCTCTGGACCAAGACAACGCTGATATTAGTTTTATCTCGCCAAGTAGTACAAATTAATGACTTCCATTTCCCTCAGCATGTAAATAGCTGAGATTCAGGGGTGTTTAGCTCTGTCACTTTCTTCAGCTCATTATACTTTCTTCTTCTCCAGACTTGCTCTGTTCCTTTCCTGTCTGTACGTACCAACAGCACAGTTTTGTTAATGGGTTTCCCGTAAAATGTACAGAACACTCTATTTGGACTGCCCCCTTTCTTTTTCTGAATGAAGCACAAGCACTACAGAAAAACGGAAAGCCTTGCTTGCTGGCTGGCTCCCTTTCTCTCTACTGCTCTTATGCTATCATGCGCACAGTTTGCACCGCTCCCTTCTCCTCCAACCCTCCCTTACGTTAGGATTCTCTCTCTCTCTCTCTCTTACATATCTTGTTTGCTTTCTGCCTCTGTGCAACAATATAATTGCAATGACAGCCAACCCATGGCTCACAAGAAGCCCAGCTGTTTAGAGGGCTGCTTGGATCAGCCAGTCTGTCACTTGATACAACAGCAGGATACTTATGAGAGATTACAGTAAATAGATTTATTCTTTCACAACTACAACTTAAGATTTTGAACTTCAAAAAAACAAAAACAAAGGTATAAGCCTCCATCTGCAAACAGGCAGAAGACACAGTCCAGGCACACTCAAGTCATCATTCATCTCTCCATTTCATGGGAATGTATGAGGTTGTTATCTGTAGCCTGTGTCTCAACAAACTGAATGAGCTTAAAGTAGTGACAGCTGCTGGTGAAACAGAGCACTGCTGCAATGGTCAAAATGAAATAATAAAAACAAGAGGTTTTGAAGAGAAACTAGTGGGGGGATGTAATGAAACTACCTCATTAGCTAAGAAAAACCTTAATCCCACAAGACGACATTTGCATCTTCTCCCTGCAGCCCCCTCACTGCAAACAGCAGCTGAAAGACGCAGTGGAAAAGAGGCAGTCAAAAGTTCAGCATCAAAGTAAATGTCAATAGGGAACTCTACATAAGGTGGCTGAAGTCCAGGGATGTCTGTTAGACTCTTAGGTAAGGAATTAAGTGAAAAAGCACACAACAGACAACTTAATGTTATTGGACAAAAAAATATGCATTGCCACAATACACTTAGAAAAGTGAAACAAATATGCTCACTGAGGAAGTAAGCACTAGATCCTGAAGTAATCCTAAACATTTTCAAATGGTGATTGCACTGTGCACCATACAAAAAAAACACTGGTAAAAGAAGGTTTATAGTGAATGAATTTTAACTGCAATTTTCTCATTTTCCCTGACCATGTACCAGTGTTTGGCTAGTTACCAAATTTCTGCTCAATCAGAAGTTTGTTGGCTTATTGTGGTTGTTCATTGTTTTAAATCCATTATATGTGACAGCAAATAATGCTCTCTGGTATGACTGTCTAGTTAATGCATAGGTATTTACAGAAAAGTGAGGTCATGCAAATCAGAAAATACTTTTACCATTTACCACTGTATTGAAGTTCCACTAAAATCTTGTTTTCTCTAAACGCTGTTTTGAGGTGCTGTGATCTACCACAATATAGTTAAGCATGCCAATTTTCAAATCTTTATTTCAAAAATGGCACTAAAATGCTCTAAAGCACTACAATTTGAGGAAGAAAATGGGTCTACATCCCTATAAAAGCACCTTGGTTGTTGTGAATTTGTCTACAAAGTCAGTCTACCACTTAAATTATGTGGATCAAATCATAGATTTGACTATCGGCAATAAGCGACTCAATTTTCTCCTTGAGCTTTTGGACAGAGATCCTCTTGTTAACATATCTGTCCGGGTGCATATCAGTGGTCTATATTTATTCTGTTTTTGAGTCACTTTAAATTGTTTATATTCAGCATCGGGGCAGTTTTTTGGTTCATTGGTAAGCAATGTTGCCACACAGCAAGATGATGATTTGTCCATGCTGCACAACAATAAGCAGGTACAGGTAATGGATGAATGGATGAATGATGATTTAGCACAGAACTGGCCCTCTCTCCTTATTTAGCCATGTTAAGATGAAAAAACCAACCAATGACTCTGCAATCCTAGCATGGCCCTGGAAAAAGGTTTGTCTCAGGTTGACCACATGACTGGAATAAAGGGGATGGCATGCACTAATGCCACCTAATGCCTCAATCCAAGTCCAACAGCTTCTTCTGCATTTGCAGCCAGGTAGCCTCTTTTCTCAGGACAGACTGACAAGACAGCAAAAGGCTTAGCGAGAAGGAAAGAGAAAGGGGAGGAGCTGAGCAAGGATCAGCGGCCAGAGACATCACAGATGAAACGTTCATGGACACAATCACCTGACAAGGTGCTGCCGTCGCTACACACAGCATGTAACTGAGGTAAAGCTAATAGGAAAGACGGGAGGAAATGGTTGTTTACACCTCAAATGTACAAACAACTCAAAACAGGTTTTTACTGAATGACATTGTTTAGACATAACCAGTTTCTTATTAACTTATGATTCAACATGGATTAAATGAAGCCTGTTTTGGCTCAAAAATTTTAATAAATGAAGCTACATTTGCATTAAGTCAATAAAAGTATTAATAAATGTACCTTAAAAAAAATTAATAACAACAAAACACATGCTTTGTCCAACCCTGCTTGGATCCTACAATCTAATGATGAATTTCAACATGTGACAAGTTCTCTGTTTTCTTTTCCTTTGAAGTATCATGTGAAAGCCCTACAGCTTTGCAGCAATGACACTGAAGTCAGTCAGGCACCTATACCCAATCAGAGGCCAGACTTAACAGTGTTGCAACCAGTCACCTCCCTCCTGCTCTGATCAATAATTTACATCAAAGCAAGCAATGAAGGATAGATATGAAATGGGAAGATTGAGAAGTGAAAATATCAAGGGAAAAGTAGCTCAGAAAACAAAGAGAACAGGAAAAGAAGAGGAACAAATAAAGATGGAGAGAAACAGAGAAACAGGAGTGGTTAAGAGAAGAGAGAGATAGGAGCAGCAGCAACAGCACCACGCTTGGTGCTCTGGCAGAGATCTATAAATAGCTCTTCAAATCTCTCTAGAAAAAGCCACTCTTCTGCTTCTGCTGCTGCAAACAGAGATTCAGAAACAGAAGCAGATATGGATACCTGGCTGACAAATAAACGTAGATATCACGTCTTCTTGGATAATAACTGCCTATTTCAAATTACATCTGCCTGTAAAATACAGGATTAGAGCCACTTTGACCATCATGGCTTGTATATATGTTTGATCATTGCACATGAATACAGAAAAAGCAAGTAAGTTAACACATAAAATCACATGTCCTACTGGTGTATGAATAAAGAATTGGTCATAGTCATGCATCCTGCAAACCAAATAAACGAATAAAGACCCTTTTGAAATATAAATTCTTACACCCGTTCACCTAGTTGTAATAAATAAGGCTAACAATTCATTGACATTTCACAATGTGACACGGTTCTGCACATGAAGATTGAAAGTTGCAGGGTATCGGGGGGGCAGAGTACTCCATCTTTCTCATTGCTGGCCTTAGCAACAGTAGACTGTTGATTCAATGACTCACCTCCATCAGATCTTACTATAGATAATCCTTTTCTCAATGATACTACCCTTACACCAGTAACTGGACTGTGTTATTTAGGAAAGATCGGTGCCCAATGTACAAATGCAGAGAAAGGAGCTGTAATAGGGTCACATCTGGTACAATAAGAATCACTAAGAATCACTATACCAATGCTTTAAAGCTGAAATTGTGAGGAGCAGTACCTCCTTAACCTGACCTTGATCTTGCTCAAAACAGTAACTAAAGGAACTGACAAATTGTGATATTTTCAAGACAATCTCAACATCAAACGTGACTATGCTGGCACTCCATGCCTGCCATTTGCCAATTCTCAACATCACATGGTTGATTAATGCCAGTTTATATGAATATTTATGTTTTCAGACACACATGCATGTTTTTCCAGAGCAGATGTTTGAATCACAGCCTCGCAAGTCTGTGCTGTCATCCCATCTTGTTTGACACAACAGTCTTGCTATCTATTTTCAGCTAGTGTTAAAAAGTAGTGCAAAAGCCAAGACACAGTCAAGTGTGAATCCTCTTCGTTCATGTATTTTACAGACTATGGATTGAAACATAGAATGATTGGCAAGCTTGCTTCTATTTAATCTTGAAAAAATATACATATAATCATGTCTCACTGAGCAAAGGCCTTACACTATAGATGCAAAGAAAGCTTAGGAATTAAATAAAATATAAACTTCAAGTGTCACGTGCAACAAACAAAACCTAGGAGTTTAGCCTATTTGTTTGAGAATTTTTTTTTTTTTTTTTTTTAATCAGAGCACTTAGATTAGCTTCACAACCCACTGCCATTCAATCAACGAGACAAACTAAGGATCTGTAACTTCCGGTTAATTAGTTGTTGCATCTAAACTTTGCTGTCGTTTCTGACCATCAGTGGACACACATAGCTACTATATCACCTTTTTGTCACCAGTTAAGGAGGGCTTTAGGCATGCAATTTACAGCTACAAACAATTTTCAATGACTTCATTCAGATTCAACCAGATAATTGATCACTTTATTCACGATCACTTCAGTCACGCATTCGTTCACTGAGTTTCAGTACCGTCTCTCAGTTAAGATTAGATGGATAAAATGTTAACATGGCCATCCCGAGTCAAACACAGAGAACGCGGACTTTAAAGATGGTGCTTAACGTTACGTTACATATCTAACTAAAGATCATGGATCGTCGACTTCAAATCGTCTCAAGTCATCTTAAAGGTTCAGCTCACCGTTTCGCTGGTTTTGCGTCTTGAGTCCGTGTGTAGAATCCTTCAAGTTGTGTCTGTAGGGAACAGATGGCAGTATGGTCAAAGCCTTGGCTGTGCAGTTGACTGAAAATATTAGCTTGCCCACACGCTAACAATAGCTAGCTCACAGCTTTAGCTTGCTTCCTCCGGCGAGTATAATTAGCCACCTAGAGCACCTAGCCTAGCTAATGTTAGCCCGCTAGCTAGCCTTTTCTTTTCAGAGTACGCTTGCTACCCAACTTCAACAAAACCTAGCGTTTATACTACAGCTGGCTAGCCAACAAAGTAGCATGTATTTACAATGAGGCGAACCTTGTTAGAAAACTCTATCCGCACTGTCAGGTCTCAAAATAACAGGTGCTAGCTAGTACGGACAGCTAGCTTTCCGAATGACTTACCGATGCTAATATAATGGTGCTGCTAGCTTGAGTTGGTTCACTGCGACCCCGACTGTCAAAATAGCGCCGCGTGAGGGGAGAGCGGCATGAACGTTAACGATAAAGAGCAAGCACTGAAGAGCAAGGCAGTCAGATCTTTTAGAGCAATACAGCTAAATAACAACAAAACGTCAAAGAATAAAAGGACACAAATTAAAGAAAAAAGAAACAAAACGCTATTCCCCCTTCTCTGCTCCGGCTTGTGTGAGTGTGTCAGCGTCACTTTTTTCCCCCTCACCGACAGTTTACGTCAGCGGCGTACTTCACAGTCGCAGGGAGACGTTCAGGATACTGTAAACTTATACACCGTCAAATGTTACTGACTGTCAAAATGTTGTGTCTGTGAACGTAGTCTACTGTATGTCATTAAGGTGCCATTTTTACTTTTTTAGTTTCTATGATTGGAAAGCAATCAAGGTTTTTTAACATTATGAACTGCAACATTTTATGAGGGTGCTTTTATTTTTAACAGCATGTTCAGTGTGGAAAGTAGGCTAAGTATATTTACTCATGTACTGTACTTAAATACATTTTTTATTTACTTACTTTACTCGAGTATTTCCAATTTATATCTCTTCATACTGCTATTCCACTGCTTTTCAGATGAAAATATTACTCCACTACATTTATCTGACAGCTGTGGTTACTAGTTACTGCGACTTTAGTTAGAAAACATACGATCAGCTTATTAAAAATGATGCATTATTGTAGATTAGACCTCTCAGGCTGGAGTTGTACAAAGTTATGCTGGGATTTACATGAGGTCACTGTGTACTAATAAGAATTACTCATTGTAACTTGTTCTGCAACAACGGTGGAGGCTCTGAATTTCTGAAAAAAAAAACGATTTTCGATCTTGTTTTACAATAACTCACTATTTTGTGAGCAACTGTCTTTACATTGTGGTCTTGCTAGTTCTACTCAAGTAAAAGATCTGAGTACCCTACTTCTTGCATCACTGAATATCCCCCATACCAGTTCATTCCCATCGAATAAGTCTATCAAAATATAGCCTGCATATTAACATCATAAGTCTAAAATCGAATGATTTCGTTTTAATCTGTTTTTCAATCTTCCTTAAGAAATCATGTATATTCGTGATTATGGGGGTGAAATAAAAAGTTTTCTTGACTTTTAATTTGCACGCTTGTATTTTACATCTTACACACTGACAATATATGAAGTAAACTTTGTTGTAGTTCCTAAAAGTCCCCACATGTCGGCAGGCAAGTACTTCAGTGTCACGGTAAGGCCTTGTCGTTCAACGTTATGTCCTACCCTAAGACTCAAAGACCAAAGAGGGAAAAAACATTTTCACTGTAGGTAACACTGATGTAGGCCTAACATATATTTCTATAATAAACTTATTCTTGATTTGATTGTCAATCCCTGTCTGATATGTGTCCATGTGGTAGGCTACACACACAAAATCAATAATTCCTTTTCAACAGGTGCATAAGGCTCCCTACCCAATGTTGTAAAATAGTAGACTAACTTATTAAACCTTAGCAACCTGATAGGCTACACCCTTTAGCATGTTTTGGTGCATGTCCACACTAGGCTACAGAGGTCATTTGTTACAGTAGGCTGACTTTCTTGAAACACCATACAAACTTACTATATGCCCACAGAAGACATTATAACATTAATTTAAATCAAGTCAGCGTGTGTGCTGCAGGCCTGTGTCATAAAGGCCTATCTAGCGCAACAACATCATTCAATGCCATGCCTATCAATAGTGATGCCATGTCTTTGGACTGGTCGTTTTTATTTTATGAATAAAATACAAAAGACGTGTGTGTGTATGTGTGTGTATGTGTGTGACCCTTCTGTCTCCCTTTCTCTCTCACACACACACACACACACACACACACACACACACACACACACACACACACACACACACACACACACACAGGCAACATGACGAAACGTGTTTCAAATACCGGGGTTTGGTCCCCGCCTCATAGCCTCGAGCGCGTTCGCACATTTTGAACTACAGTTTAATTGTTTGGTGGCGATGACGCTGGTGGACCCAGTAACTGGGTTAAAGGGCACTGAATTTCAACTTTGAACGGGAAGGGTGATGTCAGATTGCGTTTCTCGCTCCGTCACCCTGTAGAGGGCAACGTAAGTGCCACAGAAATTACCTGTTGTGATAAAGAAAGTGACGACCTTATTGTATCCAGCTAAAAATGTATCAAATCAGGCCACTTTTATTTATGCGGCTTCGCTAATGCAAAATAGCGAGTGTGATCTTGCACCAGGTGTGTCACACTGACAGAGTTTTATTGATTCCGTGAGCCACAAGACGTCCTCTCTCTGAGTCGGTGATTGAGTCAGAAGCCTACGTGTGAGTGCGTGTTGTATGTGTGTGTGTGTGTGTGTGTGTGTGTCTGTCTGTCTGTCTGTCTGTCTGTCTGTTGTAACTTCACAGGACAGACAGATGCTTTGCCAGTAATTTTCTCGGTGCCCCGATGCGCTCATTGGTGCATCCTTCCAACGTGTCACCAGTTTTGGTGGATTACCCCACATGATATCTTCAACTTCAGGAGGGTGAAACACCACTCCTTTCTCTCAGCTCCTGTCTTCACGGTGTCCAGCTGTCTATAAGGACCTTTGACAACAGTTAGAGAACTTGTGACTTCTAAAGAACAACTCAGGGAAGAGGATTTGAAGATTTCTTTATTCGTTTTCTACTCAAGTCGAGCACAGATAGGCTTTTTTTTTTTTTTAACTTCAGGGTTGAGGATGACGCCTTCTTTTTTATTCCCATCACTTCTGTTTTTGGTGTCCTTGCTGCTGAAGGGTCTCTGGGTCAGTGGCTCCCCGGGCTGCGCGTCGTGTGGTTTACCGGCGATGGAGAAAGACGCAGAGGAAAGGCTGATGATAGAGATCGCCAAGCAACAGATTTTGGAGAAGCTGCACCTGAAGGAGAGACCAAACATAACTCACACGGTCCCCCGAGCGGCGCTCCTCACTGCGCTGCGCAAACTGCACTCGGGGCGCGTCAGACAGGACGGTACTCTTGAGCTAGAAAACAATGTACCTACCAAAGAGCAAGGCTATGAAATAGTGAGCTTTGCAGATATAAGTAAGTTTTGTGATCACCTTTTATGACGTTAAGCTGTTCTTTCCTCTGTATGGCGCTGAAACGCCTCACGAGCTTGCGCTTCACCTGCTTGAAATATACACAGATTAGGTCAGGGTTTCCATTTGCCCTGTTATTAAGTTGTTGTGCTGTTCCATAGGATGTTGTAAAAGTTTAGGATTACAGTCTGTCACCAATCTTTAGATTTAACCATAAGTATAATATTCCTCCAGGGCTTATTGTGAGTTTATATTTAGTGTCAATCAAATCATAAGGTAAAATGCCTAATATAAGTGAAAATACATTGACTTGTCCTTTATTTATACATGATTCTGCAACTTACAAGCATGGTTTAAAATGATTTTCCCTTTGCTGGTGTCACAATCTCTCTAGTGTCCAAAATATTAACAGTCTGTGTTGTTTTTAAATTGCCTTTGATTCTTAGGTGAGACAGGGAATGGTGAAGAGGCTAGCCTCAGCCTTACCTTCCAGTTTCTGCAGGAGCGTGGCCAGAGTATCCAGGTCCTCCAGTCCTCTCTGTGGATCTATGCCCGCTCCTCTGAGGACCCCCATCGGGACTCTCGCCTCCCAGCCAGAGTCTTCCTTTCCGCAGACGATGGGGTGTCTGGCACTAACCGCACCCTGGTGATGGAAAAGATGTTGGAAGTCCAGGAGAGTAACTGGCACACCTTCCCCATCACCCGCATCCTGCAGGCGTTCCTCGACGGTGGTAAACGTCGGCTACGGCTGGAGGTAAGCTGTGATGAAGATGGGAAGAACCTTTGCTCCCTAGATGGCTCTGCTGACACCCCCTACCAGCCCTTCCTGGTGGCCCAGGTGCGTCTCCGTGATGACCACTCCAAACACTTGCTCAGGAAGCGCTCATTGCGTTGTGGTGACGATGTAACTGTGTGCTGCAAGAAAGACTTCTACATCAAGTTCAAGGATATACAGTGGGATGAGTGGATCATTGCACCTGAAGGCTACCATATGAACTACTGCATCGGTCAGTGCCCCCAGCATCTGTCGGGCTCCCCAGGAATAGCATCCTCGTTCCATGCCACTGTCTTCAGCCAGCTGAAAATCAACGGCATCAACACAGCTACAACTTCATGTTGTGTTCCCACTGAGCGCCGGCCACTGTCCATGGTTTTCTTTGACTCTCAGCACAGCATTGTCAAAATGGACGTTCCTGACATGATAGTGGAGTCCTGTGGATGTACATAAAGGACAGAGTAAGAAAGACATGGTATAGTTAACATAGGTTGGTTTTGTGTGTATTGAAGACAGACAGACTCACATAAAGATACAAACACACATGAATAGAGGAGATGTGTCTGGCTCTGGACAACCAACTTTTAAGCCACTTTTCCACACCCTGACTCATTTTGAGCAACAAAATGGAAAGTGTCCATCATATAAAGATGTATTCTTGGCACTATAGATAGGCTAATAAGAGTTTAATTTCCCCCCAAAAGAATAGATTTTTAAGCTCTACATATGTTGTTAGTAGAACTCTTTTGAAAAATAAGAGGTAACAGGTTTACTTTGTCCCAAATTAGATACAGGCATGTTGAAATAGACATGTTGGCCCTGACTTGTAAGTCGCCTTGGATAAAAGCAACTGCCATCACTCATCAACAGTTTTCATTTAATTTTACAGTTTTGTAATATGCAATATGAAAAGAGCAGGCTGAAAAACTCAGCCTATCCAGAAAAGACAGGTGTGGCTTTAATGTAACGTTTTATAGTGGTGACAGGGCTGACTGAAGTCCCACTTACATTAAAGAAATTGTTTATGGAGGTCACACCATACACATAGAGATTAATATGACGCCTTTACTGTAGTGTAAATCTTTTTTTCATTTTTGTCATATGTTGTATTTATTTTGTTTTCCACTATTGCTGCTGGGATTCAGTTCAAAGATGCAGTAAAATGTTATAAGGATCTCAGGAAATTGCAAACAGAAGTGAAATCACTTTTAACTCTTTCAGGACACATTATCTATTTTTCTGGTATGTTTCATGTTATAGTCACAGGGTCCACATACAACATAGATAAATAAATCAAATAAATACTAAATACTTTATTTTACATTACAGTTATATTTTCATGGCAAATTTTTTTTGGTCGACTTAATTGCTGCCATTTTAAAGCAAGGCTTTGAAAACAATGTAAGCGATCCTTGATTTAAAGTGTGCCTTCTTCCTTAACTCGTGATGACAAAGTGCAACTTGGACAATGAGCATCAAGTCATTTTGGCTAAATGAAGTCTAAATATTAAAGAGTATCAGTTAATACTTGACCTTCTTTTTATGTGGACCTGTGACAAAATGCTCATATTGTGCTCGTATTTTGATATATTTTAATTTTTCTAAACAGAACTGAACCAGCTTGGAATCTGCCCTGTTCTCTGTCTGACAGCAGTCGATGCTGCACACACATTGAAATATGTTTAATCAGCATCTCCACTGTATTATTTACACAAGTCGGCTAATCAGTTGGGTAACTGTGACTCTGACAGCATATGAACCCAGGGTCATTTTTCAGCAGCGTGAGCAAACATTTAGATATTGCTTCAGTGTCAGGTAATGTGAAGGTCTGTGAGGCAGTTGGGTCAATGAGCATGTGCTGTTGCACGTTGGCATTTATATATTTCAAAGTCTAAAGTTTTCTGGGCTGATGTAAAATTAGAAGCTCTCCAGCTAAAGGTAATCTGTTAATCATTTTGGGGGGACGTTAAAACATCTGCGTATCACAATTGTTCTGAGCATGTACAGTTGTACGTCGATACCAGGAAAATGACCAAGTGAAGTATATTTATATATGCCTGCATCAATACTTATCTCACTAGATTTAAGGTGGTGTTGATGTTGACATCTGTCAGCACATGCCTTGTGTAATTTGATGTCATAATGCAATAATTCCTTGTATACCAACTAAGAACTAAAGTGTTACACTGCTAGCACTAAATACATCTATAGGCCTATTCCACCTCTGTTTGCACTAAGCAGTGTTAAAGTCAAAGATCTTCTCAGGTTTCTGAATGTTGTTTAATGGGTTTGTCCTTACTGTGTTAGTAAACTGTACTTAAGGTTTTGTATTGTACTGCCATGATACAGATTATAAACAAGATCTTTTATCACATTTTGACCAAATAGTCCACAACTTTGGTTCACCTCTCTCTGTTGCCTCTAAAAGCTTAATTTGTATTAATGCTGTATAGTTCAAGCTTGTGTAAAAAATGCTGGAGTTTATTGTTTGTTTTATCTTGTAAGCACTTCCTGTCCCAGGACTTAATGTGACATTGAGGTGCCATCGTATAATAACTTGCTAAGCACTTTATCACCCTACTGTATTTTTAGAGCAAATTTTGCTTGAAGGGTCTGTCAATAGGTCCACAGAGAGCAAATGTCAATCAGCTTATTTTCTTAAGCTTTAGTTGCGTTTCAGTGTGTGGTTTTGTATATGCTTGCAAAGCACACAGATGATGCAGCAATTTCTGTATACTGTAAGTTTTGGAAATTAGAAGATTTTTTATATCATACTATATTTTATGTAAAATGAATTATTTGTATAGCAAATAAATGTAACACATTTGTCTCAATGTGAAATGACATGATTACAGTTAAAATATATTTTTAATAAATGAATAAATATTTTTAAATCAACCTAATTCTTGCTACTATTATTCTTTTTTAATCATTGTATCTCTCCTCTTTAGCGACAATGACAACACACTGCACCTTAGAAAAAAGAGAATGGTCATTAGAAAAATATATACAACTTGAACTGACCACAGCAGAAAAAATAATGTACATTAAAACAGAAATATCTCTGACTCTCCTTGTTACAGTTTTGACTGTAGTATTGGCTGGGAGCAGTTGGAATATGTTTTGATGGAGGAAATGTTAGAAGTTTCCCCTCAATGCTTTTAACAATGCATTGTTTGTTTTTTTTACAAGCAATTTGAATATACATTTGATAAAAGTCAGTGGTATTCCTCTTAGTAGCGCACATGTTGATGGCACAGATTCAAATGCATCTTTATAAGTAATTTTTTGTATGTGAAAACAGTGATTCATTTTCCAATTTTACCCAGCATGAGAAACAAGGTGCCTGCCATGTAATCACATTGGTACTGTCTGTAAGGCAAAGGTCGTATTTGCTCATACAAATAGTAGAAGTGGCTTTATGGACTGTCTGTGTTTGGTATGTAAACAGTTGTCACATTCCCTTGGCATGATATCATTTTCACATCACGCATTTGCATTTGGGACTGGTCACTGTCCTATGAACTGTAAATAGGCACACAACTAGAAAGAATGTATATATTGCATCAATACAGTACAACACAACAACACATCATTTTATGGTGCACCACAATCATACACTGACCTGTAAAGATTTCTATGCTCTATTCTGATTTTTAAACCACACCCATGGTATTAAATTATCATATTGAAGAGAATTAGCGAACAATACACACTCAAGCAAATTCATCTAAACCTCTCTTCCATGTTTTAAAATCATATCAAGTTGAATGTCCTAAAGATCAGTTCCCCAAATCTCTGACTTATCAAAAACAGTATCAAAAACAGTAAGTCATAACATAATGTTCCTTTCTGCCAAAATCTGCCAACTCCCCCTGCACAGCCAACAGCGGTGCTGATGTTTCACCATCCAAAATGGACTATAATCAGTGTCTGAGGGTAATCACACACAATATTTTTTTTAGATTATACAGGTTGTTTATACTGTTTATATTGTCCAAAGTACTGGTCTAAAATGTCAACTTTCTCCATGATAACGCAGCAGATACTCTCAGTGGATACTCTCATATTTAGATATACTAATAACCAACCCACATAAACCACTATGACTGGTATGTAGACTCAATCATGACAAATTAATCACCTCTTTTCTTCCTTAAGTTACACCTAACCCTATCCAGATCAGTCTTTCCGCTTTTGCAAAGGAGCAAGTGTTTTATCATGAAGCGCATAGAACTCATAAAATTAGCAGATGACGTTAAACAACGAACCCTGCAAGAATACTTTTACTTGTCCATGAAAAGGGTAGTGCTGAAATTTGAGCAGAGCAATACCTTAACTATGTGACCAGCATCTTGCACCTGACCGGAACTGTGAGCACAAATAAATGTAGTAGACTGACGAAACGTTAAGTAGGTGTCAGGTGCATCACATTGGTGTGACATGCTTAGGTTGATATCAAGCCGCAGTGCCATTCCTGACACTCCTGTAAAGTCAGCTGAAAATGTATAACAGCCTCATCAATCTGTTGAAGATTACTGGGTAATAATGTGAGAAACTACCAGTGCCTAATACATCACACCTGCATTAGACCTTAATGATTCACATTATCATTATTATAAGTGTTTGAACAATAATATGAAATGTGGTGAGATGACTTCAGATAGACAAAGACGTAACACAGAAAAAGCTAGCGCGGTGTGTAGGGTAAGTAACTTCTAGTGAGCAAGCTCGTTTCCACGTAACTGTTCAAAAAGTTTTACTGTGTCTGTACATTTTTGGCCAGCAAGACACACCCATTAGACTCACTAGAAAATACATTCATTCATTAGTACCAGACACGCCCCCCACACATTACAACACATGCATATATGATTAGATCTAACTGTGCCACTAGAAATTGTATCAGAATCTGTAAGAATCTGTAAATAGATAAAGATATAAATCAGATATAGTCCTATCTACTTATTAATTACTGATGGCTAACTCTGCTGATGCCACCAGTTTTGATGAAATCTAGGAACTGGGCACCCCCTACTGGGGTGATGGTGAACTGTTGTAAAAATGTGAATTTGTAATTTGCTTTTCTAATGGAGTAAGATGACTGCGGAACACAATTAATGCTAACACTTCACTACATAGTACATAAAATCCTGAGTAGTTACCTAGGAACGAGTAAGGAGCAAAATAGAGGCTAACTGCGAATCAGCAAATAGCAAATACTTCCTGAATAACTCTGAAACAACTGAAAGTGTATTAGATAATAAATTACTTGAGAACAGACTGCTCGATAGTACACACCTTTATTTTATCTCAGTCTGAAATTTCAGCCTAAACTGAGGCTGTTGGTTCGCCACAGCATACAGGCTCCTGTTCCCAGCCTCACAGGAAACAACAGTTAATGGAGTGTTTGAGCCAACAATGCGGTACACCTGGCTGCTTTTATAGTGTTAGCGTTAAGACTTTACTTCAGTGGCAATTAGCAAACCAAGTACCAGGTTGATAAGAATGGGCACCAATAAATGAAGGAAGGGGCCAGCACACAGTAGATTGTGTCATTGTCTAATGAAGAGCACATGCCTAACTGCAGTTTAGCTGATCCTTTGGAATAGCACAACCTGTTGTGATATATTTGGACAGGAAATGTTGATCTCTGTTTTGTTGGGATATCCTACCTGGGTTTTCTGTCACCACAACAATAGAAAGAAAGTGCACAGAATTTGTTTTTTTTGGTTTTTTTTGTGCTAAAGGCATTAATAAAAATGACATGAAATTTTTTGCAAAATGCAAGGTGTCTTTCCAGAAACCATAGCTCTAACACTCATATATATCATACATATATTTCCTAGACCATGATATCTGATTAAAGGTGATTTCTGCCGAAGATGTCATCCCAATTGCTTTCATTTGTGGCACTATCTTGTAGTTGAAGTGAAAAGTGAAAACTCTCCACAGTGATGCTAGTGGATTATCCAGAGAAATAAGGACTTTTTATCCGAAAGGTGACATTGATGTTGAGAACAAACGTTTTATTGCTTTGAATGACACAAAATTTCCACTCACATCCATCCATTGTGTTTGGGTGGCTACAAATGTTTCAGACGCAGATACCTTAAATCTTGCGCAACAACAACAACAACAACAAAACAGTCTGTCTGGCTTAGTACCCCAAGCAATAAGTCATTTAGTTGAACTGACCCTTTAAACAACAGGTAGTTCTTGCTTGCGTCATCTGTGCTTTTGTGGTTCTTTCAGCTGGCTAGATTTGCAGGTACTGGTCAGGAGATAAAAAACATTTCTGGCTTCTAAGTTAGTGAGTAAATGGTGGCATGGCATCACAACAGCATTTGCGGATGTGTGGCATTTCACAGTGACTGGAAGCGAGCCACAGGATCTAATCAGCAACAAATCAATAAATTGTCAAACAATGGTGTGGCCACCAAAATGCCAGCACGGAGCCCTTTCATCCAATTTCCAACATGTAAAACGCCTTTTGTTTATGTTGGGTGAACAACATGGGTGACGGCTGAGTGTGTGGATGCACATGTGATGGTTTTAGAGCATTATCATGATGAAAGTTCAGTGTTAACATGTGTTTAAGTGAGTACTCTTTGACACTAAGAAGTAATTGCATTGGCCTCGCTCATGGAAAGCAAATAGCTGACCTACTCTTGGAAAAATAAAAGCCTACTGACTCACTGATATACTGACACACTGACCTACAGACACACTGTTTGCTGTGTGCCACTAAAACCCTAATCCTTCACTCCACTCACAATCCTGCAAATCCCCCGGGGAGGGTTAAAGTGTCAGTCAGACTCGTCCCCCGCAGTGTCATGACAGGACAACCTGGGAAAAATCCCTCTCACACTCTCCTTTCCCCCAGCAGTCTTCAGGAAAACAATAAACAACAGGGTGTTTAGATTAGAGCACAAACATCTATGTAGAGTAATGATTATTTGCCATATATTAATCATTCTATGAAATATGTTCAGGGTTATGAATTCACACGTTTGTACTACCCATGTCTACAGCATATTGCAAATATGCTTGAAAAGTGAGTCTGGCTTGGATTACAGAAGCACCGTCAGACTCGCTGTTGACTCGCTGTTGACTCGGTCAAATTAAATCCCTAAGCAGAGGACAGATCAATTATTTAATTTACCAGTTTAAGGTTAGCCAACTGAGTGAACTGGTACAAAGCACTATACTGAAACAAATGTGAAGTTCAGTTGACTGCTGACTGATATTTCCACTGAGATATCTCTATGGCAGTCTCACGTAATAGACAGTTAATGGTATTATTTCATTTCATTACTGATCATAATCATCTAATTGGCAGTGTTAAAACTTTAGTAAATCAGTCAGTGATCACATATACTGAAGGAATCCAGGCTGTGAAAGCACAGAATATTACTGTATTATTATAGAGAATATATTTTAACTTGTTATATATGTATTCAGTCATTCCAAATAATCAGTTAAGTGAAACACTGCTTTAGTTGGCGTAAAATGTAAATTATGGACATAGGACTAAACCCCAGTCATATACTGAGAACCATTTCAAAAGCCCTAGATCTGTTATGCTGCCTGCATTCTTGCTCCTGCGTATAAAGCACTTTACTTTACACATTACTTTTAAATCCACTGGATGATCCTATTACAACAGACCCAGTTACCTGTTATATCTCAGTGTGTTACACAACAAGTACCTTGTTACAGAACAATATCCTTCATCCTTAATGTGCACTGAGTTAGAGCTTAGCTTTTTACTTGGTGTCCACTGTAGTAGAGGTCATTCAGTTTCAGCTGTCTTCCAAATAAATAAAGTAGTAGAAATAATAAAAGTCTATATGCTATCAATAATTAAAAAAATAGAAATGTACTTTATGTAAAGTCACATTTTAGATAACTGTCAAATAAGGATTGTGGCAACTACTAAAAAACCTGTCAAATGAAATCTTGGAGCATAACTTACTCTCATCATAGCAAATTCAAAAAATCTGATTGTCATAAAGAGAATTTCACATAACTCTTCAAGAATATAATCAAAACATACAAAATACTTTGAATAAATATGTAGTAAAACGCACTGTAGAAATAATACGTTCATGAGTCACCCTATCTTAAAATCCCATTTCTCTCAATATTGGATAACTTCTTATAATATGTCTGGCAGTGTTGATGCTGCTCACTAGCTAAAAAGTCAAGCCAAATGTACATTTAATATTAACTGGTGTTGATCAGCTATCACTTAAATATCAAATTATTTCTAACTGCAAGGAAGATTATTGATCATTTTCTTCTTTTAATAAAATGTATTCAGTGGCTTGTCTACCAAAACAGTACTGTGTGCTGCTATACTGCCAATGTTGACAAAACTCAGCGTCACATTCAAACTTCTTAGTTTTTGCCACTAGGTGGCGTTATTTAAGTAATAAGACTGAGGGTCACTCGTTCAGATTTACTACAAGGAAAAATCCAATTAAACTGACCCCTTCTTTACTGTGATCATGCGATTTACTCCGCACGTTTACCTTTCAAAATCCAAGATTGTCAACTGCTGGAGACCAGCAGAGCTAATATCTGAGTTGATGCGCTGAAATTCCATAAAGTAAAGAAAATAACACTAATTTGTGTCAGTATCCATCTTGTACAAATTAATATTGAGGGAGGAAAACTTGTCTGTGGTATTCTTGTTCTAATGTCAGGGGTCTTGAGTAATCAAAACATCATATCTGGGCAAACATTTGTCTGAAGTATTATGAACAGCATGTCAGTGCAGCCTCTTGTTTATCACAGTTCTAAGATGTCAGCAATAAGAGAGACAATCTAGCATCTGTTTTTAAGATTATTTACAGTTTGGTCAGCAGAGGGCACTAGACTTGTGAAAATGGCAGGCGATGAAGCTGCAGATAACAGCTAGTATTGTGGACATAAAGTCCCTCATAATATCAAACATCTGTCCCATACTGTGTATGATTTGTAATGTGGTGACTGAACTTTTTACTGATGCCACTGGCAGTTGGGATCAACAATGATCATGAGCCTGAAGACAACTTCAGACATATAACATGTCAAACAGCATTGTTAAGTAGTATCCATATATCACAGGTAGTCTAGCCCATTGCTGAGCAGAAAGGCAACTGATGGGAATACTGATCATTGCAAGTATGAACACTCACCCAAGGCACATTTTAAAATGAGAAAGGGAAGGGTTAGGGTTAAACTCATTTACTAATGTTTCTACCAACATTGTGAACTTAGCTAGAGTCTGTGTAGAAAAAAAAGTATCCTTGGATAAACAGCAACCCCCATGACCTATATTCACATATTGTTCCATGCTTTTCTGTTGGGTATACTACTATAAAACACATGAAAACTTACTTCAAGACAATTTGGGTCTTTATGGCTACCTTGTTTCTGAAAGTGTCATGAGCATCATTTTAATAGTAGTTAGTCTGGGCATGCCAAATTGGAATTTTCAAGTCAAACATGTTTAACTAATGATTAGGCAGTAGCATCTGATTTCCAAGCCTCCGCTTGTTGCTAAAGACTTAATTGGACTATGCTTCTGCTGTGTGTCATCATGTGTGTCATATCAAGAGGAAAATCAAGAGGTTGTAAAAGTGTCAACACACCATTGCCCTGCAAAGTGGCATCTGTACTTTGAAGTTTATAGAATTCTGTAGAAAATGCCCAGACTTGACTAGTAAGGTGTAGTGCTTTCACACATGCACTGGAACCCTCATTACCCATTGGAGCTGTATGTGAGAGTGAACATGTATAAATCAGTTGGACTGGACATTCAATGGATTTGACCCTTCCAGCTCCCTATAGTAGAAAAATCTGTTATATCTGGTTGAGCCAATGTGTGAAAAGAGTATAGGTCACTGTGTCGAACGTTTCTATCCTGCCTCCTGAAAGCTCTATCCAGTGCCACCCTTTGCCTAAATCAATCAGAGTATTTCCAGTGGGTGAGAACACATCTGACAAGGGCAATCTCTTGTTGAGGGCTACATGTGTGAAAGGGCAACTCTGGACAATGTCTGGACGTTACTCTCTGGACATGGCCCGGAGTGGCCCCAGTTCTTATATGACAAAATGGTTGAAGAGGGCTTTTTAAATGTTTGGAGCAGGTTATATGTCAAAGATGACACAAAGAAGTGTTATAGGACCTGTTCACAAATAAGCCATTTTGTGAGACTGAAAAGCTATGCTTAAGACTACAGGTGCTGTAGCTCACTGAAACATCACTTTTACTTTGTCAGACAGGACCCAACCATTGAGCCTCCAACTGGAGCTGTTTGATCAAATTATTTGATATCTACAAGTGAGCACATTTTGGAATACTGGCTTACTATTGGAAGAACCAAAACCCAACTTCTCTCAAGCCCGAGAAAAGGCAGGATTCTCGGAATCCTTGGTAAGCCCTCAGCCTGCGGCAAGTCAGAGTTGGTGCATGAGTCTCTTGTATGAACATATCAAAACATGCACATTTCAAATGCCTTACAGCAATATCATACCACATTAGACAGCTTAATGTTACTTGCAGCTGACAGTACCTACTTGATAGCCTAGACTTTGGACTGCAAAAGGACACTCAGTTTCAACAGACAGTCCCACACTGTGGATTGTCTTTGGCACCATATGGATCTAATAAATATGAATTGACAAAACAAAGTGGACAGAAAAAAGTAAGATTAAGTAATACATGCCCAGCTCTTGGAGACACTATTTGAGCAGGATACTGCACGAATAAGGTATCCAAAGAATAGGGTATGCCTGATGACTTGAACTGATGTACCAGTGCGAAAAAACACTATGCTATGATCATACTAGGCGCTAACTCAGCCTTTTTGTAGTGCTCCTGGTATATTGACTGTTTAGAATTTTTAGATAAGGTTACGAACAACAATACAGTAACCAATAACAGAAGCTAGAACATGCTCAAAAGGCAATAGACATTGTCCTTACTGGTTTCTTGTGTTTCTTTAATTGAGGAGCTATGAATCTTGGGCATATTGACCAAGAAATCTTTACATACAACATGCATCAGAAGTTAATTTTTTCTGACATGGTGAGCACCTGTGACTATGTGATGGACATACATACCTTGTTTGACTGTCACTCCAAGAGAAGGACCAACTTGTCTTGTCAACATGTAAGGAACTGGCCTGGAGGTACTGATAGATGGAATCTTGGACAAGAGCTTCTGAAAAATCCAGAGTTTGTTTGCTGAATTAGTTTGAGGCATGAGGACATGAACACATAGCAGATGTGCTCAACAACCCACATAGCCAAAATGGCTTGGTCCAACAATGGCTAAGGAATGAATTGTCCCAAAACTGGGGCATAGACTGCTCTGATTCTTATTTCATCACTGGCCCTAACCTAGTCTGGGTGCTGTTAAGAGAAGCTGATTTTGAGTTGAAATTGTCCATGCCCCCCCCCCCAAAGTCTAAGCAATTTGACATAGATATTTGGTCTCAGGTGGTTGGGGTTCGGGTACACGAGAATTTGAGCAGTGCACCAGGAACCAGCCTGACTCGTGTAGCTACTTGGTCACACTTTCAGTTGGTCCACAGTCCTTATGGGAATGGCACATGGTCAACAATCATTGTTTGTACTTTCCATGTGTCAGATGTCAAGCAAACAGGGCAAGTAGCTCATAGAATGATCACATTGATGTAAACAGAGTATGCCCAATGCTATGCCACTGTCATATTAATGTCTGTGGTGGGTGTTTTCTGTCTATGCCACCTGGGCTCTCAACTACTCTGAATGTTTTTGACCAAAATGTGGTCAAAAGCATCACTATAGGGCCATATATACTATGTATTTCTCGGAAAACCAGTTATCTAATAAGATATTTCTTAAATCTGCAATAGTTGGCCAGATTTTGACCAAATGGGGGCAGCTGAAACAATCTGTAAGTCCCACGATGACATACAGTATTATGACCTTTTAAGCCAATGTGGTGATCTTTTTGTACAAGTTGAACATTTGCCACCACATTTAAAAGATGCGGAGTTGTGTTTTTGTGCATCTGATGAATCTAAGCCCAGTATTCACTCTCCTATTCTCCTATAGCTCTGTTTGGTCTCCAGTGACTCCAGAGGTAAATATTTGGCCCTTTAGCTGCTAAATGCGCCACTATGTTCACCAGCTAGTCTCTAACTCTGTCTGTTTGATGTTGGTATGCGACAGGTAGTGCTCAGTAGGTTTTTTAGTAGGTTCTTTTTCTCTGAAAACAGCTGCTTATTGTGACCAAAAACCGTACTATGAGAGCACTGAGAGTGAACCAAAACAGTAAAGCACCTAACAATGAGCTGACACAGGCTAAAACGCATTTGAACACTAATAGGAATTTCGTAGTCATGGGATAGTTCTTTGTCAGTTCATTGCTACAATGCTTCAGTAGCTTTTAGGACAGTTTTTTTTAGGAGTGGCTTGTGAGGAAAATGAGGCAAATTACCAAAATTACAGAATAGAGAAATAAGACAAAACACACCATGTGAGTTTTTAATGTAATTAGACCATATTTCAGATTATTCTGATAATGATTTTTGGGACAGTCCTGGTGAAAATTGGTATAAACTTTGTTTTTTTTTTCAGACCATTTATTTCAGTGTTGCTGGACCAGATCTGTGGGTGGGAAGGGGATGTGAAAGTTGTCAGCCATGATGTAATTTTTGGCTGTAACATTTAAGGGGATAAAGTCAGATTTTTTGAAACTCACTCCAAATAGTGGCTATAAAAACTGTTCTACTCAGATCTGAAAAAAGAAAACTGTACATAAACTCTTCAAATAGTCTCTAACCTTGACCTTAAGATTTGCGACTCCTTTCATTGAACCCTTTTTTTTAAGATCAGTATGTTCGAAAAAACAGGCAGGTTGTGAGGAAGCGTTTCAGTGAGGACAGGGGCTGCTGGATTTAAATAGTTCATGATCCAGCAGGAGCTTGCATCAGTACAGCTCAGGGAATTAATGTCAGAGTCCTTGCTGTTCCACCTCAACCCCCACTCAGGTCTTACCACACACAATTTCCTGTGTGGACCTAATTCTGTCAAGGAAGACTAAACACAATCCATCCAATCAGGTTATTGTATGCCACCGTCTCATGTGACAGCTTGCAGATGTAGTTTTGAGTGTATGCTAGTCAAGATTAAAAAAGTAAATGTCTCAGTTAAATACAGCAATGAATATCTCTTTAGTGTGGCCCAATTAATATTAATGATTATTGTAATCAAGATTTATAGCAACTTTTCTCTCAGATTCTGGTTTAAAAAAATGAAGGTAAAAGTCATATTATGTAATATGAAGTTCTACATTTTTGCTACTGCTTGGAATAGATTTTTTTTTTAAATTTTCAACTGTATAGACACAATATAGGACATAGGGCAAAGGAGGAAAAGGTAGACCACTCACATTCAATTTGGATTTAAACTGAGAGAAAGTACATGATGGAATATTCATATACCTTTTGTCTTAAATCAGATGGTATAGATGTCAATCATATGTGCAGTTGTACATTGCATTTTATTGCATACATACCTAATCCAGGACAAAGAAATTATATATGTCTCTCTTGATATATAAAAAAGTATTTTCTCAGATGATGTGGAATCCAGCTGCTGGAAGTTTTGGGTCTGCAATGAACACATGACAAAGAAAACAAACATGTAGGACAACAGATATTAATATGTGTGCAAAAGATACAAACATTTTGACATTAAACTTTACAATAATGGATATCCAAAGTGTGTGTATACATTAAATGTTTTATATTAATAGAAAAAAAACATATAAAACCATAAACTGAACGCTTCAGTGTGCCTCATTAGAGCCCATGTATCTATAACTGCATGCATATACCTCTATAAACAATTTTTAGATATTATGAATATACTGAATATGTTACCCGAAGAAATAACATCCTGTGTATATACACGGTTCTATAATGGTGTATACTGTATAAAGGACAGAATTGTTTTCATGGCATTTTGGGTTGCCTTCTTATCAGGCTTGTACTATGCTGCCCTCTGGTGACTGTGACTCAAATAAAAAAAGAAAGCACCTTTTAAATAACATGCATGAAGAGGCAAAATGAAACATTTACATAATAAGTTACACTGGCAAAAAACTACAGTGTGATCAAATGTGTTTATTGCAAGTTGGATACATCTATAGCATTTACTTGACGTGTTTGTAGCTGTCTTGAGCATTGAATACACATCATATTTGATTTAGAATATCCTGAAGTATTAAGGCATGAAAAAAATATGCACTCATATCCGCATACATTCTGAGAGATGCATTTTAATTTAAACAATTATTGACATAATATCTAAAAAGACAGAAAGATATGGCATAGACACAACAATATATGAATGGGTACAAATCACACAGGGAAAGGACTATATTCTAATACCATACAATCATATAAATATGTAGTACTTTGAACCCTTAATCAACTATAATATTTCATTAGAAAATGTTACATTTTCTTTTGCAACATTTAAAAATTTGATTATATAGGGAAATTGTGGGTGAAACAAAGTGACTGTTTTAAATGAATATCCATATCAGAAAACTGTTGGTTTTTATTGTTCATTATACTATTATTATATTATTATTTTATTCTAATTAAATTATTAAAAAGAAAAAAATGCAAATAGTAAAATGCCCTGACTTGGCCTGTCTCTCGTACAAATTGTCTTACAGTCTGGTGTATATAATCCATTCAAAACAGTACTGTGGATTACAATGACTCGAGACTGGCTAGTGAGCCAGCCATTCCGTTTGTAACGCACGCTAGAGAGTCTTCCTCAGTTATTATTTTCTATTCATTATTAGTGAATTAAATATTCCACCATCACAAAGAAAGAAGAGAGAGACAACCTAGAGAAACATGACAATGACAATCCAGGCCATTAAACACAGTATATGTGTCTACTATTACAATAAAATATATTATACTAAATCAAAGGAAAAAGAATATTTGTGGGAATAAATTGGGTTTATTTGGGGAAATAAAAAAAAATTATCATTAATGTTATCTTTTAGGTGTTGTATATATTTCAAGTACATATCACAGAACTAATTAATGTTAAAACACAGTTATTGATTGATTGCATTCATCATTTGTCAAACAAATATACAGTTTGCAGTATACATTTGATTACGTTGGTCACAACTCTTCAAATATATTTATTGCTTGTTGAATACCTCCATTTCATTTATTTTGTCTGTAAGTATCCTGAACCTTAAACACACAAATGCAATTTATCTACAGAATATGCTTGAGTATTTAGGTATGCAAAATATCTGCATTTACAGCTGCATGTATTCTGTTAATATTAACAAATGCATTGATTGAACAAATTGTTGACATAATATAACGATTACCAATTCAACTGCATGGTGGAGATACTATGAAACTGAATGTGTTATAGCATGCTGCAATACTCCAGTGCAACTACAACTACTACACAGTATATGTGTTATAAATATATGCTGCAAATATCAAGTATCCCTGCAAATGTAATTCATTTAAATGTGTGCATGCATTGCAGAAGCAGTTGCACTACATGCACAATGCATCATTTTACTAGATAAACTAAAATACAATCTTTGTGCAGTTCTTACCTGTGCACCCAGCAGTGCCTGGAGGCATACAGCATTCATGCAGACCTGCTCCTCCTTGTGTAGTGTTTGCCCCCTGCAGTCTCTCCTCTGCCATGTCTTGTCTTCAGTATGTCAGGGCCTGAGGTGAAACCTAGTGCAGGCACAGAGCGCCCTTTTATGTAGTACCTGCAGAGCTGCAGCACAGTCAGCCCGGGACCCCGGACCAATGGGAAGAAAACATGTGCAGAGGACCATCTGCAATGGAAAAACAAATCCTGTAAAAGATTTTGTGGACTTTGCTGCACGGGGGAATGGTGTCCAGCTGCCCCAAGTCTTAGTGACAGATGCTTTCCTCTCACTTGACTAACACGCACGTTCCTGTGTATCCTCCAGTGGCCTTAAATGCTGGATGCTCCTTCACCCTCCTCCCATGCAACACTTTCTTTAACTTTCAGTAGACCTCAAATGACACTTTCTTTTGACAATTAAATATTAAAGTTATTTTTGTTTTTCATTTAGCAAACTGCAAGGCACCATTTACACTTGTTACGTGGATATTCTTGCTAGATAATTGTGGGACTGTCTCACATTGTCATATCAATGCATATAAATCACCCCAGATTAAGAGAAAAGTGTAACTCAAATCAAACACCTCTTAACTGTTTCTAGTGATTAAGGACAGTGAAAGGTTTTGTGATAACATGCTTAGGCAGGCTTGAGGTACTTTAACTCTATCCCATCACCTGTCCTCTCAGTACTTCATTGAGAAAAACATTTCACAATAGCATATCAAACAAACAAGCAATATTTCTTCCAGGTATGGAAGCATTGCTAAAGTTTGATTTTTGTTTTCATATTAGACTTTATTGACAAAAAATCTAATTATTGAGTGTAATGTGAAAAGAGTTCTACTCTGCAGTCCCACTCTGCTCTACTGAGCCTTTATTTTTCTTAATATTTTTTTTCTTCTTACTATATTTATTGTTATGCACCAAAACATCAAAGCAAATTCCTCATACGTGAAAACTTGGCAATAAAGCACATTCTGATTCTGAATCTGATTTTCAAATATTGATGATCATTATTTGTCAGTCAACTAATGTAAATTTTTAGAAGTGTTTTCCAGTACTTAATAGTTTTACATTTAACACCTCTCAACTATCATTTCCATTATACAGAGGTGATAAGTAATCAGTGTTTGAATGTTCAGATAATACTGGTGTGTTGTGTAAATTGTGTTAATGTAAAAATACAACTTAAAAATATATGATTTTGCAAATACCAAAAATACATGTTTTACACAATCCAGTAAGACCAGTAATACCATCTATACTTAGACTCACTGGATTGTCTGTTTCACCTTTGTAATCCCTCCCCATTGATAATCTAGAGTGAAGGCTGTGTTGGATTCTCTCTGCAGTCAGATGAAGCATATGGCTCCAGCATCTGTGGGCCGATTTACATCCAAGAATTCCCTGCTTGGCTGCTACAGCAGCAGCTAAACTGGGACTAAAGCCCACAACTCTCATTGACAAAATCTGATTTAACCACTGGCCGTATGTTCTCAATGGACTCCAGCCTCAGTTCAGGTCACCAACTGTTCCGACTTTGACTCAGTGCAAATTTAAACTAAAACTTCTTCATGCCTGGAAACACAACTCCAGACAAAATCATGATCCTGTGATTCAAACAGCACTGTTTGGCTAAATCATGGTGACTGAGACTCATCTCTCATCATGATTATTTATCTACTGTACCCTTTTTAATCCCTTTTATCACTTCAATAAACACAGTATACCAGTCTAAAAAATGGTATATAATTTCACGTTAAAAATATGACATTTTAACTTGCATTTTCTTTCTTGTAGTTTAGTAATTTTAGATCCATATACTTACACGATGAGTATCCAACAAGAATGCCTCTTGCAAAATGAATATAAGTTGCAGCATTGTGCGAGTAGCTGATTGACTTGTTGGTCCACCTTGTGGTCTATTCAAGTATAAATATTAGAGATACTCCTTTTTTAGTGGGTCAGCTCATTCAAATTACGAAAAGACAAAAAATACATGCATTAATCTACTTTGGTGGTTCACCATGCAGATGAGTTTCAGAGCAAAAGAATTGTTCCCATGAAAACTGTTACCATTGAGGTTTGTGGATTATCCTAAATAACCAGTAAAGATATGTTGTTGATTTATTAAATGTATTTCTTATATTACATTGTACTGGGGTGATGGCTGCTGTTTCAGAGGTGGATATTATTTACAGCAAAGCCTCTTAGCTATGGACTGCATATGTAAGATTATATACATGACTTAATTTCCACAGCTCTTTGTACCACTGGCATCAGTTCAACACAAAATCAAGTCACCTTATATCAGTAACGTACAGTATATACCTAGTAAACAAACAGCAAACAACAGAAGCTATGATAGTGGAACTTTAAACTTTTACAAATGTTAACCTGATCTCTTCATACCACCTTCACATTTTACTATGATTAACTGATAGCATCAATATATTACACAAATATTAAAGACAAAACAGCAAGATCCCAAGCTGAAGCACAGACACCACAAAAGAGAGAATCAATGATGAATAACACAGACAGGAAATAACACTGGATCCTGCTAATGTCTTAAACCACAAACAACCCCAGCCTGTAAAAAAAAAACATTACACGGGCCTGAAAAATGAGGATGAGCTATTGCATTTCATAACAGCCTAAATTATCATAAAATATTGCCTTACCTTGGGATGAACTTGACTGCCAGTCATCCAACCGCAGGCAATTAGTCATTCAAAACATTTAAGAGGGCAATAATTCACTGATCTACCGTGGCAACAGCAGTGCCTGGCATGTGCCACCATTTGGAGTGAGGCCTCAGAAAACAGATATAACATGAAACACCGTGAAGGAAAACGATTTGACAAAGACTGCGGCTGTTATTGATGCCTCAGGAATTTAAACAAGGCCTTTTTCACAGCAGGCATTTTGATTCGTCAAAGTAGGACAACACAGGTGTTACTTATAACATTAACAATGGCTGTTCTAGTCAAGTGCCCCAGTAAGTCATGACAGTGTGGCGGTGAGCTAAATGGAGTTCACCCGTCCTTAATTTCAGTATTTAGAGCCGTGCTTTTCCTGCTGTGATCATTCAAACCTACTTCCATGAAAAAAGGCCTATGAGGTAATTATTCACTGATTGCAACAGACATGGTGAATTTGTTCTATTAAGCAGAAAAAAATGCCCACACCAGTAATTTTAAAATGTAGAGAAACACCAGCAAAATGCCATTTTCCTGTAAATTGTAAATGACAGAAGTATATTTTTACAACACAAACACAATATATTACACACTCTATGTAGAAGCAGAGGGGCAAAAAGTTCATGTTGGGCCCCTTCTACCCCACAACTGCTGCGCTCCTGTGCATTGTACGTATGTGTTGCCTTTACCTTTCAATTAAATATAGTGCAGCAGACTATACATCACAGCTTCATTTTAAACCTAGAGACACAGAAACTTCCCTGTGCTGGGATAATTAAGCCCCAGGTTTTTCTGGTAAGTTGATCAAACACAAATTTATTCAGGACTATACGTCATATGAGCACAAGATAAACATATATTATAAATAATAGCATACAGATGTTAAAACTAGAATTTGACACTACATGACATGGCCACTAGATTAGCCAATACAAACGTAAGCCTTGCATCAGATGATTATTATTATTATTACTTTCGGTTCCAAAACAAATTTGCAATTTCTCAAACCACAACAAATCAACTGGCACACAGCGAGACTAGGGGCCCTTTCGGGGAGTTGTCCTTTGCCTAATCCGGCTTCGGCTAATTTTGGATATTAAAGATTAAGAAGACTGGGAAAATGCATCATATTTTTTGTTGAGGTAATAAAAATGTATCAGTACATCTATTACCTAATCCATTTCCTCACACTGGTATAGATTTCCTCCAGCCTATGCTATTTTAAACAAAACACAAAGACAGCGTTACAGACCTGTAGCCCTGCTCCTGGTCCTGAGCTGCAGACTGAACTCCGGTCCAGGTTTTGTGGTGGATTTTACTGGCGAGGCGCAGCAATCTGCAGCATCCCCACACGTAGTCTGCCACACACGCTGTCCGAGAAGCTGCTATGAAGTTACACTATTAAAGTAAACAAAAACATTTATAGACACATTATCTCAATTACTAGAGAGGAACGCACTTTATATAGACACAGCCATGTCCATGCAAGTATTTTATAAACATATGCACGCTGTAATGTCTTTATATAACTAATTGTGTCGCTGTACATGTATTTATTTACAAAAAAAAAAAAGGGAAGAAATTGAAAACCTATCAGTTTGAGAGGACAAACTGGAGCGTGTTAACTTTGAGGGGAAAACTGAAGCAGCATGGTCCTTTTTTAAGAAAAACAAAAAGTGAACTTCCTGTTTCGGGGTGGTCCACAGACTGTGGAGAAAGGGAGGGAGGAGGAGAAGGGGGTGCGCATTCCCGCATTGGCTGTGCAGCCAACTCCAGGGCGCTTTGCGGGACTCCATAGCCGAACATGGGGTTCAATTTTGTCTCCGTTTGCGTAAAGTGACTCTGAAGAAAAAACGCCATGGAAAAGCGCTTCTGAAGCAGGATAAAGTCCCGGTTTCTGTGAAGAAGTCAGTCATCTCCATCCGAGTGCGTCTGCCAGAAAGTAGAGAGAAAGAAGAGAGAGACGGGAGGCTTTACTGGAAACTCAGACTTTCACAGTCCTTGGACCCACTGAGCTCTTCCAAGGACTGTGGGAAACAAGTCAGAAAGTTTCATGCTGAATATCCCTGCGCTATCCTGAGGTAAGCAGAGCTGATGATTCACATTCGCTTTTGAAATCACTGATAAATAACAAGTTACACGTTTTTTCATGTTTGGAAAGTTGCGTTTTCTTCTTCGGCTTGAGATTAATCACTTGCGTACTTTCTGAAGTAGAAAAAAAAACCGTGCATATGTGTCATTAAAGTTGGTAAAGTAAGTCCTCCTTTAGCTGTAACCTCTTCAGGTGATGGTGCGTGATTTGTACGTATTGGGAGCATTGACTTACTTAAAAATGGCTACTTTACATTTCCTCTACACTCCAAATTTAAGTAATTATTCAGCACAATATTTCTTCTAACCGACCACAAAGTATAATGCTTCAGCCACTTTGATACCCTGGGTTTTGTGGACTCATTCACTCATTCGGTTCCTTCACTGTGCAAAGTAGCGTCCAGTGTTTTTTTGTCTGTGTGGAGGCATGGACGTAGGTTCTTCAAACTTCAGAGCTCAGAAAATGCAAGTTTTTTTTGCTTCATGCCTCCATGTCTTTAGGAAGTCCTTCTGGTGGGGGTCTGACTGCCAGCTTAGTTTAAAATCATCTGGGACAGTTAAGGGTGGCATGGGCCACCCGAGAACAGCTGTTTCTTGTAACCTGAAATACTTGAGGTGCCAATATCTTTTCCAAATGTGAGTTTCTGTGAGGACACCAACAAAACAACACAATCACTGAAGATTGTGTGGGGCTTTAGGAGTGGAAAAGCTCCTGTAAATGCCCCATTAACTCCCTGATAAATATTTGAGTAACTTTTGCGCTTCTTGAAATGTGCTGGCTGCTTATTTAGCTTTAAATCAAAAAGCATTTCTTCCCTTCTTTCATGCATTGAAGCCTTCCATAATCAACCTCTAATCTGAGATAGATGATTGAATCTAATCTAATTATCTCTGTATGAGGTGAGTGTAGCTGTTAATGTGGAAAGATTAGGCTGCTGGTCTTCATGTAGTGGCCCTGGACTGAAGAGCGTCAACACTGGATTCAATAGAGGAGCCAAACACTTATTTATTCCAAAGTGACAGTGAGAAGTGCTAAGCACACAAACCTACAACCTTCCTAAACAGTATTTGCACACACACACACACACACACACACACACACACACACACACACACACACATACATAGAGAAAGAGTGTATTTGTAAGTGACAAAGGTCTTTAGTAGATCTCCAAAAACACGAGAGGAAGAGACAATACTTACGATTTATTTGGTTAAGAGTGAGAGTGTGGGTTGTGCATCATCGGTGTCTTTTTCATAAACATTACGCTGGACAAGAGGTAAAAAAGAATATAGTCAGAGTTCATGATATTTTGTGAAATTGTTGAAATTGTTATAACTTCGTAAGTATGACTTGATTAAGTTTTCGAGTGTAAAGAAGAACCTTGTGTGAAGTGGAAAACCGGCGTGCAAACACCTGAGACATTTTACTCGATTATAGCAAATCGATCATAACAGGAAATATAATCAAGTAAAATGTTAGATGCAGTATGGGTTGGGCTTTTTTGAATGTAATCCATTACGGAGAGGCACTCGGGCCCTTCTCAAGGTTGAGACAGGGGAGAGTTTCGAGGGAGGAAAGTGCACTTGTCCTCTGGCCACGTGTGAAAAGCTCGGCAGGGGAGCTTCCTCGCCCTCCCTGGTCTTTATCAAGTTTGTTAAGGCCAAAAGGCTCCTTAATGGGAATGCTCTTAAACAAATAGACCATACAGGAAGCAACTGTCCTCTTATAGCCAGACACAGGAGAGGGCTGATCTGGTTTATCACAGCCATATCAGAGCAGTGATAAGTCTCTATCAGGCTGAACACGGTTGCATTGAGTGCTCTGGGTTCCTTCCTCTTTGAGGCCGGTGTGTTGAATCTGTAATCTGAAATGTAAAGAGCTAATTTGAGCAGTGACAATGCAGCAGAATCTGGAAACATCTCCTCATAGCTCTCTCTGGCATTAATGACCTGGATGATGTGTTTAATTTCTGTGTTGGCATTATCGTCCGTCGGTCACGTGACACACACGTACCCAGAGGCAGGCAGCAACAAGTGGTGTGTTTTTGTCCAGATTCCATTTTGGTCCTCTCAGCAAGAAACATGCGTCACGTGATGCCTGCAATCCCCACCCCCACCCACCCCCCAACACTCCTCCTCCTCCTCCTCAACTCCCACCTTCCAGAAAGAGGGAGGTTAGGGGGAGGGAGAGAGGGGGAGAAAGACCACCCTCACTGGGATCACAGCCCCTCAATCAGACCCTTTCACACCCTGTGAACCTGAAACAATCAGGGTTTAATAGCAGCTGTCTGTCTGTGCCGGCCCTGGCTAAAACCGTGTAGGCTCACAGTGCAGAGCCGATCGACTTCGGCTGCAGAGAGAAGACGCCTGGGGATGCTCTAAAGGACACATAAGCAAAGACACACACACACACACACACATACACAGACACAGACACAGACACACTCACATACTCCTTTTCTGTCTTTATCCCCTGCTAGTCTTCCCTCCCTTCATCTTCTAGTTGTGCTCCCGTACTTCAAGGCTCCCAAAGAGACCTCAGCTCGCTGATGTCAGGGTCTGGTATTTGAAGGTTATTTTGGTTCATCGGATTGAGTTTGTGTTGTTTTCAAACTGCTGCAAAGCTTTATTCACTTTGTGTGTGTGTTGTCATTCACTGACACGGACTTTGTTCATTGAGACCAGAGTGAATTGATTTTGGTCATGGTTGTTTTGGTTATTACTGAGCCAAACTTTATCCCATTGGAGCCATCTGAATGTCACAACAAGAGGCCACAGTTATTACGTATGCAAATAGTCTGTATTCACTGTCAAAAACTGCTGCATACAGTCAGATCATACTCATGATTTCATGAGATCCCTGTAGAGATCCCCTCTTCTTTGGGAATAACAATTTTACACATCCAATGATGCTGAAATGAGGCAGAGGAATGAGGGGGGGTGGGGGGGTGTTATTAAGTAGTGGGCTGACACAAGAGGGCAAAGGCATTAGACACTTGAATTGCATTAGCCAAAGGGCACACATAATAGAAAAGGGAAATGTTCCAGTCATGGGAAATATTCTGAAAATCATTGTTTGTGGTCACTTGGAGTTTTCCCACCCATTATAAGGCGTATCAGACAAATTGCCGAAGTGGAGATTAAAAAAATGATCTATAGAGACAATTAGTTCAAAGCAACTGAAGAATGAGAGCGAGGTCAGATTTGTTTGATATAATTCTTTTAGCGGATGGAGTTTAAGTTAAAGCAACAGTGTTTCAGTCCAAAGAGCTAGATACACACTTTTGATTTAACACCCAATGCTAATGTTGGTTGTTCTGGAAAATTAGGTTTTCCATTTCCAACATTACTCTTTTTTCTGTCGCAGTACAGAGCAAACAGTGAATCGGTTAGTCAATTCATTATGCCGTGAAGTTCACCAACTGTTCCCTCATTGATTTCTAATGAGGGAACATCCCATATTACCCATTTGTTTCCAGACAAATTTATATTGGATGATTCTGCAGAAAAGAAAAAAAATGCAAAGTTGCCCAGAAAAAAGTTGAACCTGGCTCAGCTTTTGCTGAGAATGAAATGCATAAAGCTCGCACTACCCGCACAGAGCAGCAGCATTGGACATAAATTGTGACCTGAGCAGTCAACCAATATGAACTTCTACAATACCCATCTGCATATGAGGTTGTGGGCTGATGTCTTGATCCTAATAGAAGAAAAACCTGGGGTGGACACATTGGTCTAACTCACTGCCATAATAGTGGATGAGAAAGGTCAAGTCATGTGTGGCACATCAGGCCGTGTCAGCAGAGATGTTGGTTGTATTTTACAGTAAATGCAGTGCTTTGTGTGAGGGTGTACCTGTGGAAATGTGTGTGTGTGTGTGCGTGTGTGTGTGTGTGTATGTGTTATATAGATATAATCATGCTGCTGACAGCAGAAGGCAGAGTCGATCCCTTCCCCATCATCCCTCCTCCTTCTTTGAATGGGGGTGGGAGTTTTTGATCAATTTGTGTGCGTGTGTGCCTGTCTGTGTGTTTGTGTGTGTGTGTGTGTGCGTGTGTGTGTGTGTGTGTGTGTGTGTTAACTGTTAACTATCATCTCATGTGGTTGATATTAGAAATCAAACTAGTGCTAATAGGATCCAGGTGAGGCTGTGAAGAGCTTTCGTGTGCACAAACAACCCATGCCGTTACTTACTCCCACTGTTACATTAGCTCGGTTTGTAACAGTGGGCTTGTGGCCTGGGCTTCTTTGTTATTAGTAGAGTCTGATGGGGAGGCAGAAACCTGGATCTTGAAATTCAGTGATCAGGTTAAGAAAAAGTCAGTGGAGTTGCTACAAGTTTCAACTGGGAGTGAGTGATGACGGAATGAATTTGTTGTATAAGTTTGAAATCTCCTGCTGGCTAAATGGTTGATTGATATTTGTCTGCATGTGTTTTAATGCATGCAGGTTCGTTTCTGTACCTGTGTGTGTGTGTGTGTGTGTGTGTGTGTGTCTTTGGCCCGTGCCTTTGCTTCAATGTGTGTGTTCTCAGCCGCTGATGACTCACGCAGTGCTGTCATGTCGGCAGGCAGAAAGCGAAGAGGAGGCGGTGTTTATTATTTCACCAGGTTGCCATAGCCACGGTGCATTCGGGTGCTGCCATCATCAGTGTAATTACAACATGGTTTCTGACAGTCGACCTCCTCACTGCCTGTGTCTCTGACGTCTCATTGGTGAACGTCACAGAGAAAAGAAAACTGTCAAGACGTGTGTTTCCCTTATGGTTTTCAGGGAAGAATCGTCCTGAGAGTTTTGGTTTGATATGACGAGTTTTTGAAGCCATCTGAATTTCCAAACACAACACTAAAGAGCAAAAATAAATAAATAAATAAATAGGTGAAAAATTGCTCCAGATTAAAAACTCTGTCTTCTTCTCCTTTCTTCCCTTTCCATTAAATCTGCAATCTCTCATTTTAATTTCAGTCTGTAAAGAGGTTAGATTACTCCTACTTAGCAGTTTGTATGTAAGTCACAAAATTTCCAGCACCATTTTATGTGATAAGCTATTACATTTTACTGCTAGAATAATTATTTCCGACTTCCATGAAATGAGAGAGAGAGAGAGAGGGAGAGAGACAGAGGGAGACAGTGCTAAAGAGGCTGAGTTGAGAAAGAGTTGCAGAGGCACATTCATGTTGCGTGTGTTTATGATGAGCCTTCTGGACAACAACTCTGTTATCTGAGATGAGATAACATCCTAAGATTCTTGGGTTGGTAGATGTTCCTGGGCAACTCGCAGTTTCTCATACCACACACTCTTCTTAATGTATACAGCATGTACACTGACAAATTCATGATTAACTGCCCGGCGGTTGTTTCATAGGTTTTCATATGCTCAAAGAGGCTATAAGATGTAGCAGCACACGACGGCTGATAGCTACTTGATATTTCAGTCAGTACATTATAACTTGACGCTGCATCGGTCAACACCGGTGAGTGCAGATGGATGTTTTATATCAGTGCCAATACAATATCTGAGCTTTGGTATGGATTCAACAAAGCATTACCTTTTAGTTTGAGGATTATAAACATTTTTTAAACAATATATTTAAAGCTCCTTAATGCACCAGTGTTAAAAATAAAAAACCTTGGCTGAACAAAATATAGTATAAAGATAGAAAGGTTTGATTTAGATCAGGAAGTATCTGGTCAAGGAAAAACTTTGTCTGAGCACTCGATCCCAACTTTGGTATTCCAAAAGTTTTGATACCCAGCCTTAGTGCTCGACTGGCTTAGTCTCGCTTACAAGAACTCTTGCGTAAGGTCTCTGTGTGAAAGCTGCTGAAGATTCTGAGAAGTGAGTACATGGAGTTTATTTGCATTTAAACTGCACCCGACTGTATATGTTTTTTTATGTATAATGAAGGACATGTCATTGTGTTCCAGGTTTACAGAGTTACAAAAGCTTAAAGTTTAAACAATGGACGACCCAAACCACATTGGTATTGCGGCTTCATACTGTATATTTATGAAAAAAGGAACATTGTGGTCAGTCTTTCAGACGCACAAAGAACGATGAAATTTCTTTCTCTGTTTGTTTTCTTCTTTTTTTTTGTTGCTGAAAATTTCCCTTCTTTGTTTTTTTTTTTTTTTTTTTTTTAACTTTAGCCTTCTCATTCTTTCTCCTCTCCTCTCGCTCTTCCTCTGCCGCTCAGACTCTTGCGTCTTTTTCTATCCTTGTCTCCTTGCTCTGTAAGTAAGTGACAGTTGTGAGAAGCTACAGTGGCTTGCTGATGCCACGTTAACCGGATCAGATGCCATAACAGGAAGTCAGTCCACATGCATGGACGTAGCGCAGTGACACACGCACATGACTTACAATCGCTGCAAGCCAAATGCAGGCCGAGCCGTCACCGATACACTGACATGAATCTGCTGTAGGTCAAAGGTAACTGCACCCTCAGTCAAACAGCGTCATATTTGCTACAACAGATCTGACATGACATTCAGTCTTGCAGAGCGCTTTGATCAGACTTCAGGCTCCGTACGGAAAGTCACTGGTGATTCACAGAAAACTCTGCACCTTCATTTTAATTTATAAGTTCCATCTGTTGGATTTTTTTCCCCCTAGAACAAACTGAATGATAAATCCTCTGTCAAAGAGAAGCATCTGCAACCAAACCGAACCCATTTAGACCGAAGAGCTTTACAGCACATGATTAACAAAAGCGATGCAGTGTGCTTGTTTTGTCGGCTTCCTGATGGCCTGAACTGAAGCGTACTTACTGGATGTGTTCTTCTGTTGCATCAAATATTGTTTACAGTTGTGTTCCCTCTGGCCCACTGCCATAAAACGTAAATGGAAACTAGCAGTCCTCTTTGTGTTGAAGTTGTTTTTAAGAAAATAATTCCCCTCAGGAAACAACAAACTATCGGAAGGTTGCCTTTTGTGAGATGTAATTAACTTTGTCTCAACAAAGCTTTGCTGTTGTCTCCTTTACAGTAGAGACGAAGAAGAATCCTTTATGAACACTGTACACTAGCACAGAAATGCATTTGCTGCATATTTGCAAACTTAATTAAGCCGTTAGCAAAATAATATTATTGGCACGCTATGAGAAAGAACTTTCCATTTTCATTAACAGTGGAATTTGTTGGAAAGGAAAGAAGGGCAAAAGAGAGTAAAGGGTGCACGAGAGAAACATTTCATAGTGAATGTGGAGGAGTGAGTAAGAGAGAGAGAGAGAGAGAGAGATGCAGATTGTTTTAAATCCGCAGCGAGTCAGGCTCTCAAATTTATGCCCATGGGCTGCTTCTTGGGTGGGCTGCAGGGAGGGCGGTGCGCTAGCTGGAGCAGGGGAAAGTTGCCGACTCCAGACTGCTCGCCTTGCTCTGAAGCTTGGCTTTTCCTGCTGGAACACATTTACAACTCAACCGTCCTGACTGGCTGCCTGACTGCCTGGCCCTGCCCTGCCTGACTGACTGACTGAACTCCACTTATTGAGCAACCTCGGTGTGGCTGTGTTAGACAGTATTTTTCATTTTAATGACGCCTTTCTTGTTTTTAGCACTGGAGCGCAGCTGGAAGCTACAACACAACAGTTTTGTGAGCACAGAAAATACTGCGAGAAAATACTGTGGTACTCAGCAGATACTGTTCTTTTTTTCCGAAATGACACTTCATATCAGTTTTGAAGAAATTCCAGGCTTAAACTGATTTCCTCCAAGAAGCAGTTTGTACTCAAGAAACGCCAAAGACAATTCACGTCTCAACCCAAGAACTTGGATCAGATAAGGGATAATTCTGGCTCCTCTGTATTTCGTGCCAGCAGTGACTGTTTGTTTTGCTCAGCATGAGAAAGATCCGGGCCCACATCTAGCCTTCGAATAGATTCCCTGATGTTTAGGATGAAGCAGAGTGTGCTCACTCAACGACCTGCTATCAAGCTGTTTTTCACAGTAGAGATTGAGGGCTGGATATAAGCTGCTCATAGTGGAGTGGCACCAGCGGTGTCATCTTAGCATTACATCAAATATATAAAAAAAAAATCCTCTTCCTTCCTCCTCCTTTCTAACATGAAGTACAACAGATCTGATGTTGAAGTCTTGTAAAATTCATTCATTCATTCATCAAACAATACACATCAGTTTGAGTTCTTCCCCCCGTTTTGTCCTACTTTTACAATAAAGACCCGTTTAGTGCTGAGTTTCTCTAACTTTAGAAATGGGGAGGTTTTCCCTGCCGCAGTAACAGCACAGCACTGAACACACAGCGAGGGATGACATAAGCAGCATGTAAATCAGCTCAAATTTAGAGGCTGGTTGGTCGGTTCACCACGATAATGTGCTGACACACACGCACATACACACACATGCACACACACATGCCCATGCATGCATACACACTACAACAATAAGAGGCCAGAGGGAAGTAAACAAGTAGTGTGAACATGGATCATTTATCTTCAGATTCCACATTATGCCAAGGCTTTAATCACAAATGTGTATCTTTTAAAAAAAGAAACAAAGTAAAATACACATTATCCTTGAAGTTAAAGCAAACAAACAAAAATTTAAAAAAAAAAAACCTCATGCATGTGGGTGTGCTTCTTCTTCTTCCCAGCAGTCTCTGTTCATTCCAGCCTGTGTGTCTGGCTGCTTTGCGAGCTAATTCGCTCTGAAGGTATTATGGTTATTGGAAGGCTTGTAAACCATTAAATCTTTATTTACAAGAGAAAGAAAAGAGGGTCTGGGTGACTGAGTGGGGGCGAGCTAGGACTTGGTACAGACGCTGACCCCACTGTAAGTGATCAGAACAACTGTATTTCTTGACTGGCAGGCCTGCGGGACATCTGGTGCTGTTTGCAGCAAACTGCAGACCACTCCTCAATTACATAATTATGCCCATTAATTACATGAGGAGGGCCTACATTTCCTGGTAGCCAATAACTAACAAAAAGAGAGCCAGTAAAGAAGGGCTCTAAGACACACATGATTATAGTGTGTGTGGTGAAACATGAAACATGGCCTCCCATGTATAGGAGCAGCCCAAGGTTAAAAAGCCACCTAGTATATTGTATTTCCAGGGTTACGTTGAGGTGAGCGTGTGTGTGTGTGTGTGATGTGTCCATTGAGCTCACGTAAATCAGCATCTTACAAGTTAGAGAAGAATTTCAGGGCAAAACAGGAGTGAGGTGACACGGCAGCACAGCTGGTAGCTAAACACCGTTCGTGATGTTAAAATCTTAAAGACAGTTTGTTGTTTCTTCAGCATCAGTAACCATTGTTTTTGGCCACACACAAAGCTCCCTGCAGGTCATTTCTCCAGGAGAAGACCAGGAGAAACGGCTCACCTACATGTTGTGACTGGATGGATGCAGGTGTGATGGCTATGGTGGTGGTTTCACACCATGGAGGTTCTGCTGAGGAGAGCTTCTGTTTGAGTGGAATGTATGGCTACCACAGAGGGTTTCAGCATGATCGGAGAGAATGTAAATATTGATAGAAAACTGCCCATTGACCCTATATAACTGGATAGTGTCACCAGATTACCAAATCTCAGTTTTTTATTTTGTAGAATTCAGGCCATTTAAAAGGATAAGTTTGCATTTTTTTTCCTAGTCTTTATACATGTAAAAGCCCAACTAGGGACAGGAGTCGAGAATTAGCAATAGCTATAAACTCTTTGTGCAACACATTCGTTTCATGCCCTGTTTAGACACTATGATGTAATTGTTTCTCCTGTCCACTGTGAAGAGATTTTCTCCTGAAGCAATTTTTTTTTATGTACTGTAAGTGAGGGGGGACAAAATAGCAGATTTTTTTTTTTCTCTGACCAATAGTCCAAAACCCAAAGATATTTGGCTCACTATCATTTATGACAAAGAAAAGCATCAAATCCTTATATTTGAGAAGCTGGAAGCAGGAAACGTTCGGTATTTTTAGCTTAAGAAATGACAAAAACACTTGTAATAGTTGTAATAGTTGCAGATTCATTTTCTGTCCATTGACACTAACTGTCACAGCTCTGCAAAATCCACACTCCTCTAAACAATATTGAACTTATCCTT
Source organism: Seriola dumerili (assembly GCF_002260705.1). Lineage (NCBI taxonomy): Eukaryota > Metazoa > Chordata > Actinopteri > Carangiformes > Carangidae > Seriola > Seriola dumerili. Next base: position 2,216,523 of record NW_019174376.1, on the reverse strand, counting down.
TAAGCTGTGGATGCAAAATGATGCGAGTGAGGATGCAAGATGGCATTAATTCTGTGGTTCCCATGCCGTGAACTGACCTGCTGCTGCACTCAGCATGAAACAAATGTTGGGAATGACAATGCGGCTGTCGCAGCTGTTGTTTTTTCAGGTCCGGGGCTGTTGCTCCTCCTTCTCCTGTACTTCTTTCTCCTGATGCTCCTCTTGTCCTAATCACTGTCTTTATGCCGGGGGGTGCTGGGGGGAAGGGGGGGCGGGGGGGGGTTAATACAGAACGGGTGAGCCTGTGGGACAGGAGCTCAGACAGTAATGCACCTGCTAGCAGAAGTTTGAGGAGAGCGTGAGACAACGGAAGAGTAACTGGTGGGGGAGAGACACTGTCTTTCTGTGAGTGTCGGGACGGGACAGAGAGAGGGCAGGGTACAGTGAAAGGAAGAGGCTGTGAGAGTGAGCCTCTTGGTCTTTGGACTGCAGGGAGGATGGAGGTACCATGCTGGGCATTTATGCCGGGCTTATGGGACCAGACTCAGCTGAATACACAGAAGGTCAACAGGGATCCACGCTCACTTTTCTTTTCACACAGAGTACAGCGCTGTGTGTTCGCACTGTGATGGACTGGCGACCTGTGCCGGGTGGTTCCCTGCCTTTAGCCCAGTGCATGCTGGGAAATGCTCCAGCTCCCCCACCCCAGCCCAGGCTGTGAAAAAAGAGGAGAATGTAAGAATGAATGGATGAAAAACACTGCCAGGGTGTATAGTACTTTCTTTATTTATAACTGTTTTATCACATTCTCTATACATCACATAAACTGGGATATTATACTTTTATAGTGTCTATAAAGTCCTTTTAAAATGTAGAAGAATCACGGCATCCGAAGCCAAAGAGGTTGGTAACCACTGCCGAAGAGTGGACACATACAGTAAGAGTTATCTCATACCCCCCCCCCCCCATAACCAATCTGCCTGTACTCATTTTATGATGTTTTTATGATGATGTTTGATTTGCTTTAAGGCAACAGCTTTGAGTGAACTTGTAGAAAAATCTGAACATTAAATGTGGAGTTTAAAAAGACAATACTTGCAATAAGATTGACTATTAGTTACAGCAGGTGTTGTTCATGCTTGCGTTAAGTTAGAGGGCAAATGTTTGACTTAAAAGTTTTTGCACCTCTTATGTTCTTGTTAAAAGAAATGCAGTCAGTCATCGATGTTAATCATCCGTCTTTTATTCTCGGTTCTGATGGAGAATATTTCAGTCTTTCCACGAACACAACACCGCACAGCCTCCTAATCTGACGACTCTGCGACAGGTTGTGACTTTGTCAGACTTTCCCGACTGCTGATTATTTCCCCAGCAGTTTAAACCCCCTTGTCCGTCACTCTGTTCCCGTTGCTTCCACTCAGGACGGGGCAGGCAGTTGTTCTGCCGTTTATTGGCCCTTATTAGCAGGCACCTGTAGTCCATTAAAAGGGCCTGGTGCGCTGACAGACTGACAGATAACACTGTCTTTGACTTCTCAGTGTGGTGAGAGCAGCTCTTCATTTGGGATATGAACGGAAATTTGTTATACTGTAGAGAACAATCGCTGGATGTTCAAAGTTTCAAACACTGAAACCCACAGGATCCCATTCAAAGGGGTTATTTATCGACTCTTGTCTTCTTGTGCAGCTGTGGAGCAGAAATGTGGTGAGCACTTGTGTGTTGAGTGCGTGTCAGTGTGTCTGTGTGAATGTTAAGTGTTGTGTGCATGTGCTTTGGCGTACAGTGGGCGAAGGTTCCCAGATGTGGAAGCGCAGCAGGGAAGGAAGTTGTTGGCGATTAGCTGGACGTTTGGCTCCTTTGTTGTGCTTCTTGTGTCAGTTAATGTGATTTGATGTGCTCAAAAAACTTTGTATTAATATATTTTACGTAACATATCTGGCCACTGTGGTAACAAATTACAACTCTGAGGTAACTGTAAATGTAACGGTAGCACAAGTAGAGGAGAGTCAGCAAACTCCCATAGAAATATCTGTTACATGGCAATATCTATTTGAAGTGTGTTAAGCATGTATGGCTACATTTTATTGCTTATGAATTAGACTTTTAATTTGCAAAATCAAGAATTTGTTATTTCTTCTTTCAAAGGTTACATAGTTGGGGAGAGACTGCGGAGGTAAAACAGTCATATATAACAGAGCATGACACAGTAATACTCCTTTGTCATTTGCTGTTTTGGCTTCAGAATGATGTGCATTAGAGGGGAGTTAAGGAAGAACCTAGCAACAACGTAGCTGGTCACAGGTCACCTGGCAACTGGTCCAAGCCGAGAGATAGTTTGAGCTTAAGAGGTGCTGGTAGGTCAATATTGTTACTGTTGGACAGACCCAGGCTAGCTGTTTACCCCCGTTTCCAGTCTTTGTGCTAAACTAAGTTAGGTGACTGGTGGTGGAAACCTCATATTTACAGTACAGACGTGAGAGTGGCGTCAGTCTTCTCGTCTAACTCTACAAGGAAGCAAGTAAGAGCATCTCCCAAACTGGCCCAGTGACAACAATATCACGTGGCATCTAAAGCCAGAGTTTGGACTGGCAAAAAAAACCCATTGTCCTTAAGGAATCCATTGGTTTTTATATGATACACAGTGTTGACAGGAGAGATGTTACAGACGGGAGAAAGCTGTGACATTGTAGAATGAGTTGGGATACTATGATTGAATCAAATGATTGCAAAACTTTTCCTCCTGAACGGCTGGAGTTTCTCGATGGGTCAGTGTTTCCTTCTTTTTCTCAAATCTGGTTTATTCCTCACTTGAATCTTTTCTTCAAAGTGACGCAGGGCTGTCAGTGAAGCAGAACAAAATAATGACAGCTGCATCCTGACGTTCAGCGGACCGCCTACACCTGATGTTGAGTGCCAGAGACCTTCATGTATGACCCACATGTCAGCTGCCTGTCTCTCCCATTTTATGCGCATTTATTCATTATAATCAACATTTCAGTAACTTGAGTAGCATGAGCAAATCGGTGTTATAACATTATAATCACCAAAAAAAAATGTTCCTGTTGATGGTGAGCTGAGTCCTTGTGGCTGCCACCCCCCCTCCTCTTCCTCTCCTCCTCCTCTCCTCCTCCTCTCCTCCTCCTCCTCCTCCTCCCCCCTCATCTTGTGTGTCCCAGCTCACACTCCAGCTTCCTGTGGGATAGAGCCGAGCCTCGGGGCAGAGGGATGTCTGTTTCCAGCCAATGAGCTCTGTCACACATGCTCCGGCTTGTCAGACTGAGTTTGTGTGAGGGTGATTGGGTGTCAGAGTGAGTGTATGCATGTAAGTGCCGATACGTCTGTGAGTGTCCTGGTCGTCTTCCTGTGCATATGTGTATGTGTGTGTGTGTGTGTGTGTGTGTTTAGATGTTCAGAGATATGAGTGTTTTCTCTCTGTGGGTGGAGGCGACTGTCTAGGACATTGTAAGAAAAAAAATTCAATTAGGAGCTCACTGCGGTCCAGGTTCATCTCAGGTTACCCAAACACAACTTTGTCTTTGTGAGTTTTATCTCTGGGATGGCAGTGGAAAATCTATGAAATTTAAAAGATGCTATAAAACATTTACACTCTCTTGTTGGAAAGGAAAAATAAACAGTATGTACACATGATACTACTTGCAAATCACCAGTGCTGTTCATTAGTGTACAACTGTTAATTCACCTAACTGTGCTTACAAAATCTCCTCTCATAAGACAACAGGTCATAGGTTAGCATGGTTCAAGTTGCAGTTTTTAATTGCAATCAAAGAGACAAGAGTTAGAACCTATGGATATACTGAAACGTTGCATTGTGAAGATGCAGTTTTCCTTTCAGATAATAAAGCTGCAACTATCTATTATTTTCATTATCGCTTAATCTGACAATTATTTTGAAAAAATGTCATGAAATGGTTTAAAAAAAGGCCTGTTCCTGTTTCAGCTCAGTATTTACACTAAACTGAATATAATATGGTATTTGCTTTTGTAATTGAACCTGATGGTAATAAATATTTTTCATTAGAAGGAGTTAACATGGTGTTCTAGTCAAAAACAAGTTGTCACCTTAACAAATGTCCTCAATCATATTCTATGCACCGTGTTTTTTTTTTGTTTGTTTTTTTTTGTTTCCTTTTTTAACTCAGGAAACTAATTCTGTGGTTTCTCTCAAAACCAACCTGTTCAGTTCTATGATTTCACACAGTCAGGTTAGTGGCATGTTTATGTGGCTCCACATCATGAATGATCACTCACAGGCGGCATGTTAGGAGAAAGTCTGCGGTACAAAAACATCAATGGGATCTGTGTGTATTTGTGTGTAAGCAAAGCCGTGTGTCTTTTACATTGAACTTATTACACACACGGTGGCTGGCTTTACCTCAGCACTTCTTCCCCTGCTGGTTGGCCATCAGAGCAGGCTGGTGGTGCGTCTGAGGTGTGTGGCTTACCACCATGTGATTGCCTGGAGGGCTCTTGCTGTCTGTTGTCACCTATGCACACAGACAGATGTTGTGTTTCCTCTCTCTGATTGATCATGTATTCTCACTCTCTCTCACCTGCTTTAAGGAGAATTTTTAAACAGATATTCACAATTTCGTTCACAACAGAAAAGTAACACGACAAAAGAAGAATTTCCTCAACAACCTAACATAAACTCATTTATTAGAAATTCTTTATTAAATTGCTCTTGCGTGGCAGTGTATGTGTAAGAGATACGTTTTCAAAAGCTTTCTTCTTCTGCCTGTTTCACCTTGTGCTGCTGTTGCTTTTATGTTAATTTCACAACATTCAATTCAGCATTTTTCTGTGTTGAAAGTCTTTCAGATGGGTTACTAGGTCCGACCTAACATTCACACAGTCACCTTTCCTAACACAGACTCTAATACACCCTCAGGTCAACAAGGGAATTGTTTTAACCTCAGCCAAGTGGGGTTTGGAAGCTGGAGGAAGTGAAATTACCAAGTAGAAGATAATTCACTCTCCTCTCCTCTCCTCTCCTCTCCTCTCCTCTCCTCTCCTCTCAGTAAACACACTGAAGAGTAAACGTTTTTAACTTGGAGTGTTAGCACCAGAGCTCTTCTGCTAACTGACCCGGGGCTCTGAAGAGCTGCACATAACAGGCGCCCACATTGGCTTTTGTGTGCAGGAGGGTCTTTACATAACCCACATAACCAAGCACATTGTCTAGCAACCAGCCGCCTACTGAAGGGCCTTGTAAATGGAGGAGGGGGTCTGCTTGAGTGGAGGCCAGTAGCCGGGTTGAGAGGCTAGTGGAGCTAAGCTAGGTCATGACTGAAGGCTAGTTTGTTAGCCTGATAATGCCCTCAGGGAACTGATGCAATGAGCTCCCTCAGCAAGAAAGTGGCGAGTTTTGTTGCGGTCGAGAAATGACCGGATTTAAAGATAAAATCATTCCTGGTTATATATAAAAATCAAATATTCTATAGGTATCTGAAAAGCCTAAAACAATTCACTCTTTTCACTAAATAGTCATGTTTGCCAGTGTAAATCATTTTTTAGTTGCCCAACGCCCCTCACTGTGCTCCCTACATCATTGCTCCACAAAGCCCGGCCTTCTTCACCCTGTTTCCAGTGTTTGGGTCTGAGCCAGAATTCCTTGGAACTACCCAGGATGTTGAGGTATATTTTTCCTCCCCGCCCCCAAAGATTGGTTTTTTCAAGATGTTTTTTTTTTTTTTTTTTTTTTTTGGCAGAATTGAAATGTTTGCATGTCCCTGTCTCATGTCTCAAGATCACACCCAAAAGACTTGAAAGAAATAATAATTTAATAAGTTCTGTCGGGTGTCATTTTTTTTTTCAATGTTTTAATTGTGGATCCTATTATTTATTGTTATTATACAGTATTTGTATCTTCTTTGGTGTTTTAGCGTGCATACCCTAATGCCGATGAACTTCCATTATCCAGGTATTTAATTGTCAAAAACTTCTTAAGCTCGGAGGAAACATTCAATTTGACTAACACCAATTGTCCTCAAACGGCAAGAGTCATTTGAGTGGCAGCACAACAGGCTCTCGCTAGTAACTGCGATTTCGACACAGAGACTCATTATCAGCTCCACAGTTCACCTTAGATCAGATGATAATGACCCATTTATCACTGACACTTGATGCCCCTGTCATTCTTAACAGCTCCCTGCCAGGACAGAGGAAGCTTTTACTACTGTTCCTGAGATGTTGCCATTGTCTTCCAATACACAAAGACAAGGTGTCCTGATGGCCCCTGATGGCCCCCGCGTGAGTCCCCGGATGGCCCCTAGTTGCACCACTGAGAGTTTTCTCGCTATTGTCACCCTGTTGCAATCACGGAGCACGGCCAGGGTGTCGTGGCAGGGGGAGGTGGATGTGGGTTGTATGGGTGCTTTGAAAAGATGTGTGAAATAGGAGTATGGGTATTAAGGGTCTTGGCTCAGTTGGGGGTCTATTGTGCTGAAGGCTGAGCCCCCTACTGGCATCCATGATCTCCTCCATTGACAGAGAAGCACTGCTCCGCTCCCTGTGTGTGTTTTTTTGTCAACCTCTTTCTCACTACCCTCTCTCCCTCTCTTTCTCTCTCTCTTTCTCTCTCTCTCTCTCTCCCCCTTTCAGCTCAGTTTTTGCTCTGAGTCACGGTCAAGGGATCTGGAGAGTCCTCTTCTCTCCTGTTTGACTTTAGCTGGATTTATACCGACACGTTTAATAATGGTGGTGATACTTGTGTTTCACCATCAACTGCTACTTTATTTATGTAATTGAGACATATGCTGTATGACACCCCTATCCTTAGTCAGGGGCATAAACAGCATTTTAAAAACACTGAAATGAGGCCAGTTACTGAATATAAACTCCTCTTCATGTCAATAAATCCTTGAAAAATAACCAAGGACCTGATCTTTGTGTCCTACAGCCCTGTCCTTACTTCAACTCAAGAGAAATCTTAATTCTGCAGCATCCAATTACATTTTAGCCAATGGTGTGCGTCCAACTTTGTGGCAAAAAGAACTTTCCTGTTTCTGCTTGACAATGCATGAAGGTCCATATAGAAATGTTTTCTCTGAATTTGGTGTGAGTCTGAGCTCAACCCATTCCCACCCCTTAGGGATGAACCTGAGGAGAGTGGAGGGTTATATTGCTGCATATTAATTATACCTATTGTTTTGTAGTTACGCTTTTATAGCCATTGGTATAAGGTAAATGATTCTCTTTTCTCTCTGCCCCCTCACCCCCACCCCCCCTCGCCACAATGTGCTCTGGGTGATTCGGACACAGGTTGTGAGCGTGTTTCGGACAGATTGTGAATGTGTGTGTACATACACCTATTTGCACAGCGTTATCCAGCTTGTGTGAGGCCAACAGGAGTCGCACAACTGTCAATAGTAGAAGTCTATAAAAACCCGTCATTGACAAAGAGAGAACAAACAGCCGCGGTTTGTTCAGGATTTCCTAACAAACACTCCACAAGGAGGGAGTGGAGAGAGGGAGAGAGAGCGAGAGAGGCAGTTAGGATTTGACTGTCCCTGAGGAATGACAGATGAAAGGGTGGGTGGGTGTGGGGGTCCTTTTAGTCTTCAGGTTATGCTACAGAGAGGTAAATGATGGCAGTGAGTGGATGCTGATGTCTAACCATACACATAAACACAATCAGGCAGTGTGACAGATGCATTCAGATCCTTGACTGGAAAAGCAGCAGCAGGCTAACACGATGTAAAAGTATTCAACTATAAATAAATGTTCTGCATTCAAAAGTAAGCAAAGTCTTTCAAGTGAAATTGAGTCGTGAGACGTATTATCAGCAAAATGTACTGAAGTATCAGCACATATAAACAAAGTAAAAGCATATACAATACACAAATTGGATTATCTGATTATTATTACTGAAGAATTGACTTGTGAGCAGCATTTTCATTTCACTTTCTATCCTGCTGAGTGGTTTAATCCTAAAATTGCATCATATTTTATCAGACTTTATTTCATTTATTTACAAATCTGAAAAACACTGAATCCTAACTTAACCTCCAAGAACAGACAGAAAGTTGAACATAAAATCAAGTAATCCTTATTAGACACCCCCTTTTTATATGAAAACCTGAAAATGACACACCTAAAACGAAATGAAAATGTTTTCTTCTTTGTTGAAACCTTACATTACACTCCTGATGTCTTACTGTCATGGGCTTAATGTCAAAAATTCACTGTTCTTTTCCCTCAGTGCTCCCGTTGCAAATGAAACTACAGTTGTAGCAGCTTTGTGCTTTCGAATGATGTAACCTTAGGACATGGTAACAACCCCTCGATGAAAAAGTACAAGATTTCATCAAGTGAAGTAGAAGTGAAAAGTAGCATCGAGTGGAAAATAAGTTCCTCAGATTTGTAAATTACCTTATTTACTTTCCGCACTTGCAATCATACCACAAAGATCTGGAGTTCACGGTGTGTGTAGATCAATGAAGTTATTCCATAAGTTACTGCACTTGTAGCTGACATCACCATGAAGAATTGCCTGACCCTCTCATGTCGTTGTAAATGTCTAATGCTGGTGCAGGCAGTAAGGCCGGGACAAATGTGCAGGCTGACCGCCTGTGGCCTGCGGAGAGGAAATGAGGAAGGACTGTGGGACCTTGTAAAAAAAAAAAAAAAAAAAAAAATCTGTCGTTAAGTGTCACATGCAGTTTGGCTGGTCAGGAAGCCTACATGTGTTGGCTGCGGTGGCTTTTACTTCTTCTGTGACTACGTTCTTCAGTTTCTTTTACTTGCTAATTTCAGTGGATGTTACACTTGCTCCTCTTACGATAATATGCTTTTACTCTCATGTTTTAAAGTTGTATTAATGCACTTTTACTTCTTTAAGAGAACCTGCTAATTAGTAAATGTGTGAAATGTGAATGACAACAGTGTCCCTGGCTCGCACTGTCCCTCGGGATAAGTCACCACAATGGGAGCACAACACTAGAGCCCTTGTGCAAACAAAGTGTTCTCAAATGAAGGAGGCATTTAAAAATGATCGCTCTTCACAAACAGAATGCAGCCCTCCTCTCTTTGTGCTGCCCACCTCAACCCCCCCCACCCCCCTTAAAACTCTCTCTTTTTGTCATTCTCGCCATCTTTCTCTTTCCTCTCTCTCCCAATTCTCGCTTGTCCCTGTTAAAGACATTTGGCCTGTGCTAAACCTGGAGTGACAAATACTCCCTTCCTCTCGTCATCAAAGGGCTATATCTGTGTACTTGTTTTCCCAGATCCTTTCAGGGGCTGATCGCTGGAGGACTGGTAAGGAGAGAAGGTGCTGCAGTGCCTGATATATAAGTTGGAAACAGGGAATGAGCGTCCAGACTGGCGAAAGAGAGGGGGAAAAAAATGAGGGGAAACTGGGATCGGAGGTGGAGAGTGGAGTGATTAAAATTCATCCCACGGTGCAAACAAAAGGAGGAATGAAAAAGGGGGAGAATGCAGGAGAGAAGCGAGGGTGAGTGTTGGGGAGGGTAAGAAAGATTTGGGGTGAAAAGAAGATTGTAAGCCTCAGCAGATCCCTGAACAGCCCCCCCCCCCAACCCGTCCCCCTCCCTAAATGACTGCCTTTGACTCACAGCACAATTATCCTGTGAGACAACGGAAAACAAGGCAAGGAGAAAGAGGGAACGTGAAGAGAAGTAGGAGATGGATAGATGAAGAGCAAGAGAGAGGGAAGGAGAGAGAGCATTAATTATTCGGCAGGCTTTTCCTCCCGAGGTTTTGCCGAGGCAGGCTGAACAGGGGGTCAACAATTGACTCAATTACAAGACAAACTCTCCAAGGGCCCTACACCACCACTCACCACGGACCCTGCCGCTCTTGGGCAGGCTGTTGATTTTTTTTCTCCCCCTCTTTTCTTTGCCGGTAAATGTTTGCCCCTCTTCAGGTGCCCCTGGCAGACGCAGGAACTCCAGCCCTCGGCTAGACTTTAACCTTTTCAGCCACTGAATGATTCCCCTTCTCTGTTCTCCATGAAGAGCCAAAGGGAAAGAGGGAGCGAGGGAGTGAAGAGGCAGATGAAGGACTAGAAGCCTTCTCTTTGTTAGGCTTTATAGCTGGTAATGAATAAGAAACGTCTGGTGACCCAAGAGGAGGGTTTTTTTTTTTTTCTCCATCGCACAGGTGGAATTTTCTTCTTCATTCTAGTCAGCCTGGAGTAATATGGATAGAACGTTTGAGGGAATGAGAACAAATTCAGCATCAGGATATTATTGCATCCAGCATCATCACTGTGTTACTGTTAACAGAAATGTGTTAAAGAGTTAAGAGTAGGTTTGTATTGTTTTTACTATAGCTTCTGTTCCTGCAATCAAACCTTCAAACTCAGGTTGTTATTCTCCTGTGATGGTGTGGAGTGCAGTTACTGTTTAGTGGCAATTTTGTCATTTTGTAATTTGGGAATAGTTTCATTTTACTAATTGGTATGTAAATGCACGATGCTAGATCGTGTCAGTGATTTATATCGAGTTAGACATTTTGGGAATTATGCTATTTGCTTTCTTGCAGAGAGTTGGATGAATTTATCATCTCAGTCTGATAAAAGTATGGCTTCAGCCAGCTGACAGTTAGCTTAGCGCAAAGAATTGAAACAAGGCGTTACAGCTAGCATGGCTCCATCCAATGGTAACACAAAATCAACCTCCGACGCTCGCAAATTAACATGTTATATTTTTATTATTTCATTTGTGCAAAAACCGAAGATTAACAAAGGCAAGCTGCAGTTTCATGGGAGGATGGACTATTTCTTGGCTGCGACCAACTTCCAGAAGTCTCAGCAGGTTCACAGTGCCCAGCCAAGAAATAGTCCAGTGCATAATCCCCCCCATAAAACCACAACTGGCCATTTTTGCACTTCCACAGTTAAACAAACAAGATATAATGTGTTAATCAGTGAGCTTTAAAGGTACTACTTGGTGGATGTTGATCATTTTGGACAGAGCCTGACTACCTGTTTCCTGTCTTTTTGCTAAGCTAAGCTAACTGGCAACTAGTGCTAGCTTCATATTTAAGAGACAGACATGAAAGTGACACTGATTTTCTCACTCTCATCAAGACAGAAGAAGTGAATTTCCTAAAATGTTGAATTTGAATGTTGATTAAATAAAATTCAATTAAAAATTTAATTAAATATAATTATTGGTAATCATTATTTTTGTTATAGGTAATAGGCAGATAAATGCACTGCAATTTGATATTTGTAAATCAAATAATCATCATATTAAACAAAGATAATAGAAAATGAATTTTTCATGAACCCCATGAAGAAATATTATTTTCAACTGAACTAAACAATAAATTATTAGTGTTTATATTAGCATACAATACATGTGCCGAGGATATTATATACTTTATCATGACTCCTTCAAAGTTTTACAGATACAAGGTTTCACAACAACTGAACTGAACAACTGAGAACTTATGGGAGCGTTCACCATTGTTCCGGATGACCCTGCATTGATAAGGTCGCTCAATACAGTGAGGAATGGGATTTCAACAATGGGTCCCCAATCCTTCTCTCGTCAGTCAAAAGGACTGCTCAAGCATAGTGCCGCTCAACACTGCTCGCTCTCTTTCTCCCTCTCTTTTTTTTTTCTCTGTTTCTCTTCTTCCATCAAATCGCTTTTTCTTCCGTTGTTTCTCTTTGTCACTCTCATTTTCTCTACCTTTCTGTCTCTGTCTTTCTCTCTCTCTCTCTCTCTCTGTCCCGTCTCATTCCCCCCACTCCTCCTTTGTAAAAGAGAAAGGAGGGCATGAATGCCACACACAGACTTTGAGTCACTCGCTGCACAGCAACGTTACTGCCGCCAGATTTTTTCCATCTCAAGTGAATCACTTTACCTCTTTTTTTTTTCTCTCTCTCTACAGGAAACGGTGGTAAAAGTGTACTCTCCTTGGCCTCCTTTTATCTTTAATTTCCCCTATGTCAAGTCCAAAAGCTCAGTTTTTTATTGAGTTTATGTAATGAGTTTTATTTATTGAGAGTTTTATCTCAGGATATTAAGGGTGCTTGAGTCCTTTGGCAGGGAGTGTGTGTGTGTGTGTGTGTGTGTGTGTGTGTGTGTGTGTGTGTGTGTGTGTGTGTGTGTGTGTGTGTGTGTTAACATTTGACATGTTTGCGTCATGACATGTTTGCTCCTTGCATTTTGGCCCATTCCACGTCTTAGTTTTGCTGTATTCATATAATACTGGATGGATTGTTGAGATGGGAAAGGTTTCCATTGTGAGTGTTCATGTCATTGGGCAACTCACCATGGTTGCATGATTTCAGAGTTGGTCATATAAGGGTTTAAAATATTCTGCATTGACTATGACTACTAACCCTGTGTCATTAAAGTTTGGTTTTAATTCTGCCATCCTGAAAAAGCCTACTGGCAGTTTAAGTGTCAAGTTGGATATATCAGAGTTTCCCACTTTTAATTATGACTTGGATGTTAAACGTTATTTAACGGTATTTACAACTTGGAAATTAGTAATTACAGTAACCCTGACATGAAATGAATGTGGAATTAGGTCTCCTTATAGGGATGTCATTGAAGTTACTGACTCAAGAGAATGTACCAGTTGTGACGACAGTGGCCGCTGTTCAGCTGAAGTTACATACACTCACTTTAAAGACAAAACAAGGGATGAATGCTCTGGAGAAGCTCCTTGAAGGATAGTTTGTAAAATCAATAGCAGGACAGACACAAGACGTGTGTGTATGTGTGTGTGTGTGTGTGTGTGCGTGTATGTGTGTGTGTGTGTGTGTGTGTGTGTGTGTGTGTGTGTGTGTGTGTGTGTCTTTAGTGAGCCATTCACTAGCTGGTGACGCAAACTGTGCCATTCTTATGTGTGTGTCACATCAGCTCCCTGGGTCATCAGAGCCATCATCCTCCCTCTCGATTCCCTGTGTGTCTGTTTTTGTTTGTATACGTGTGTGTGTGTGTGTGTGTGTGTGTATGTCTTCGCCTGTGTACGCATGTACATCTTGTATCAGTGTATAGATTACAATTTATGTGTAAATAAGTGTGCACTGTGTACAACATGCCTTTGTTTGCTTGAGTCTGTGTATCAGAGAGAGTGAGTGTTTATGTGTGTGTCTGTTTTGTGTGTGTGCGTGCGTGCGTGCGTGCATGTGCTCCCTGCGCATCACTGAGCACTGCATGGAGATACAGGGTGGAATTTAGGGCTGAGACGCAGTGAAAGGGAGCCCCTTCCTCATGCATGAGATAGGATCAGTGTTTACATGCACACATAGCAGAAAACTCCTGTGATTGCAAAATATCTCCCACATTTCCTGATGAAAACTGCAGCATTTGACAGACAGTTAAACATCTTTATCTGGCAGGTCTCTGACCGAGTGTGATATTGATTAACATTGATTGTGTAAAGACAGTGATTCTTGTTGCTATGTTTAGTAAAAAGATATTGTCGTTTTTGCTTGTTTACCCACTCTTCTGTGAACAATAAAGTTAATGCATTTCAGAATACAAATACAATAAGATATGATCCCCTTTCATTTATATTGATTATGATGATGATAGTGTGTCGTGTCAAAGGATAAGACAAGGATAAAGTTGATCTTGATGCTAATTTTTGTGTTGCTTGTGGGCTATGTTGAGATTTACAACCTGTGATGGATCAGCTTTGTGTGGAAAGTGTTTGAGTGGACACCTTTGCTCTTACCTGGTGCTTCCCCTGCAACTGGCATCACTTATTCCATAGCTTAGTGAGGGAAACACACTGAACTATTTGAGATTTAATGTGGGAACCGGCACTGATTCCAGCCGAAACGCCCTCTTTGTAAGAGTTGATAACCGCTGTCTGGCGCTCATTCTTACCCTACACTTCACATACTGTGTGTTAAATGTACCCTGTGCAGTTTTCATTGTAAACAAACTTGGTTTTGTTTACTCTCAGCGTTTCTCACCAGAACACACTGTGCATTTCCTTAAGGTCTAGAAAACACACGTTGAATGCATTTCATGAAACATTTGCAAAGAACTTTTAATGCTTTGTTTACCACGGTTTAGGTTCTTCCTCTTCTCTTTTATTGTCGCACTGCCTCTTTTTGCAACACATTACTGTCGCTGGCTGTCGATTTGCCTCTGCAGTCTGCCAGAATGCAACCCAATGTCTCCTACAAATTATGTTTATATAGAAACTAATTTGCAACAGCAAATATGTTTTGAAGGAAATGTCATTGTAACCTATAAAGACGGTGTGGTCTGCTTTAATACAGAAAGAGTTCACAGTGACTTCAGACACAGCATTTTATTTGCATTTATCCAAAACCACCATCTTTCCCTGATTTTAACCAAAGTGCTTTTGTTGCCTAAACCTCATAGTCACAGATGTGGAGTAAAACTTACAAGTTTTGTATTCATACCTTAGGAAGATGTGTAATATACATATATACATGTACTATGAATACCCTCCATACAGAGGTATTTACTGGAGACTCGTAAATGATTTCATGTCAGCTTAAATTGACCACTCACACTCTGTGTGGCAATACCCAACAACAATCATCATCCCTAATTTTCATGTAGTGTGAGGTTTGTAACAATTCAGTCTCGACTCCCTTGATCAGGTAACATCCCCACTGCTTTGGGAAAAAACAGCAACGTGTCCTGTAGTGTTCGCGAGTCCTGGAACTGCTGCAATGACAGAATGTGAAAAGTAGTTAAAATTATTCATAACATTTACTTACGGTTACAGATGCAAACAATCATTCATTCGTCAATTTTTCTGACAAACACACTGACAAAACTTTTCACAGACAGTTTATGCTCTCTATCCTTTTGTTTCTCTTGAAAGTCTACTAGTGTGGACAAAACAAGTGGTTGAAGACTTGCGTGCATCCAACAAGTGAATCAAGAGAAAAGTTTGAGTGACAGCTCTGAGGTCAGTCTGACATCTTGTTATTGGGTGATGTCTGCTGTGCCCACACTTCAGTGGGTTATAATAAGTGACAAAAAAAAATGGTGAAGACATTCTTTATGTGTGTGGTCTCCCACAGCTACAAATGAAGAAAATCTTATAAAATGTGTTCCCAACTTACGGATTGATTTCTCAATCGATTTAAATGAGCTGCAGTTCAGATTGTTGACATTCCTCATGTGTTTTTGATCTCACAAGTTTGTGCGTCTGTTTATCCGCGAGCAAAAACTAAAATGTGTCTACAATAACAAGCTTCAGTTTGCGTGTTTGTGAGTTCGTGCGTGCTTTAAGCTCCTCACCCCTCCAATTCACAGCCAGCTGATTAGCTGATTTGTTGCCTTTTAGTTATGTTAATGCCACTTAATTACAGCCCTGGTGGGAACTCAAGACACACACTCTCTCTCTCTCACTCGCTATCTCTCTCTCGCTCTCTGACACACACACACACACACACCAACAACCACCTTGTTTGCGTGGATGTGTAAATGTGAAATGTAATGTAGCAGGATGATTCTGCAATTCTTGTTCCTCGGTTCTCACCACCACTTTGCTTTCTCTCCCGTCCCTCTTACTCCCTCCTTCTCTCTCCTTCTCTCTGTCTTTCTCTAACATGCATCTTTTTACTTCATGCTGTAATAATCAGCTCGCCAGATATCATGGCCGCTGCTCTGTGCAGTCGTCAGCAGCGTGGCGTCAGTCAGTCCTGGGATCTCCGCGCGCACGCGTGTGAGTGTTTGTGTGTTTGTGTTTGTGTGTGTGTGTGTGTGTGTGTGTGTGTGTGTGTGTGTGTGTGTTGTCTGCGTTTGTTTAGTTTTGTAGACTCCTCTGGACAGCCATGACTCGTCTCTTCCTGACAGCGTATGAGACTGCTGCCTTGTCAGAGCCCGGCCAAGCATTTCATTCGTTCAGGGAAAGTGTGTGTGCCTCTGTGAGTGCATATGTGTGTGTGTGTGTGTGTGGGAGCTTGTGCGTGTGTGTGTCCCTGAGTCACATGCTAAGCCCCAAACATCAGCTCAGGGATCCCAGCCAATTAAAAGCTAACGCAGGCCCGGATGCCTTGCCCCTACCAACATCTGGGTATTAAACTAAACGCCTGCGATATATTAGTTATGAAGTCAGCAGCTCTGAGGCAGACCACACAGGAGAAGAGCACATTTCGCACTGTGTCTGAGTGTATATGATCCAAATAGTTGCTCTGTAATTTGTTCACTGTGTAAATTGATCAGGTTTATTTAACTAAATGGCAAGCAGAATGAAAAAGGAGATCCTCATTTTCACCCCTACTGTTTTGCATTATCGGACTTGACATCAGATCGCAGCCGTCATCAGTTCTCGTGTGATTGGTAGTTTACTGCAGATGAGTGTGGAGATGAGTTGTGGAGTGATACAAATGTAAGCACATTGCTCATGGAGGATGTGTTGTTTCACGTTAAAGTTGTAAAAACTAAACAAAAAACAGATAAGACAGGCATCAAAATGAAAAGGCAACTGTAAAAGTGTAAAACGTTTTTTCCTTTGACTCTTTGGGAAGGTGAGGAGAGTGAGAAGAGGGGAAAATGGGAACAGATAGTGGGGAAACAGGAGGAGGCAAAGAGGGAGAGGTCCAGGGAAAGCACCAGCGTGAAAGTGATGATATAATACGGTATAATACAATGACCCTTATCAAGGGGGGCACACGCTAACACACACACGCAGACAGACACAGTTGTGCACGTTTAGTCATACAACTGTGAAGGGACGAAGACAAGTCTCCACATGCGTGCTCAGCTGCTGGGACAAATTTAAGTACAGTTTGCATGCTGAGGAGAGAAAGAGACATACAAACGAGAGAGAAAGAGAGAGAGACTGTTTTCCTTTGGAGAACAACGGGATTTGTTTATAACTCTGGGTTGCCTGTTTCATGTATCAGGATTTAAAATGAGGGACCCTGGCAGAATGACGATGCCCGTGTTAAAGGGGAACTCCACCGATTTTACACATCAAAGGGCAAAATACGAGTTTGAAAATGAAGAAAATCTGGAGGTGTGGAGTTAGACAGAAGTGAGCTCACCAGACCTTTCGAGCCTGCTCCTCATCTCTGCTTGCGTTGTGTGTAATGTAGGCACCACATAGAAGAGGAATGCATGGAGGAAAATAGAAAAAGAATAATGTCTGGTTCTGCTGCATAGATTCTGATCCGATTTTTAAACCGTCCATCGAGTCCAGCAGTGTTACGAGAACGGCATGCTAAATTGGGGCGGCCTGCTCCTTTAACACCTGAACCGACTGGTCATAGTCAGATGAACTACACCGCTAACATCTGCTCTTACAGTACAGCGACAGCTGGACTTCAGTTTGTGACCGCTCAAGTTTTGCACATGGTCAGCCCCATACGACAACTCCATGCGACTTTTATGTGATGTCTGCAAACTGCAAAGAGCAGCTCATGTGTCTTTTATATCGAAGAGAGAGAAAGGGAAAAGAATCAAGGCCCACAAGTCCAGGTTTTCCAGGCTGAATTTGAGCTTGATTGCTAAAGTATATGTGTCGGTAGTATTCATATTGAAAACTGTTAAAAATCTAAAGTTTGCATTGAATGCTTGGTCAGATCAGATTTGTCCTGTTTAAATTAGGACATTTTGAAACATTCCTCTATGGCTGCTTGTGCTACAGGATTTTACAACTGCTTTGGCTCAAATGTCAGTGTGCAGAATTCCTAGTTTTAAGACTCCTGGTAGTAAGGCCACATTTAACACTGACATATTGAGATGTTTGACATATTTTAGGTTTGATGTGTGTGTTGCTGTTGGAGAGAAGATTGTTTAACAGTGACCACGCTTCGCACCAGACCACCAGAGATGCTTCATTTGGCCAAATTGAACAAATCTACAATGTCTGACTAAAGGTGGCATATAATATATTATATATAATATGCATCATATATACAAGCTGTGTTCATTCACTAAAAAAACACAATAATTGATAATCATGCATTACTATGAGAGAAAGAGCTTTCCTATATCCATCTAATGGGCCATATATTTACCCACCAGTTACCATTATCATTATCTGTCGGTCTGAGGATGACCCTGCCTTTAAATCTACACATTACCATCTCCCTTTCTATCCATCCATACTGCCGTCCTCTGTGATCACCTGCGCAGAAAAGACCTTTCAGACCCTGAAACAAAAGCCAAGTAATGAAAAAGTTAGCGGTCAATAAATTCAACATGGCTTTCGCTCGATTCATCCAGACGGCTGAATTTTAGTTTCCCCTCTGTGAGAGGCTCTCAGAGCTGCGGTCACTGTGTTCGTCTGGTGGCCCGCAGGCCTCGTCCACTGCTGTCGTCGTCGTGGAGGGACCGCGCCGCGGTTTCTCCCACACGCCGAATACAAATACACACACACGCACGATCACATAGTGTACTCTTCGTCTATGTCTCTCTCTCTTTCCGCCTTTCTTTGTCTGTCTTGATCTCAGCCACACACACAGACACAGACACATGCGCACACACACACATGCATTGGATATCCGCCTACGCGCACACACACACATACACTCTCCCCCTCCATCCCCTGGAGCCCCTCTGTCTCTCTTTCCTCTGTCTCTTTTTTTCCTCACAAGTTTTCCACCTCCTCTCTCTCCTCCCTCGCTTCCAGCTGTGTTATACAGCTAAGGAATATAAGTAGCAGCAGGCTGGCTATAAATATCGCCTGCCCACCCAAGACTGTTAGGATTATTATTTTTCTTATAATCACTGTGGTCTTTCTATAAACCGAACAGATTATTATCTGGTTTTTGTTCCCTGGTGCGGGTCCCCGTTTCAGTGTGTAGCAGCCAGCTCCAGCGAGTTTCTGTGCCGGACATTTTCCTTTTTCCTGGTGTCAGGGAGATGATTGACTGGGGAAGATTTACAAGGCCTTGATTTGTACTTTAACTGCCGCACTGACAATATGGCCTCAGCTGTGATGAGTAGAGTGGACAAAGAGCCAGGAGAGACAAATGACGTAGAGCTGCTGTAAGGATGGGAGGGAAAAAGCAACAAGCAAGTTGGGTGACGTTCAGGAGCACTGGTGAAGGTGAAGAGGAGTGCTTAGCTGGATTTACGATGACGACGCTCTGTTCGTTTTTTCTTGAAATTGGGGGGTTGGGTTCCTAGTTGTTTATAGATGGAGCAGTACTGCGCGCTGCCTCGGTCTACAGCTGGGAGCCAGCTGTGTGAATCAGCCGCTCCTCATCTGCTTTATCCATCCATCCCTCTCTCCCTCTTTTTTTTCCTCCCCCTGTTTCCTCCGGCTCTCCTCCTTAAAAGGAGTTCAAAGAAATATTTGTGGTCGGGGCATTGCGTACCTGATACACCGACATGCAGTAGTAGAAGAAGTAGAAGAGGGGAAGACGAGACAAGAGTTGGGTGTTACATGTTAGACAGAGGAGAGAGTAAGGTGTGCTTGGGGGGAGGGGGGAGAGTGTAGGTAAAGAGAGGGGAGGGAGGAGGGGAGCGGGGTACAGGAAACCACAGGTATGTGCAGGATGGCGGGTGGGTGGCCTGGGGAGAGGACAGAGAAAATGTGGGATTGTGGAGGAGTAAGGGAACAGCAAGTTACGGGGAGACTGAGGAGGAAGGAAACACATTCGCATGGTTTGGTAACACCATGTACGCCCTCTTGATGGAGTTGTTGGTTGAAATCACCAATCTGGCAAATGTTACAACATCGAACTGCCTCAGAGAGAGCGAAGCTGCTCAGTGGCTGGCAGTACAAAACTGCGCTTGTACAGGCAAATGAAAACAAGGAGAGGTGAACCACTCCTAATCCTAAAACAAACACTATCAAGTCACTGACTGATCAAGCCAACATTTACGGAGGTGGTAAAACAGTAATCATGACTGCGCAGCCAATGCAGTGTGTTATTGAGCAAATACAAAGAAGCCCCAGTGAATGACAGTGCTTTTTGGACCGAAATTGATCCTTTGTCGTTGTATTTTTACCTTCTTTGTTATTTTGTACCTCTTCATGCAGCATGTGCATAACCCTCTTTTCCTCTGCAACTGCTGCTTGAATAATAATATGGCTTTCAGCTTGCCTTGACTTTAAATCTGCTGTGTTTGCTCTACTCATTTATACTGTGGTTGGTTAAGCCCAGCTCCTGCCTCTGCTGTTTCTAGTCAGGTTGAGGTGCCGCGCTCGACCCCTCTAGTGCCCTGATGTCTGTCATCAGTCACTCCGGCTGTGTAGCAACAAGGGATC
Source organism: Seriola dumerili (assembly GCF_002260705.1). Taxonomy (NCBI): domain Eukaryota; kingdom Metazoa; phylum Chordata; class Actinopteri; order Carangiformes; family Carangidae; genus Seriola; species Seriola dumerili. Next base: position 2,196,378 of record NW_019174376.1, on the reverse strand, counting down.
AACGTTTCATTCTGCCATTTCGACAAGGTGAGAACCCCAGCAGTGAGACATCAGCACCACAGCTTCCTCAGCCCACAGTTTACAGTACAGGGATATGTGAGGTGTGAATCCGTGGGGTTGAAACCAGGGCTACGGTGTTGACTGTATCAAACCACAGTGCTCGTGTAGTAAACATTAGTTTAGGGCTTCGGGGATTGACATGGCTACTGAATTACAAGTTTGTGGTCTTACACTCTTGAACCCAAGATTATTAGCAGTGCTGTTGTCATGTGAGAGAGGGAAGTCTGGGGTACTTGAGTGTATGGACCCATATTTTCACTGACATCATCACTTATCTGCTACACTTATACTTTCAGTAGCTGAAGAAAAAAGATCATTTCTATTCCAGTTTCTTAATAAGCTTACTTCCTTTTATTATGTATTTTATTGCTTCTACAGAACAAAATGTTTGCTGATTTATTCAATGCAATTTCTACATTCTACATACATGAGACAATATACAGCAGGCTACTACTGTATATGTATATTGTGAAATTTAAGATCGCAAGTGTGTGAAGGCACTGTGAATCACTGTCACGCCTTACATCAAACAGAACTCTTCAAATGAATAAATCAGATCCTTCAATTGCTAATTTTCATTTTTATAATGCTACATTTTTCAGACAAAACTTCATGACAGAAACGCTGCATTTTCAATAAACTTATTGCTGAGAGTGCGCAGGAATCCAGTACTTTCTTTTACATGATTTCAGTTTCCTACATACTTGTCGAACGGGTGTGCATTAGACAACAGTAAATGTCAATTTGCTTGCAATCATCAATTTGAACAACAGTTTCACAATATGATTGTATCATCTCAATACAATATCGCTGAGACTATCACTGAACAATAATTATGCTAAATTGTTTCTCAGCGTTAACTGTAAAGTGGTAAATAGTTGCTTCTCTGCACTTGTTTTCTTGTCACAATAATTTGCATTTTTGTTCAGTATCTTTTGAAAATGTCAGTTTGCGGCTTTACAGGGATGAAAGCTGTTTAAATCAAACTCAAACTGGCTGTTCATAAGTAGATATGACATTAATCTTCCCTGCAGCAGGTCAGTGAGTAGGGCTTATTGTACATTACAGTGATGTCTCCAGCCCTGTGGCCTTTCAGTGGTCACACCATTGGCCCCCATCACATTACAGCAGCTGTAAGGAATTCACAGTGTGGGTAAAAGGGGTAAAAAACACAGGGGAGGGTGGGTGGGGGAGAAAAGCAGGGACGGAGGAGAGTCTGTGTTGGGTGGGGGGGGTTAGAAAAACAAAGCCAGAATTTAAAAACAAAGTTTACCACTGAAGGAAAACAACTGGGCTAGAAGAAGTCGGTGGGTGAGGAGAGAAAGACAGAGGAGGGGGAAAAAAAAGAAAAAGAAAACGAGGTAGATTCTGGACTGTGGTTGGCTGAGGGCCCGAGCCCCGCCTCCATTCCCCCCCCCTCCCTCCTTCACTCCGTCTCCAGCCCTAACACAACAGAATCTCCCACAAGCCCAGCCACATCAGGAACGGCTGGCTACATTATAGCTGCCATTATCGTCTCTCAAGTCATAACAGCCAGAGAACACCCACCTCGACTGCAGCTCCGCCAGGAGGGGGAGGGGCAAGGGAGAGGTCGCAAGAGCAGGAATGAGCTGAGAGAGAGAGAGAGAGGGAGAGAAGGAGAGAGGGAGGGAATGAGGGAGAGGGTGGAGGCAGCGGGGGGAGAAGAGGGAGCAGGAGATAGCCAGAGATAGCGATACAGAGCCATGGAAAAGGCAGAGTGAGAGGATGAAAGTAAGGAACAAGGGAGAGGGTGGGGGTGAAAGACAAAATACTTTCAGATGGGTGTTTACACTACACAATATACTCCAAAGATGTGTGTTGAGTGTTATTTTGGCTGTTATTGTGTGTGTACATGCTGTCTAAGTAATAGATTATCCAGCAAACAAGCAAATGAGAACACACACATGAGCATACATACTGTATACTCATTACATACAATACATTCCCATCTGAGAGTAGAGTAGAAATGAGGTTAAGAAGAGAGGGGCTGTCTGTAAATTCTGCTTTTTATATTGGCTGGGGGATGGGGGGGGGGGTGCATGTGTGAGCCCCAGTTTAATGTTACAACCAAGAGTAGAGCAGTGTAGAAGCAGAGTGGAGCAGGGCCGGATCAGGCCTTTTGTCTGACACGACCAATGACCTGTGGAAATGTCTGTCCTCTCTAGAGACTTCCTCAGAGGGAGGAGGACCGACGCTTTATGGGAATGTCGCAAATGGCCAAACTGTGCAAGACTAAACAATGTTTCTCTTTGTATATACCACAAATACAAACTATCACCTGAGAGCTGAAATCACTTAATACAGTCTAGTCAAAGGTCCTGCAACAAGAACAATTGTGAAAATGATGGTGTTGATCTGCCAAGCAGTAGTTAAGATAATATTACACTTTAGTGTCAATAGAAAGCATTATAATAAAATAAACACAGTCACAGAGACATGTTCCAGTCAATTTTGACATTAAAGTGGAATTGGTTACGTAATGTGAGACTTGCTCAATTCATCACACTCAGGGGTTTTGCTGCTATAACCATACTTGGTCTCGTGTGACCAGTAGAATGGAGGCTAATGTTAGCTAGACTCAAAACACTTGGATCGTTTTTGCGTGTAACGGACATTACAGAGTCAGTTCATTGACTTTATGACTCTACGCTATGGTTACATCATGTTTTAGCGTTTACATTATCTTGTAAATTTTAATGGTAATGCTAAAATGTAGTGTAAAAGTTGCAGGAGTAGAGAAGAGTCATACAGTCAGCAAAATGTCTGTTGTGGAGCAAAAAAGTTTACTAACATTAGCCTCCATTAGCTACTGGTCATGCAAGACTAAGTGGGGCTGTAATAGCAAAACCCCTGAGTGTATTGGACTGGTAGAGCTGCGTTTTATATATTACAATTTTTATGTTCGTAAGAGAAATGTGTTCTGTCTTCTTTCAGAGGTTACATAAATCTGTAAATGTTTGATTCCTATAACAGAAAAGCCAGGACCAGATCTGTTCTTGTATTTAGCATTAGCTTTTGCTGAATGGCGGGTCCTTACAGTGCAGTGGTTGGGTTTCTGGTGAATGAGTAATAGTCCATTAAGGATACAAAACCATATTTTATTTACTGGTGGTAAGCTGGTTTGGTGACTAAGTAGGTAAGTCAGAATGGAAATTTATTGCGATAAACCACAGTCAAGACTTCTTGGGCTTGTTTTAACATATCCAGTAATAAAGGAAAGCTCAGCTAATATCACAGTCCAGGAACATAAAATAGACTTATATGAGTTTGTCTCACTCTGGAAACATAATACAGTGCCCAAAAAAGAACCATGAAAAGTAATAATGAAGGTAGGATTTTCATGCAACAAATGAAATTGGTAATGCTTTTTTAAATTTCTTTCAAGGTTTTTTTTTTTTTCATTAAGTACTTTATTATCTAAAATACACATGTTGAAATGAGTAGTTGTTTATCTGATTTATAAATGAATTTGTTTTTGACATTACATGGACTGAACAATTAGCACATTAATTAAAAAATTATAAGAGACAAATTAATTTTGAAATTGTTTGTTAGTTGCAACCTGTACAACATACACCTTGTTTTCACACTGAGTGTCGTGGTCATTTTATTTTCAAGGTTTTTTCACTCTGGTTTTGTCATAGTCCTGTGTATGGTTATTGATGTTTGAGACAGAATAACTGTGCAAGATGTCTGGCTGTTAGGTGTGGCTTATTTGTATGGGGTGGTGATGTTGCCGGGTAAGTGAACTTGGAGTGTTTGAATGGGGAGGTTTTGGGTGTAGAAAGTGGCTGGACTTCCTGTCCTCATCCTCAGCTCCAGCCCAGCTCGCTGTGCCGCAGTGGAGCAGGCTTGTTTAGTTAGCCGTTTGATTTATGGCCTTGGGGTTTTTAATATGCTGCTGCCCCGTCCCTCTCAAACCCAGCACCACAAATTACACCAGGAAGCAAACTCCCTTAGAGTTTCTCACAAAATATTGACCTAAAATAGCACAATGCCACGACACCTGTGTCAGCACCATGCATGTATGAAATCATCTATCTGTACATACATATTACAGATGGTAAATCCATATATCCATACATGTACACATATAATGGATGGAAAGCATATATACACATGCATTTTGCAAAATATATAGATGGGACTTGTTTAATTCTAGTAGTGAGTAGTATAAAGTTTTGAAAATTTCTCCTGACCTGAAAGTCATCAGTAAGTATATAAAAAATATATATATATGTTCTTCAAACAAATCTTTTTGTATGTAAATGCCCCTGCTTTAGTAGTGTTTCATTTTCACAGAAACAATCAATATTGGTGAGGGAGTGTTATTTTAAATGGTTAATGTGTAACTATATGGAGATCACATATCTTCAAATGATGCACTCTTGAAATATACGTATGATCAACACTTTGCATATTTACAAACATATTGTATCTGAATATGCTAATTTATTTTGTCAAGCATGTTGTGTATGTAAGCAATGTATGCATGTAAGAAGCACAATTACTATAATAGACCATGTCCACTGACAACATTTTAAGAGGTGCTGCAGTTTCTGTACAGAAGTCAAAACAAAGTGTAGGACTTTTACACTTCACTGGGTTCATGTCTCACTCATGTGGTTGGTTTTGCTATTGCTACATAGCTAACTTTAGCATTAACAGCTGTTTATTTACCAGTCTAGACTAGTCAAACAACAATCGCATTTTGTCTCTCCCTACTGGTAAAGAAATTACACAAACACCGTTGACGTATTCTGAGTTCGAAGACAAAAATACATTATTTACAGTAGGTGAATGTAATAGCTACATAGCCTACTTCAAATATTGTAAAAATACCAACCTGTCAAAGAAGAAAAGCCATACCGACCGAAATCTGTGTTTGTCCTAGCCGTGGAGTTGCTGCATGGGTTGTTCCAAGTTGCTGTAGCCTACTCTGTCTCCTTTGTTACGGTTGCTCCCTTCCTCAGCTCTGACAAACCAATCATTGCTGGTTGACGTAAAATGAATCGCTACTGGTGCTCCAGCGCCAGCGGGAATGTCACCACGGACACGGTGCTGATAGGCTTGAATGTAAAAGTCCCATACTCCAACTTTAATGTTTTCAGTATTTGGCGTCTTGGCAAGTGGGGTTATGTTTCTCTAAAGAGCATATTTGCTGTTGCAGATTAGTAGTCTATAGAAGTAATTTCTAGTAGGCAGGGTCGCTCAGACTTGCTAAATATTTATGATGTTGACTTACTCTGCTGTTGCACTGACTTTACAGTAATTCACTGGGTAGCAGTGTAAACTGTGTACCATGCAAATAAAATACACAACACAGTTGAGTGTGTGTACGTAGAGCTACAACAGTAACACTCAGGCACACACTCCCTGCCTTGCTCCCAGGAGAAACACATATAGGCACAAACATATTTTTCTAAAGATTCCAGCTTGCTTAAGGTGGTCTCATACATTATTCACTCTCACTCTGAGATCCACCACCATTTATCATGTCAAACACACTCTCCAACTCACACACACACTCACACACACACACGCTGTGCTGCAAATACACTTGTCTCCAAGACTCTCTTCTCATACACACCTGCCACTGGGCTTACACAGTACAAACTGTATATTCACAGCCACACTCACTCTTTCACACACACACACATGCACACACATTCTCAGTAGACTTGGTGGCCACTGGATTATCATGCTACCCCCTGGCGAGACTGACAGGTGTGTCAGTGTGTGTGTATGTGTGTGTCAGGCTGTCTGGGGACCCCCTTCTTGGTATTTATTAGTTCTGGACAGCTGAGGTGCTCGGCGAGATCTCTATTTAGCACTTCCGACTAATTATCATACACACATCCGAAGCTGGTGCTGAATATGTGCAATTAGCCCTGGACCGCCCACGTTATTTAGCCACTGGCTAACTTTGCCTACCAAATCCCCCTGTTGGCTTGTGGGCTTAAATAGGTCCCTGCTGCCCTTTTAACACTTGTGCTACTACATAACAGGCCTGGCAACCTGTTACACTGAAACCACAGAGCTTTCATCTGCACTGGACAGCAGCTTTCCCACTGGGTTTGAACACTTGTCACATGAACAACAGCAATGTGATATTTTGATTCCACGTGCATGACAAGGACTTAAAGGCAGAGCTAAAGAATGTTGCATCAGAAAGAAAATTTATTGTTGCATTGTTAAAACAAAATAGTTTCAGAGCACATACAAAATAAAGGAAAAAAAGCTATAGCCTGTCCCCATGACGTCGGTGTGTGCAGTACTTTTTTGGTGTTAATTACCTCTGTAAACTTGTAAGAGCCCTCAGTTCTGACTATTAGTACTTGCACTGATGTGGTTGGATGTCTGTAATGAGCAGGTGCTTGTTCCTGAGATCACTCAGCTAGAATTACCTTACACATACACTCCTGTTGAAAGATACCGTCTCAATATGAGTTTGATACAAAAGGCTGCTCTGTACAGAAGCGTAATGCATTCATTTGAGAAAAAAAAATGTTTCCCCTGTTTTTTCTGAATGAATGACATTAATATCTCAGAATTCTGAGAAAAGTTTTCATGGAAAAATAAAACCTCTGAGATAATAATCTCATTAATTCAGGAAAAACAAGAAATTCTACACTACACTGCCCAAAAACAGGGCAAGCCTTTTTCTTCTTAGGTGAATGCATTACGCTTGCGTAGCTCTGTTCTAGTCCCATTTTAATCTGATTTTGGTGCCAGCTTCACCTTAACTATTAGTCTTTTAAGCTTCGAGGCAAAAACCCTGATTTCCTTCTTCAGTGTGTCTTTTCCATGTTGATCACTACTTTCCAGGATGGGCAGGTGTGGCAGGTTTTTAGTTGTTTAGTTCAGCGACGTTTGAGGTACAAGACTGTTTAGAAGAGAGATTAAAGCCAAGCCCGCAGTTTGTGTCACAAGGTTTTTGTGTAATCTGTAGGAGTATGTCAGGGCACATCAGTACCATCACATGACTTGCCTTTAAAGTCTCTGTAATGTATACAGTCACCTCAGGTTGGAGCAGGGCATTTTTTTTTACTTCTTATGTATCTAAAGTCTCTTTTAAATGTGAAGATACTTTGTCTATTCCGTGTACCGGATCAAATTGCTGTCAAGAGGACTCACTTTAACTTTATGTACTCATATGTTCATGATACTTGTGTGTCACGTTTCATCTCTCCAAATGGAGTTTTAAATGCTTATATTATTATAAATGTGTGGCTGCAGAAGGGGCGTCTCTTGCGTTGTGATTTATTTGCTGCAGATTTGACCTGATTGTAAATTGACAACAGTTGTTTTAGTTTTATATTTGTGACTTTTAAGGGATTAAGTACACTGTTAAAAATGTTGTATTGTTTTACAGTTATATTCCAAATATAAACTAATAGAATATAACATATTGTCTATTGAAGCAGGTGGGCTACAGCACTGTGTAAAAAAAAAAACAAACACAAAAACAAAAACAACACATTTCTCAGTATTTTGAATGCAGGAATTTATTTATTTATAGGAGTTTATTTTTAATAATGTTTGATGTTAACTAAATAGTTTTACAATGTGTGTTTCATTTTCTACTACTATTATGTTTTTTATAGTCCTACCTTCACTTAAGTAATGCATTTAGTACTTTTATACCATCTGTTTAAAATAAGTATGACTCATGATTTTCAGAGAGAGCCTTTTTTGCCATTGAACTGTTTTGCTTGGTTTGGTATGTTATTAACATCCTACATTTTCTTTTTCTTTTCACCCAACCACAATTGTTTTTGTGTATTTGGTTTTTCTTTCTGGTGGAGTTTAGTTTTGTTTGGTTGGGCTGGGTTTGTTTGGATTTCCTCTTTCTTCCCTCTAACCGTATCCTTGTCTCTGTGTGTCAGGTCCAGGGTGTAAGGGGAGCAGCAGGTCTCCAGGAGCTCCAATGCCAGTGGACATGCAGCCACACCAGGGGCTGTATCACTATGAGACCTCACCCAGCCAGCCCTCCAGAGGGTAAGACAGCAGTTAGCCTATGGCTGTGTCCTCACGCACTACTCTGTAGCTGCATTTAAACTCTGCTGGTCATGGTGGAATACACAACTGTTTACATGAGAGAAACTGGAGGAATAGTTCAACATTTGGGGAAATATGGTTATTTGAGTACAACGGGAAGGTTAAAAAGCCTACTGCTCTCATGTCTGTGTGTTATGTAATCAGACAGAGTCGGGACATGGTTAGCCTAGCTTAGCATAAAGACTGGAAACAGGGGGAAACAGCTAGCCTGGCTCCCTCCAAACTTAGAAAATATAGACTCCTTAACTTTTTGACCGGGAATTCAAACCAAGATACGCATTTTTTATATAGATGTAAAACAACTTTTCAGTGTATCAACCAACATATATGGAAATATTAATATGAATTAATGCAGGCTCTAGTGATGCGTTGGAGCTATTTCTTGATGAACAATAGTTTATCTAAACTCCCGGCACTTCTGTGCAGCATGTTGGCACGGGTTTCCATATACGGTCAGTGAGCACAGGTTTTGGTCTGTGCACAAGCATGAAAGTATCAAACCTGGCAAGTTCACAGTGACAACAAGGCTTTGGTAAACTGCAAACATTCACTGAGTTCCATATATTCATTATATTTTTGTTTACACACAAGTTCAAAAAGCGAGATACATTTACAAGTGTTTGTAGGTGTATTTTTGAACGTTGGACAAAGCCAGACGAGCTGTTCATTCTTGTTTCCAGTCTTTATGCCGAGATATTGATCTTCTGATCTCACCCTCGAAAAAAAAGAAAATAAGGATTTTCCAAATCATTGAACTCTCTGATCTTGCTACAAGTGCTAATCTCATTCTGTTTTCCCACATGTCTTCAGTCCCTAGAAATTACAAATTATATTTCATCCTGAAGAACTAGAAACTGTTCCTGTTTTAACACGGGGATATTATGAGGGCACAGAAGCAATTGTTGTGGACACAGTACAAGCTCAGCCCCTTCAACCCCCGCCCCCCTCCCCCCCCCCGGCTGCCTTCTACATGCCCCCGTCTCTACTCCTCTCCCCTCCCCTCCCTTTCTCGCCTCCTTCTCATGCCACCCAGGTTGCGGGTGGACTCGGCCTCTCTCTGACAGCTGCTAATTACAGGCTGACCAGGCCCTGCTGCGCTCTGCATGACTGCCTCGCGCCCCGCTCAGGTTACCCAGAGTGAGGGAGAAGCGGAGAGAGTTGGAGAGAAAGGTGGCTGTGCAGGACAGAGAAAGACAGAGGAGCAGGAGGAGGAGGAGGGAGAAAGGAAGAGGAGATAGAAAGAGACAGAAATGACAGAGGGGCTAGAGAGTGAGAGAGAGGGAGAGAGAGAGGGAGAGACAGAGAAGTAGAACAGAAGGGATGAATGGGAGGAGAGAAAGGGAGAAAGGACTGAGAATAGGAGGGAGGTAAATTCGGGGGGAACCGGCACAGTGGATTAGAGAGGACAGATTAAGCTCCTGTGTGGAATACACGTTGTGGCGAAAGAATTAAAGAACTGAAAGGACGTCTTAGGAGAAGGTGGATGGATGAAGTCTGTTCCTTTAGGAGAGGAGCGAGACAGAGGAGAAGAGCAGCAGGGACCGAGTTTGAACTAACCAGTGAGACTGAGGAAAGGTCAGAGAATACATTGAAATTCATGAGAAGACTGGAAAGTTCCATTGAAGCTTCACTTCTAGTTTGGAAGGGGAAAACCCAGATGAGTAAGTTTCCACAGTGTAGACCAAGATAAGGCCTATACGCCATCTACTGGTGAGAAGGAGACATCACAACAGATCAGGGTGAAGTTGGGAATATGGAGTTTTTTTTCCCCCTGACTTCAGCGCTTCAGGCAGTGCGTTTTTTTTTTTTTTTTTTCAGGCTGTCTGTTCCTGCTACTGTAAATGCTTTAGCTTCTATATGAAGTTGTATTTATAGAAGTTGTGTCATTTGTATAATCTTCTCTCACTATGAGGGTTCAAAAGTGACACATGATGAACCTACAAGAAACTATTCCACAACACACAGGAAATGGAAAAATCAAACATTCTTTCAATTAGTTATTGATTAATTTTTTTTTACATTTTAATGAATTCATTAATTAATTAGAAGTTTATCGCACTCATTTATTTATTCACTTATTTATTTCACGTGTTACGTTTGGGCCCTGATACTTTCCTAGACCACCAATGAATATTACTTATCTGCCTCTCAGTGACTTGCAACACTGTTGACTGCCCCTCTTCTCTGTTATTACATTAAAACAGCTCGTCCTCAGGTTGAGGAATAGGAGAGTCAGAAGTCACATTAACAGAACAAGAAAGATGTGCTGTGTGTTGACGTGTTGCACATTTATTGCTTCTCTGATACTTACTCTGATATTTAGAGAGCAATGTACTATGCACTATTTTCTGTTATTTTCACAGCTCCCATCGCGAGTTTTGGCAGCAGCCATGTCTCACATTAAGTTCACTTAATTTTCATAATTTATATATTCATACCTATGATATGTGTGTTTCTTGGATATTTGCAGCCTAGTCCCATCAGACCAGTCTCCCTACAGTGATGTGTCTTCGCTCCGTGCCCCACTCCTCAACTGCCCTCCCCAGGACTGCCGAGCTATGTATAATCCCATGACTCCCAGTATGACTCATGGATCAGGGCCAGGACAGGGGATTGGCCACTGCATGGATCAATACATGAGGCCCCCTCAGGCCCCACCGCCCCACAGTATGATGGGCCACCGGGGCATGCCGCCCACAGAGAGTGAGTCAGAGTATCTTTTACACCTCCTGAATCTCACAGCTGCTACTGATTTGGACTTAAAGATACCTGAGAGACTGAGTAGGAAACAGAAACTACCTAGTGTTCTACGATAGCTTGCAGAAAAAATGGACAAATCAAAATTACTCAGTTAACCTTATGTGAACTAGAGATAAAAAAAAGAAACCCTGTAAACATTAAATATGTAAATAGTGAACAGTGAATCTAATGTAAATGATGTACAGATGCCATCTTCTGACTGTTACGGTGTGGCTTTTACATAACAATGTAATAATAATAATTTAAAATGAGTTACTAGTGTGGATGCTGTTACCTGGCATTACAATGCAATTTCTACCTCATGTTTCTGACCTTGCTGGTTTTTACTATTATGTCTCATCCTCTTTAAAAATACAGTGAAGTATCTCTCTTCCTCACTTCACTGCATTTTCAACATAATGCGTTGTTGAGAGTTTAAACATATGAACACTGGCCTCAGTAGCCAAGCAACCATCTGTCTGCTTCACACACACACACACACAACCTGAGAGATATTAATGTTGCTGTCTGTTTCTGTCTATCCTTAATGCTGTGCAGGTGGCAATAGCACCCCCTACTGTAACCAGAACAACATGATGTCCTCTCATCATAACTTCTGCCAGGTTCAGCCTGGCTCTGATCAGATTGGGTCTGGTGATGGTAAGGGATCACTCACAAAGTAATGGGGAAGTGGTGTGCACTGTTTGGATTTAAATTTGAATAAATCTTTTGTGTCTTCAAAGCTAACCCTCCTGCTCTTGTTGTCCCCCCCCCCCCCCCCCCCCTTCTGTAGGCTCAAGGTTCTCCACACCTCGTTCCATGCTGAAGCTGAGTAAAAAGAGAGCTCTGTCCATCTCTCCTCTGTCTGATGCCAGTGTGGACCTGCAGACAGTAATCCGGACATCACCCAACTCTTTAGTGGCCTTTGTCAACTCTCGCTGCAACCCCAATGGAGCCAGCTCCTATGGGCACCTCTCTGTGAGCGCCATGAGGTCAGATATTTCGCAAATGTCCACATTCTCCTATATATTTAGATATTTATTTTATTGATATATATATATATTTATTTGATGAATTTGAATACCTCAATGGTTCATATTGTCTTTTCTGTTACTTCGCAGTCCGTCCCTGGGTTATTCCAGCAATATAAACTGCCAGTCCAGGCAACAAGGTTCCATGTACAGTGGAGGCGGGGGGACACCTCTAGGTGGACACACACCAGGTCCCTGCCAAGCTTCCCGCTTACCTCCGCACAATCCTCGACTCCACGTTCCACCCAAGCATGGACATGTAAGACGGCTCTCTCACTCACTTTAGAAAGCGGTCAGAGCAGTTCAGTATCAGTGCGCCTTCAGTTACTGACAGCCGGAAGAGGAGGCATGGGAGGAGGGAATAGGAAGCTCAGGCAGGTCTATGATGAGGAGAATTTAAAATCGGTGTTAATTGCATGAAGGTGAATGACCGTGAGAGACAGACACGGATTGTGCAAGACAGATGAAACATAGTATGATGTGTGTATTGTTTTGTAGCTGAAAACGGAGCCAGGGCTGGGAGGTGTGATGGATGGCATGAATGTGAAGAGCCTGGAGGAGAGGTCAGAGGGGGACGTGGCTAGTCCTTCTTCCACTGGCACTCAGGTACAGTATCGCTCTTATTCTCGTAATGGGTATTTATATTTTAGTTTTTGGCCTTGGCAAATACGCATACAGGAATAGAAAAGCTTTTGTGTGTGTTTAATGTCAAAATGATGTGGAGTCAAGAAGAGTAGGTGGAAGTCAAGAATGGCTCTTTGTGATGTTTTTGCTCTGACACATAAAACAGGTATTGTTTCAAAGTATGACAATTTTCTTGCCAAAATTATACGATCATCATCACATACAAAGATACATTTATGCATCTTTTATGGTCAGTTTTTTTTATGTGGCTTTATTTGGAAATTAACCTCCATCATATCAACAGTGGATGGCATGACTGGCTGATATCTAATATGCAATATAAAGAAAACATAAGTAGCTTTAAGACAAGTGCACATAGTAAAATTTGATATGTTTGTTCAGTACTTTTTTTTTTTTTTTTTTAATTTTAACCATTTTTTTGTTTGTGCACATCAGGACCCTCTCCTGAGTCTACTGGACGGCAGAGATGACTTGGACAAAGAGGATGGGAAACCTGAGCCAGAGGCCGTCTATGAAACTAACTGTCGCTGGGAAAGCTGCAACAAGGAATTTGACACACAAGACCAGCTAGTTCACGTAAGAAATACTGATGAAAAAATGGAAGAATTGAGTTGTTCTTGAGCAAATCCAAGGTTGCATTTTCATATTAATCCCTCTTTTACTGAAGCATTTGAGTTAGGGTATCTACATTGTATCACTGTGATCATTAATGTGTCTCCCTTTACTGTTTACTCTGCAGCACATCAACAATGAGCACATCCACGGAGAGAAGAAGGAGTTTGTGTGCCACTGGCAGGAGTGCTCTCGAGAACAGAGGCCTTTCAAAGCCCAGTACATGCTGGTGGTTCATATGCGCAGACACACAGGAGAGAAGCCACACAAGTGCACTGTGAGTCAATCTTAAATCTCCACACACACACACCCCACCCCCCCAGCTTCCAAATGGATTCACTACCAGGTGGCAGGTCAGGGTGACCTCAGTGAGGGGCCTGTCCTCTGTCCTGATCCTATCATACCTTGCTAATTTATTTTACCAAGCAGCACTGTAAGATCTTTTCTTTTTCTCCCTTTGAAGACACAATAACGCCTCTATTTTAGTTTCAATATGAAACTCATTAAGAACAGGTTTTCAGGGGTCACAAGCCTTGTTGAAATCATTAATGCAAGGGGGAAAGGGATATTAATCCTCTATAAAGCTCTTGAAACTACACTGAATGCACTGTAGCTGAAATACAGTCTGGCTGTAGGATTCTAGGTCTGTAGCTGAAACTTTCATTGATTTACTATTTCTGTTTTTAGTCTAGACTATTGGAAGATGTTTTCTTAATTGCAAAAATGTAAATGTATGTGATGATTTGTTATGTTGCCATCAAGTTTATGGTTAAGTGTCTTGTGAGCCTATATGGGCTGGGCACCAGATAAGGTGCAGGACACTCTAATAAACAATATTCATTCATTGATTCAATATTTATATTTGTATTTCTGTCTCAGTTTGAAGGCTGTAACAAGGCTTACTCTCGCCTGGAAAATTTGAAGACCCACCTGCGCTCTCACACTGGGGAGAAACCATACGTGTGTGAACATGAAGGCTGCAACAAGGCCTTCTCCAATGCTTCAGACCGGGCCAAGCACCAGAACCGGACTCACTCCAATGAGGTACCGTAGTGTAAACCACTGAGTAATTATGTAATTTTATGTGCATATAGTTTGAAAGCTAATATCAGCATTTGTCTTGGCTATGTACAACATATAATCAGTCCAAGGCAGATAACTGATAGATGCTTTTTATTCAAATAAGTTAATATGGGAGTCTGGTGGAGATTCACACTTATGCAAATATTTTGTATGTTCACAATGTCAAGTTTAAAAAAGAAGGAAAAACATTTGTGCAAACCATTTTTAATAGTTTAGGCCAAGAATGACCAATGAGACACTCTCAGATGCAGTTACACAAATTATGCTATGCTAGACTGTCTCCACACGAACATCGTTTTTTGTATAGACTGACACCTTGTTCTTTTGCAGAAACCTTATGTATGTAAGATCCCAGGCTGCACTAAGCGGTATACAGATCCGAGCTCTCTGCGAAAACACGTGAAGACGGTGCACGGCCCTGAAGCCCACATCACCAAGAAGCATCGGGGAGACACAGGCCCTCGACCGCCTGGCTCAGCTATGACCCCTGGAGGGCAGAACTCTGAACTGCTGCTGGAGAAAGAGGAGACACGCCGGGAGGACTGCAAACTGCTGGCTCCTGAGACTGCTCTGGTGAGTGCTAAATTTTATTTATAACCTGCAAGGTTCTTTCAATATAAGAAAATAAACAAAACTCGTTACACTTTGAAAAAGACGGTCTGTAATTTAAAGTATACATGACAAGGCATTTACCTCTTTCAGAAATCCCAGCCAAGTCCTGGTGGTCAGTCATCCTGCAGTAGCGAACGTTCTCCACTGGGTAGCGCCAACAACAACGACAGTGGGGTGGAGATGAACCTAAATGCAGCAGGCAGCTTGGAGGATCTCACAGCACTGGAGGATGGAGTAGCAGGTGGAGGAGGAGGGGAACCAGGAAGTGTAGGAGGAGCAATGGGAATGTCGGCACAGGCTTTGAAAAGGCTGGAGAACCTGAAGATTGACAAGCTGAAGCAAATCCGCAGGCCTACTCCTCCTGGCCGCTGTGCCAGCAACAAGTTACCAACGCTTCCTGGTAAGTTCTATGGCGAAGTTATTCATAAATAATCAGAATTTTGTAATCATGCGCATATTCTTTGTTTATATTGATTGATGTTGATTTGCGAATTGTACAAAATAGAATTTTTCTACTGGGCTGAAGGATGTTACAACATAACAGACGTATGACTGACAGAGGGTTCAAGGATTGTTTCAGTGTGATGTTTTAATTCTTCTAAAATCAAATGAAATCAAAATAAACATTCTTGGTTTGTATTGATAAATATATATCTCTAACCTGTTGGATGTACATTTTCAGGTACAGGGGAGAATATGGGAATGTGTGCACCTTCTCCGCTCCTCTCAAATCGACGTGTTATGGAGCTGTCTAACCATGAGTTAGGAGGTGGAACTTCGATTGGCTGCTCTACTAATGACAGGAGAGGAAGCGGCACCAGCAGCCTAAGCTCTGCGTATACAGTCAGCCGTCGCTCCTCCATGGTGTCTCCTTACCTGTCCAGTCGGCGCTCCAGTGAGGTCTCACAAATGGGAGGAACGGCAGGGGGAGGATGTCACGTCCTCGGCCCAGAGCAGAGTGGGGGAGACCCCCTCTCTCCTGAGACCAATCGCAGAGGAGCTCCATGTCCTGGAGGAGGGGGATTGCCAGGTCTTCCTAATTTAACACCCGCCCAGCAATACAGTCTAAAGGCCAAATACGCTGCAGCAACTGGTGGACCGCCACCTACTCCTTTACCCAATATGGAGCAGCCAGGAACTCCGAGCAGAAGAGGTGTTTTGAGTGAGTACCAGGGGCAGCCTCTGCCTCCTTTCCTTCAACAAGCTGGCCCACGTAGGCACAGTGCCAACACTGAGTACGGCACTGGTGTTATCTACCCTCACCAGGCTCCAGGCAACAACATCAGGCGAGCCAGTGACCCGGTGCGGTCAGCAGCGGAAACACAAGCTCTCCCGAAGCGCTTCAATAGCCTTAATAATGTAGCCATGATGAGCCGAAGGAATGCACTGCAACACCGTGGCTCTGACACCAGTCTTGCCCGCCACATGTACTCCCCTCGGCCGCCCAGCATCACAGAGAACGTAATGCTGGAGGCTATGAGTATGGAGCCCCACCTTGCCCCTGTTGATGCTAGGGATCGTTCCATGATGATGCCCCCTGGAGAAAGAAGCTTTATGGGATATCAGCAACAGCATCAAACTCTTGGCGGTGGAGGTCCTCTTTCAAACCAGCTGTCCCCAAGCCATGACTCTATGGGCTGTCCAGAACAGGGTTACATGCAGGGGCACTTCCAGAACCAGGGAGGGGAAGTTATTTCCAGAGCTGGTGGAAATCCAATGGGCCAAGCCAGGCCTATTCACCCAGAGGGCATGTCCAATACACTTCTCCAGCAGGCTGAGTACAGTATGAGCACCTGCCAGCTCAGTCCCTCAGGTCCCCATTATCCCAGTATAAGCCAGGGTGGTGACGCTGGAGGCCCTTGGAGTGACGCCCACAGCCAAGTCCAAACCTCCAGCCATGCTCTCCAGAACCAGCGAGGAATGCAGTATTCAGATCCCACCCTGCAGCCTCAACAGTCACAGGCCCACTTCAACAATCAGACTGGCCTCTATAACGGTCCTGATGGAACCCACAAACTCACCATCAAGCCTGAGCAGCAGTTCCACCCTGGGATGGGAGGCAGAGACGCCTGTCAAAGTGCTAAGCTCCAACAGCAGCGGATGCTCCTTCAGCAGACTCAGGGTTACCCGCAACAGACAGGCCAGGTTATGATGAGGAACTCTAACAATCCCAGTTGTGATTTTCAAGGGCAGAACCAAAAGTCTTACCCCAGTGGAGGTGGCTTGAGTTTAGGTTGCGCCGGGTCTGCTCTTTCAGATGGGCAAAGGTCAGAGACCCCCATGATGCAGGTGAAGGAAATGATGGTCAGGAACTATGTACAGTCCCAGCAAGCACTCATGTGGGAGCAGCAACAAGAACAGCAGCAGCAACAACAGCAGCAGGGTGGAATAAAACCTACTTCTCTTCCTGACAATATGGATATGAGCGGCCAGACAGCAATGATGCAGCACAGTCCACAGCACCAAAACCAGAATCTTTATTCCAACCAACCCTATCCTTCCTACCCCAACCAGAACCTGGTCATGAGCCCTCCGGACCACAGCCGAGGGCCCAGCTCGGTGACACCTAAAGACCAGCAGCTGACAGGTCTCCCAGGCTCATGCTATGGCCAAGAGATGGTGGTGCCCAGGCCTCCTCAGGGCCGGAAACCTCTCAGCCGTCAGAACAGCCTGTCACAGGTAGGAGGAGGCTACCTGGGCAGCCCACCCCATCTCAGCCCTGTCCACTCTACTACCAGCCCCAGACGAGGGGTCAGACTGCCCCCAGTCCAGCATCCACAGCACCAACAAAATGAAATGTTCTCTCCTTCCAATAACAACAACATGTACTACTCTGGTCAGATCAACATGGATATGGAGAAACACATGGACCCCCAGAATGGGCCTTGTATCAATCAGCAGCATAGTATGACGTCCAACCTGGATCCAACAGGTGGCACTAAGTCTGCCCCCATGGCTCCCTATCCTGAGTCGGGCCCCATATCCAATGCCTTAGAAAACCTGGACCTGGACAATGCTCGCATAGACTTCACCTCCATCATTGATGATGCCGAGTCCTCCTCATTCAGCCCAGTCAACAATCCCCTCCAGGGTCAGCCGGGATCCTCCTCCCAGGCCTCATCCCGCCTCACCACCCCTCAGACTTCTGTCAGCCTAGCTGCAGGCTCTGGCCTGTCCAACATGGCTGTTGGTGACATGACATCCATGCTTACCTCGCTGGCTGGGGAGAATAAATACCTGAACACATTGTCTTAGAAGACAACTCTTAGGCATATATTCAGACTATCAATCAATTTTAGCCTTTGGCAAGGTCTTTATGTAACCAGCCTGGGGTTTAAAATGCTTAACTCCTGTTGCTTATAGTGATTTTCTCTTGTACATTGCAAGAAAGGTCAGTTAGGGTAAGACAGACAAACTTTTGAATGGAACATTTCTGTAATGGATCATTACTCTGGGCTGTTTTATACTTCCCCATAAGCCTTTATACATAAACCTGACACATTAACCCTTGTTCGAGCCAGGACCCTCAACTGGCAAGGGGTCTGTTGCTACTGGATACGCATGTAACAGGAATAACGTCATGTTGTAATGCGTTCTGGTTGCAAGTTGAGACGAAGGCTTACTAATGTGGTCCCATCACAGGTTTCAAAATTGTAAGAATCCTCGCCGTAAACCTTAAAACCAAAGGTGCCTGATCAATCTCCCTTGCTGTATTCTTCCTTCACTGCCTTGGTACTTGGTAGTTTTCTGTGCCCGAGACACAGACTTAAATGCCTGATATGAAACTGATACTGAACTTTTTCCAAACAGGCATTCCAGTCACAGGGCTGTGGCAACAGTAGACCAGAGAAGGATAGGCCTACATGTAAATAAGTTTTATATACATTTATATATGTTGTGTATATGACAATGAGACATCCCCTGTCTCGTGATCGACTGCTTGGATTGTGAAGGCCAGTGTTCAGATGGGAGTTAGTAAGATGGTTGTTTTGAAAGGATGAGAAAGATACGCTTTTAGTCTTTGAGAAATAATTTCTTGGTGCTACTAAATATTAATCTGTATTGCTAGGGATTTCTTCCTTGTCATGAACATCGCAATCTGTACCAGTGGCATATCAGTATTCCCACAAATGCACACACAGACACACACATAGTATTCCTACACATGTGCAAATGCAGACACAGATGCACACATAGCCTACACACAGACACTCAGGACTTTGAATTTTGAATCTTTGCTGTTCAAATTATGTTGTAATTGCCTTTCCAGACAGAGAGTTTGCACTCCACATGTTTACTGTAAGTGTTCCTGAAGCAGCTGTGTACATTTTTCAGTGGTGTTTATAACTGCAAAACAGAAAGTGCCTTGCTCTTTCTAAGGTACATACATAAGGGGTTACAAGTAAAGCTCAAATATAATATGTGCAGCAATCCCCTCCACATTAAAATATGTCTGATATATTCATACATACTGCATTCGCTCAACATTAACCAGACCTATGACTCGTACATGACTCAGCTGAGGATGACGGCTATTTTAATTAAACCCGAATCAGCTGCTTTGTATTTGTAAACAGATCAGTAATAGTTGTCTATATTTGAGAAATGGAGGTACATTCATAGTACAGTGCTGCTGCACTTTCTCTCTTATCCCAAAGAGGAGTTATTTGGAAAAATCTGCATTACTAATTCAGGATAGGGGATCAAGAAGCAGGAATTTTATCACTTGCTACCACTGTAGTAAAATACATATTGTATAGGTACATTGAGGTACATTGAGGTACTTTTTGTGCGACTGTTGAGCTGCGTCATGTGAAAGAAGGCTGCAGCTCTTGGCAGGAGAACTAATTTTACACTGTGGCTTTGCACTGACTACAGCACTGTGTGGAAAGGTCTCTGTCTCTTATGACTATTCACATGAACCTCATTTTGATAAAAGTAAAGAATTGTCACAGTATTTTGAAATAGTCATTGAAGAACACATCTGAGCACCGCTAGACTCAATAAGGCCACATGAAAGTGTTGCTGAAGCATTTTATGTGACTTTTCAGAATTTACTAGTAGTGTCACTTCAAAGTGTTACTAAGCATTAGCAGGAATGAACATGCATTCATTTTGGAAAAAAGTGTACGACGTACCAAAGACACCTTAAAACGACTGAGAAAAAGATGCACAAATAGTCTATTTTAACACAACACTAACACTAGCAATAAGCAACATTGACTGATAGTGCTGTTCTTTAGAATGTATGAGATGTTTTGTATAAAATTATCTTTTTATATTAATGAACTTTATGGATGTTGCCTTCTATATGTGTCTGTGTGTTTTTTTGTTTTTTATTTTTTTTTTATAACTGTCATCCTTCATTCGGACTTTTTTGCTGGCAAAAGAATATCACCTTTAGCAACAGAAAGCTATAATAGTAGCATTAACTATAATAGACAAAAGCCAAGTGTTATATTTTGTGTACAATTTTCTACATTTTTATACAAATGTGCTATATTTTACCAGTTTATGAATAAACATGTTCAGTTTGGGATGGATGCAGAATGTTTGTCAAACATTTTTCTTTTTGTGTGTTGTGGTGTGGCTTTGTGTTTCCTTACAGCAGTACTCAGATTGTTGTAACAAGCTATATTTACACATTTAAAATTTTAAGGAGACAGGTTTTTAGCTCATGTGTTGTGATTGTAATTTTAGGATGAGGAGTCAAATATCCATAAAACAAGTGTACTTCTATAATATGGGTATAAAGAATGCTCGCTCTGCTGGATTACATTTGCTTACGTGCCTTGTGGATTAATGCAGTGACTCCTTTCCTCCAATAGAGTGCAGTACCGCCTGAGAACAAGCACAGACAGCCGACAGTATTTCATTCACTTCAAATGAAGGCCCATAGCATAACTTGAATGCAGAACTTCCTACATAGCCCAGCTGTACTATCTGCTTTGCATAATTGTGATCCAGCAGAATCCACCCCATAATTTCTAAAAGTCTAACCAAGTGGGCAAACAGAGGATATTAATCTGACATAATTGTTCCCACAGGCTGATTGGAAAACCCCTTGTTATGAATATGATTTAAGCCTGCCTGTCATGGCAGCCTTTTATGCGCCACAGTGATCTGCTAGGCTGCTATAATAAATAAGTGGATGAGCGTTAAAAATGGCTAATGTTTATGACATCAGTGCCTGGACAGGCTCTTTGTGGTCGATGGGCACTGGCAGTGTGGGCTGCTGAATGCTGTAAGAAAGAAAAACTGCTGCTTGTAAAATATTATCAACATCACATATATTCTCTAAAAGACATCTGTGAGAGGCTGATGGGAAAACTGGGAGAAGAAATGGGAGTTAAAAAGTTCATACCCATGATACTGTGTCATATGACACTGTATACCAGTGGTTCTCAATCTTTTGGGCTTGTGACTCCTTAAAGTGAAGTCATGTCTATTTGTGACCCCACATCACAGGATATGGTGGTGTGGAAGTGAGTTATGAGCTGTGCAACCAACGAGTGATTTTTCCCGCAGATTGAAGCAAAATTAGAGAAAAGGCAGAAGAAATAAACATAATTTTGTGTAACAGGGGTATTTTTTTCCTTCTCATCCCTTTAAACACCCCTCAGATTTATCTTGGCATGCATGACGTATCCTTCTGCCAGGTTGAGAACCGCTGCTGTTCACTTACTTAAACTACACAGCTACAAAGTAAAACTGATATCCTAATTAGAAATAATTATAATTAACGATGAGTAATTAGACCATGACTACTGGAAATATTGAAGTTATAGTTTCATAATTGTTAAAGTCTGTCTCAAAAAAATATTCAGGTACCCGTATGATCATTGAAACAACTTTTTCTTGCTATAATTATTCCTCCAGTTAATACTTTTCAAAATGTGGGTTTATGGGGAACAAAATCTTTCCTCCTTCCTTCCATGTAAAAATATATTGAAAACTTACTTAAGATAATATAGGGATTCAGCCAGTTAAACAAATCAAGTGGGGATCTTCCCAAGTTACAGTCATTTTAGTACAAAGTTATTTTTATCCCTTCACAAAGTTAAAGCTCAACAGAGAAACACAAACAGGGGATTTTAACTTTGGAGGATACCCACTTGATTTTATTAACTACACTGCTTATAGGCCTATGACTGCTGAAGCCTAATAATAACTTCATTTAAACTTTGCAATACATTTTTGGCCATCCCTTGCATTGAAAGTGCCTTAAAAAGAGTTCTTTTTATGGTCAATATGAACAGAAGGAATGATTTAATAAAGCAAAACCTTTTTCCAGTGTTCATATGTGCTCCTATTGTTTTAAGACAGACATGGTGATTAATTTCAAGAACTGCGCAAGCTGTAGCCTAGAATTGTCTGTAACCATAGCAACAATAGCTACAGTACTTCTGCCATGTGCAGCTTTACCAGGTAGGTAAACTAGTTGATTCCCATTTTCAAAAGACTATAAGTTAAACTGTCTACAAGCAAACTTTTTAAAACTTCATGAGGATTTGAACCCAAACCCACACCCATGGAAAGTGGCAATACACTCAAATATTACACTGCCCGCATCAGAATATTCTAATAACAGACTTCTCCGCCCTGTCTGTTTCTTTTTTTTCTTTTTTCTTTTTTGTTCGCAATTTTGTAAAACACCTTGTCATGTGTTATCACTTTCATTTAATCTGCTGTGTTTGGTGAAAGCTGACTTACAGTAACCTTTTAAAACACCACCACTACCATTACTTTTTACAGTGTTGGCTCATATTGCTTCAGGGGCCCCAGTGTGCTTAGACGATATTGGCATTGTGGTGTTGTGGCATGGCACAGTAGACTCACGGCAGCCACTACAGCCTGGCAGTGATGTTAAAGTTGACTCATTTGCTCCGAGGCAAGGGGAAGTTCTCCTGACGGACTACTGATTTGTAATCTGGCGTGTCCATCATTTCTGGTCTGAAACAATAGCTGAATCTCCCCACAACAGGATCGAATAGATTTTTTTTTATTTTTTTGAAGGAAGGGCAGCTCAGAGGGGATCAAAGAAGACGAATCCCACTTTTCAGTTCAGAATTTTATGGCAACATGTTGAATACACACGTTTGTGGAAATATTTGTGCACAAAACAACAACTGTCACAGCCGACAAAACAACTTGAGGTATTCACACATCAAAAGTCAACATTTAACTGTCACCCTTGCGATGAGGTGCACAAGCTAAAAGAGATCGGTGCTATGCTCTGTAGAGGAAATTGTTGTTGAATATATTGAATAGGCTTCCCTTTATTTGTTTAGTGTTTAGATTTCTAACTTAACTCCTTATTCAACACAATGATATAAATGTCAGAGGTAAATCACTGTGACCTTCACTGATTGTTTTCCTTAAACACTTTGGACCTTTTGGAAACTTTGTTTTGTCTCCTGCCTCAGGCCAAAGTGATTGTAATGCAAAACTGCCATAGTTTCTCTATCACAGAATTAGAGTGAGTGTGTGTGTGTGTGTGTGTGTGTGTGCATGTTTTTCTAAATTATATTCTTGAACAGGTTTGTGTTAGACTCTAATATGTATATAAAAAAAAAGTTAAATAGCACTGATGCGATGATAGTGTTGTCGACTCTCCACAACATGATCTCCACTCTTCTGTAGAGTTACAAATGGAAGTGCCAAAATAAGAACTGAGTTTTTCAAATGCAAAGAAGTGGGCAGCATAATGACTTTTCTCTTTTCTTGTCTTGCCATTCAGAAGGAGCCTTTTCTTTTCCTTTGTCACTTAGGTTGGCATATAATTAACTCCTGCTTAATATGCTGTTTAAGGGCTCTCCTCCCCATGCAAGATGCTTTGAACCCATAGACCACAGACGGGGACAAAACCCCAGTGGGACTGCTTCCTCCATGCTCCTCCGTGTGTGTGTGTGTGTGTGTGCGCACATGTGTGTGTGTGAGAGAGAGAGAGCAAGCAGTTGTTTCAACAAGACAACAGAAAACTAAAACTATACCGCCACAGCATTGCTGTGTCCTTGATACACTGCAACTACTGAGCCAAAACAAGAATGTGCACAAACATTCAATGCTCCAACCTTAGTCCATCAGCAATCACATGAGTAAACCCTGCACACAGCAGGGTTTAAAAGAGGTGCAGTAGGTTCATATTTCAAACTAATGAAGAGGGCTGTACCGTGAATGGTTGATTTATTGTATCTTTGACTGGTTAAACATATCAAAGAAAACGCAGCATGGCACTTTTTATTAAAGTCGAATAAACAATAAAACCTACAGCTCTAAACTTTAGGTACCATGTAACAAGCTGCAATTTGTCCATCTGCACATGTAAACAAATCGGCCCTCCGTCAGAAATGTACAATTTGATTGAAATCAGTGGATATGAATGAAAAACATATCGACTTCATTTCAAATACAACTTTACATAACTTTAAAAAAAAAAAAAAAAAACAGCTCCCAGGACCTCTGAAGCACCTCTGCACCTTTGTGACCCTCATCTGTAGCAAAGTTTATTGCCCCCTCCTCACCTCCCTCGCTTTCTCCTCCCTCTCTTCCACCCATCCCGCCACAAAGGGCGGTGATGACCCTTCTGTCCCTCTCTTTCTTCGGCCCTCCGCTCCCTCCCCACCTTCAGGATGCTTTCTCTTCCAGAATCCATTAAGAGACAAACCCCCCAGCAGTCGTGATGGGTGAAGGAATGAAGGGGGATGTAGTTTTGTGGTTTTTTTTTAACTATGAGCTGGTAATGTAGGGAAAGGGTCTTATGTAAAATGTGACCTTGGGCTCATGTAGAGTTGAAAGAGTAATAAGGTGGAATTTTTTAATCATTGTTATCTTCGTATAAAGTGTAATATGTTCATAATTAAGTATGATTATGGTAGATTATGAGGATTTCTACCAAAATGGCTTATCATTAAATTATTGTTTTAAAAATATAGGCTATGCCTCACTTCAATAATGCCTCTGTCTAGTCAGTTGTGACTTTTTTTTTATATGGGCAACAAATCTCATATGGCAGTGTAATAAAAGGCTTATACATGTGATAATGCTGTATAATTATTGGAATTTAACCTACTTTTTTTTTAAATTTCTCTAATCTCCTTCACTGTGCCAGTTTTGTTTACTCCGTTATTTGGCAGGACACATTATGCGTCGCGAAAAGCTACCCCACTCGCTTTTATTACCTCACAGAGTTACTAAGAGGTGGTGGTGGTGGTGGTGGGGCACTAGAAAGCCAAGGTGGGGGTCCTGAACGCTGCGTTAGAGTTTATTTCGGATGTTTTTTTCAGTTGCAAAACAGATTAAGGTCCAGGTTGCAACACAAAGGACCGTCAATGCACCACTTCCTACAGCCATCCAGGGGTGAATGGGGCGCAGGACGGGGTCCACTCCAGGGTACTTGAGCGCAGGTGCGACGTGCATAACAGTCGAGCCATAAACCACTGAGTGGAGGAGGAGGGGTCGAGGGGGGGGGGGGGGGGGGGGGTGCGCACATACCTGTTCCCATTAACCTGCAGTTAGTAGAATCTTCACCTCGTGGTGAAAACGTAGCGTGATGAGCCCAATTTGCATCTCGTCAACAGCCTGTAGATTAAGAAGATTTAGAAGCTCACAGCTCGGGCTCTGTGGGAGGATAAAGATAAGATAGAGAGGAATGAGATTTTCTGATCAGTTACAGCATCAAAAGTGATGAGGAAAGTCCCACATGAAGTCCATAAAGTCCCCCAATCGCTCTCATAATTTCTTCTGAACAGATTCTGAACAGTAGCCTAACTAAATTACCCAGAAGAAATGACTTCTTTTCATACATGTCGTTAATCGGCTTTGGATGATATGGTGGAGAAAAGTTAATGCCGTGAATTCCCACGTTTACATGAAGGAAACAAGCACATGCTGGGACATCGACGATCCTGGGATTCCCTCTCTGAAGAGGAGGTGCAGTGCAGCGAATTCGGGGGAATACATTGTCAAAGTATAACGGATGTTTTAACATGTTCACAGGCTGAGTGTGCGGGTCTTAACGCCATTTCTTAGTAAATGAGGAAGGTGAACGTCCACGATGCCAGGGGCTGACCTCAGGGCCAACCTCTGCTGCTGACATCACTCCTCCTCACGGCTCGTCGCCTCCGCTTGGAGTCTCATCAAGGTCTGAGTCTCCCGCTGTGACCGAAGGCGATGCCTCAACACCATTCATTCTGCAGGCAGGCACTCGGGACAAACGCACACACGCGCCGCTCCCCGGACAACTTTTTGAGACGAAATTAAGTGCGATGATGACAGAGGAAAGTCGGGGCAAACGAAGGAAACAAGCCAACCCGAGGAGAAACCGAGGTAAGAAAAACGCGCAGCGCTGGACAGTTTGAAGAAGTTGCTGAATGATGCAGGCAGATGTTGCGGACACGAGCCCTTCATGCGAAGCGCGTCGATTTCCTCTGGAGTTTGTTGAAAAACGAACATTAGACAGTGTTTCATCGCAGTTTGCACTACAGTCATATTTCAGACATACGTTTTTCTTTACATCCATGGCTTGAGGTTGTCTGATAGTATAAAGTACAGGGATGAGCAGTCCAACTTTCTACAGGCTGTCAGCCGCTGGGATTATTCTGTACATATAGGCTACATACCTGGGAAAAGCCGTGTAATAAAAAGTGCGAGGTAATCCTCAAGAAAAGCCCACAACCTATGGCTGCACGCGTTTTGTGAAATCTCTTGTATATTTTATACACCAGAAAAAGAAAAAAAAAAGTTCTGTCCAAAATCAAAGGCGGGTCGTGAACTATTTAGAAGAATCCACACTGCCTGAAACCTAACAGAACCAGATTTTGTTTATTTAACTAAATCGTTTTAATCAAACAGAAAGACTTCTTACAACACTTCACCTCACTGCGTCTTTTTTCTTTCTTCTTGACTTTAGTTTTGTGGCTGTTCACACTGGAAGCTTTACCTGCTCTGACATCTCTACTTTCTAGGATTTTGTTTCCCTTATTTTCTATATTCTGTGCCATGATAAAAATGATTCGGTATTTCACATCCAATTTTTCGCGAGTTTGATACAGTATTTTTTTTTTTAAAATAGAGAGTGTTCTCCATCAGAAAGAAAGAAAAATAATTTAGATGGTTTTGTTCATTTGATCCTCTAAATTGAAGGCACATTTTGTATATTTGATTAGGGTTTTTTTTCTTTCTCTAAATCCCTAAAGGCCACATTTACAACAGAATAGTATAGAATAGTTACTCTGAAAAATATGAAAGTTTTTCTGTCAAATGTAAAGGTTTAAAAATATGATTATTATATCACTTAAATGCAATTAATCTTGCAGATATTTAATCTTTTGAAACCTTCTGTATTTTCTTACATGACTATCAATCACCTCATCAAGAATTTGTGGATGGCCTGCGTTGACATTAAAGCTTAAGATGATGTCAGTTATCAGTTTCTGTGAAAGCACTTCCTATGGCAGTGCTAAGGGGAACTTGTTGACTGTACTGTGCTGAATATAGGGACTTTGTTGAGACTTTGTTCTGTCTGCATCAGGCAGTGCCTTGTTCTCAAGTGTGTGGCTCTGAACTCACACACTGGAGTAAGGATAAACACACTTGCACATGGATACACATGTAAACATTTGTTCTTCTCTCCTTCTGAAGAAGACTGAGCATTTATGTTAGAATCAAAATCCTGCCTCCCTAAAGCCAGACCTGCCAAAACTCTGAAATTATCCTCAGCTTTGAAAGTTTCTCCAACCCTGAATTAAACTGGCAGCCCCTGCCTAAATAACTCACATCTAAATCTGACCTTAAAACTTTAGAATAAACCTCATTCTGAATCATGCTAATACTAATGTAGTAAGTGGGAGATTACAGCCAGTGTCTTGCTGCTGGCTTTCTATTTAGTGCAAAGTTGTTGGGTAATGCAGGGATACCCTTAACAAACCCAACCAATAGCCCAAGTGCAAATGTAGCCTCCAACTGCCGTCATCTTTCTATCACAGAGAGAAGATTTTGACCCCAAAAACACACAAGACCACACACACACACACACACACACACATTTTGCTGGTTTTATTCTGTACTTTCTGGAGGTTCATGAAGGCCAGTGAAAGTCAGGCAGCTTGCTTGTTTGCCTCTGATCTGACACACAGCCGCCACAAACCTGTTTGCTGCGAGGACTCTGTTTATTTATATAGTTTATTAGTTTGCTGTAAGTGTTTCCTCATTTTATTCAGAGAGGTGTGACGCTCAGCAGAGTGTCACCAGGGTGAGATCCTCTCTGGCTGCTCAGCATTAACGTCCTTTTTTGTGTGTGTGTGTGTGTGTGTGTGTGTGTGTGGGTGTGTGTGTGTGTGTGTGTGTGTGTGTGTGTACACACACGCACACATACACTCTCTCTCACCTTTAACTGTCATGTAGCAGTTTGTCGACCGATTGCACCCTATTTAACAAATCAACAGCATCGCAGTACTGTGAAAGCTATCAGCAAAAAAAAAAAGGCACACCTACTGACATGGACCCTATCACTGTCCAGTTTCTTTAATTCCTGTAGTCAGAGCACAGATAAGCATCACTTCTGGTCAGTTTCCAGTAAATTAACGATGGGATTAAAAAGAACTGAGGGTATCTCAAAAGTGAATGTAAAGAAAGAGGAAACTGATTACAAGTTGATCTTCAGCTGAGAATCTGAAAACTGTCTTAAATGTCACGTTGACGACTGTTATCCTTACTATGTTCTACATCAACTGTTATGAGAGAGTTGTGTGACTCCTTCTTTCTTTTGTATTTATTTATCATTTCTTTATGAATCTGCACGGGTGGTAAGCTTCTGTGCGTGTGCTGCATGTTCATCCTCACGTCGGTGTAGATATGTGCGTATTAAAGCTGTGTGTGTAGGATTTGTTGGAATGTGTTGGGCTGTGCGAGCAGGGAGTTAAAGGTCCTTGATAAAACCAAATGAATTTGGCAGGCCCGACTCTTAAGACAGCGATTTGAGGATCTTTTCCAAACCAGAAGAAAGAGAAAAAAACATAAGCTGACGTTTCTTCTCTCTCCAAGGCGCCTATTGATTATGTCTCTGTCTCCCTCAATAAAACTGTCAATGTTCACCAATATCAAGCAACGTGAGGAAATTACTACTCTTCATTCCTGGCAGATTGAAAACAGTCCTGGGACCAAGGAAGGAAATGTATCTATTGGAAATGACGACCTGTATTTACTGGCTGTGAGCGAGAGTTTAAGTTTCAAAGAGTGTGAAGTAATTAGCTGAGCACCCCCCCACCCCCCCATTTCAGACCTCCACACACAGTCAGCTCTCACACCATGGGGTCATTTGATAGTTTAATGCCTTTTTTCCATATCGATAGAGATGATGCTAAAATTCCTCCCAGAGGTTTTCATTATCACTGTTTATATATGAGACAAAAATTTCAAACATCACAGGATCATTTCTGAAAAATAAAGGTGATTATATCTCTGTTTTTCCTCAACAAAGAAGAATGCCATGCTTATATTTTTTTTACATTGACAGAAATTGAAGAAAATCGATTTATTTCAGTTTCAAGACAACTTTAATGAGGCAACCTTTTAAAATCCAGTCTCTGTCATTTTAACAAACGCCACCTCATTGGTGCAGTAACTGCTCTTTGCTCTTGGTAGAGGCAACACTGTTTAGATTCCAGTTTTCAAAAGTGTTTTCATTTATTTAAAGCATGCCGACTGTGTTGTGCATGGGCTTTCCCCTGCTCTCGAACTCAGCGGGCATCTTCGCCAGAATGACATCCGCACAACTGACCAGGCTCATTCAGTCCTCGCTCCTAAATCAGATGTGGGATTGCATTTCATGAGCACCCTCACAAACATATTTAGTCCTTGTGCTTTATGTTTTGTTAGTCCGTGAAAAGCCTCGCTCTGTTGTTGAGTTGATGTGCCTTTTTAAGAGAGAGAGCTCTCTCTCTCTCCCTGCTTCCCTCACTCCCTCTTTCTCGTTTTTCTTCTTTTTTCAAGTGCCAATTTATTTAAACTCCTTTCCCCTTTTCTTCTTTCTCCTTCATTGATTTCCAAACCCCAGTCTTTGTATGCAGCTGGGGCCCAGCTGTGTGTCTGTGACTGTGTATGTGTGTGCATGCGTGTATGTGTGTGCGTGTGTGTGTGTGTGTGTGTTTGTGTGGGTTTTTCTGGCACACTGCTGCCACAGTGAGCATAGCACACTGTACACAAAGGACTCAAGCAGCAAAAAAAAGAGAGGGAAAAAGAGAAAGAGAGAGAATAGGGGGGGAAAACATTGGAATGAGAAAGACTGACGTGCTTGTACTGTACAGAGTGCAGGGGCCGGGCCTTTTGGACCGGGCCTGCGTTAACGGCAGATGTATCGGCGCTTGGGGATGAGGGGTGGAGGAGAGTGAGACAGCAATGAAGAGCTCAGGCACCAAAGTTTATTACCAGGACTCTTCTAGGGGCTCAGCTCCGGCGTCAGAACCAGCGGGTGGGAGGGACAGAGGAGGAAGAAAGAAGAGGAGGATGACAGAGGTGGGGAACTGATGGGGTTGACAGGGCTGAAGACAGCGAAAACAGTTCTTCACCGTGAGAAGACAAGGGATGGAGGGGGTTGAGGGGGTGGGGGGGGCGTGAGGGGGAGAGACAGAAGAGACAGGAGGACGGGCGACAGAATGTGGGATAAACTTTTAAGTGTTTCCTTATTTGTTCCCCAACGTTCCCATAGCTCCAAGTGTCACAGATTTTCTTCCCATCCCAGCTCTGTGTGTTTGATGCCAAATCAACACAGCAGTAATGGGGAATCCCTTGATTGAGTCCCTCTGGTATTTTTCACATGTTTATTCAATTATTGCTCGTTCTGATGTTTCAGATGTAGCCCAAGCAGTCCCATGTCTTACTGTACATTCCTGCCGTGTGGCTGCCACACTGATGATCCACTCCAGGAGGAATTATTCGGAAAGTTTTGCGGTGCCATCGCAGGATGAATAATCGCACAGCAATATTAGCTCCTGCATATGGCCGTTTGGAGTTGAAGGATGTCTTTTGTCGAGATGTTACAGCAAAGTGTCCTTTTCTGCACGTTGCAAAATCGGTGTGGCCTCCTCTGCAGGATTTAAACTTTTGTTCAAACGATCACAGTCTGATCCCTTAGTAGATGAAGGTCAAATTCTGTGTAGTTATCAGGAACAGTTAAATTGTCTCAGTAGATAAGAAATAGCACAATAGTGTACACATGGCTTCACTAGAAACTTTTGAGTGAATGTCTGAGGATCATACTCCTTTCAACTGCAAGATAACACTAATGACTGCAGAGCCCATGAGGTGTGTATGCATGCGTATGTATATCTAGGTGCCTTGGTGTGTACTTTTCACACGTTTAACACCAACTCTATGCGGCTTCTCACTCATTTCTATTTTCTTTTTTCACATCAAAGGCGTTTTATCTGATTGAAAAAGGTCTACAGACTGTACAGTATGATGTTGCAAATTCATCCCCTTTTCATTCTCGACATATTCCATTTCCAGCGTTATTAATACGTTCTTTGTCATTGCTTTGGCAAGACTCCCCACCGTTAAGTCTATTTGTGGGTCTTCCTTTTGTGCAGACAGCTTGGGTATTGTGTGTTTGATATGCTGCACATGTTTGACAGAAGAAAGAGGTTAAAACTATCCAGATAGGCAGGCTCTCTCTGCACACAATTTATAGATATGTGCTGTTTTATCACACCTCAAATTAAATTTGGAGACCCTGCTTCAGCTGTCATGTATTACAAGGCCCAGATGGGTGGCAGAGAGAGAAGGAGAAGAGGAAAAGAGAAGAGACAGGGGGAGAGAGGGGAGAGAAGCCTGGCAGGCAGATCCACTCACTCAGCTGGCTGAGAGTGTGCCAGCGTTTGCCAGTACTGAGGAACCAGATATAACAGGGCAGCAAGTTGAAAGAGGAGCAGTGTGTATCGGCTACAGACAGGAGTGGGGTGGCTTTTGTTTGCTTTGATCGTCTCTGAGGCCAGAAAACTTCACACCTGCTGGTTCGAGAAAAGGAGTAGTGTTTTGTAGTTTCAGTTTGACACTTCTTTTTTTTTTTACTTGCTTCTCATTCTTTTTCTTTAATTCTTGGTATCTCTCCCTGAGGCCAAGTTTCTTTTCTTATTTTATTTCTCCATTTTTCAGTTTTTGTCTCATGTGCATCCGTCCTTCCACTTAGCACCACACACAGCGACCCCTGCAGCGCACTGAATTACTGTAGGAGCAGTGTTGACAAGAGAAATAATCAGTTGACATGTTTAGCTGTTTCTTTAGATAAATGAAACATGCTGTATATTAATTAATAGTCGAAGTCTACAGCGAGAAACAGAGTACATGTAGTTTTATAATACGATATCACTATATATCACGATATATTACGGTTTCTGGAAAGTCAGTTAGACAACTGTGTATGGATAAAACAACCACACTGGGCTATCACTAAGGGTTATTTCTGTTATTAATTAATCTGTCAATTATTTTTTTCAGTAACTGATCAATTGTTTAGGAAATAAAATGACAGTAATTAATGAAAAATATCTCTCGGTGACATCTTCAAACTGCTACTGTTTTGTATGACCAACAGTCTAAAAGCCAAAGTTATTCTATATTTACAATTGTACTAAACAGAAGAAAAAAAGAAAGAAAAAAAAGGAAATCCTCACATTTGAGAAGCTGGAACCAGGAATGTTTGGTATGTTTCGCATAACTGCTTGATAAATTATTGAGACAATAGATAGTAGTCAATCAACTCATCATCACACGAACGCGGTCTTGCCATAAAGGATGCCACCGTGATAGTGAAGTATGACAAAATCTCAGTCAGATGAATATACATCATCTCACAGTATCTTCATATCGCCTGCTCTGCTGTAAATCTGTACGAGCGCTCCTCGAAGGCAGACTTTCCAACTGACCTGACCTGCCCAGTCCGCCGCCATAAATCCTGCCTGTGCTTCTACCAGCCCAGGCCGGCTCCTCCTCTCTCACTCTGTCTCCCTGTACCTGTGATCACCTGGTACCACCTTCATCTGACCTGCACATCCCACTCTCTGGTACACACACACACACACACACACACACTCACACACACAGATAATGTACATACACATAGTTACCTGGTAGGGAGTAAACACATTCCATTGTGAAGAGAACATGCTGCACTGATCTTTAGGCCCACCTGTAACAGTCAAGGCTTTAAGTCTTAAATTTTACATCTATCTGACTCCCTTTCTTTTTCTCTGTCTTTCTTTCTATCTCTCTCTCAATCTCTTGCTGTGTTTCCTTTGCTGGCAGCATTTAATTTTGACACATTTCCACTTTGTTTCTAACAGACACTTTTAGAGGCAGTGAATGCATCGCCTCTGCAGATGTGAAATTTTCACTGGCAATGAATCACCTCAAAAAATTTATCCATTCATTTGTTCGTTCGTTCGTTCGTTCGTTCAGTCAGTCAGTCAGTCAGTCAGTCAGTCAGTCAGTTAGTCAGTCAGTCAGTCTATTACTTGTGTTATAAAAAAGTACCCCCAGTATCAGTCATTACACATCAAAAAGCTCACAATGAAATTGAAGCGTGAGAGGTTTTGGAAAGGAATGAGATGTAGTCTGCCTCAGGTCTGATCAAGACAAAACAGACTGAGCTGAAAAAATGTTGATGTTTGCGAGCAGCGTGCAATATTAGATCATGCGAATGGATGTTTAGCTCAGGTATGATAAAGAACCATATGCCGGAAGTGTTTTGTGCTAGAAAGGAAGCAACGCAAATAATCAGCCTTCTCTCGTCCACTCTGTCGTTTATCACTGTGTAACAATCTCGTAGAGTGTCTTATCTTTTTTAAAAGAATTTCACATGATACATGACAGGTTATCATGTATTTGTTAGTGTTGCAAAATTACAAACCGTTGAAGGTTTTTTAATTAAAAAGGTCAGTCACTAATAAAAGAAAATGAATAGGCAAGGAGCACATTCTGAAGTTGTACAAAATCAGTTTCTTCTTTTCCTTCTCTGCCGTGCGGTCAACTGTGGTACCTCAGGGAAACAGTGTAGTTGTGATTATACGGTGCATGTGTCCAGCATTGCTGGAGGGATGGAAGGGGAAGTAAAGTCATAGGGCAGCCTGGCAGCATATCAGAGGGAGGTAACGTCATCTAAATGATACTAGTAATAGGTAGGTGTGAATGCGTCTGTCCATGCTTCATTTTGGGACGAGGCTCTCAATGTCAAACACAGATCTGAGTTTGTTTGTTTTTTTGCTCTTTTTCTCTGACTTGTCGCTTTTCTTTCTTCTCTCACTCTTTATTGTCTCTTTCTCCCCCTCTCGCTGTTTCACTTTCTTCTTTCTTTGTCATCCCTTTGATTCCTCTTTATCTCCTCTTCCCCGTCTCCACTCCTCTACCTCCTCCTCACTCTTTCACTCTTCTTTTCCATTTTTATCCTCTGCGCCGTCTCAGGCTTTCTTCCCCTCTCCTTCCATCTATCCATCCTCTGCTCCACCCAGCCTGGGCTCCACGAGCGGCCTGTAGGGTCGCCATCGAGTCCCCCCACCACCCCTCTCCCCCACCCCCCTACTGCCTCCCCCCTGTGTGCCTCCCCTGTCCCACTGACACCACACACTGCTCCCATCCCCCGAAAACCACTTCAAACAGCCAGCGCCATCAAAGCCCACAGTCAGTCAGCCAGGCAGTCAGCCAGCCAGCCAGCAAGGCAGCCAGTCATCCAGCCAGCCTTCTGCTTCGACTTAAAATTACTGTCGTCCCAGTCGCAAGGCTGCTTTCCTCTTCTGATACACATCAAAGATCCTCTTAAACTCCCCAAGTTTGCTTTTTAAACCTTTCTTCTTGTTGAGTCTTTTTTATATACATTATTTCGCTGGTTGAGGTTTTACTCTCCCTCCCATTCTCTCTCTTTCTCTCCCTCCCACTCTCTCTGTCTGTCTCTCTCTCTCTCTCTCTCTCTCTCTTTCTTTTCTCTCTCACTTCTTGCCATCACTTTTTTCTCCAACATGGGCCAGGTCAGTAATGACATGCACACACTCTCTTGTGCGGTTCTGCTGCCTTTGCATTTCTCTCCATGACTTTAATTAGTTTCTTTTTCAAGGCGTTGGTTCAGGCTTCACATGCACAGAACACACACACACACACACACACATGCACAGGCACATCAAGCTGTAACTAATGAACATACGGATGTGTGTAAATTAATATGATATGTGACTCATACATCTTTCTAATCAGAACTGCATAACCACAAAAAGACTTGTTTAACAGTGCGTGTGTTCCTGTTTTTTTTCTGCCTGTATTTCTTTATGCGTGTGTGTGTGTGTGTGTGTGTGTGTGTGTGTGTGTGTGTGCTTAACGGGCAGAAAAAGGGATGAAAGAAAGGAGAGTTACTTAGAGACAGAGACAGAGAGAGAGAGAGAGAGAGAGAGAGAGAGAGTAGACGTGTGTGCTGGCGTGTGGAGAACAACTGAGAGAAAGACAAAGCAAATAAAAGCACAGTGACACATTAGAAAGGCATCTTTTCAATGTTTCAAAGCCTTCAAGGTCACATGTGGTCACTTGAAATGTTTCGCTCTATTATCGTCTCTCATTTGGAGGATGTAATGTCCACATGCGCCAGAGGATGGCGCCCTGTCTGTATGTTAACCGGGCAGGATCTAACTTCTAGGCCTCATCTCCAGTACTCTGTCTGTAAGAACAACATTTATCATTGTAAAGTAAATAATTTCATCACAATGATGCAGTTGCATCTTATAGTTTCTAATTTTACTCAATGATTTCTGATCCCAGCAGCAGAGGAAAAAACGTTTCTTGTTGTCTCTTCATGTTCTTTGCTGACAGTCGGGACATTACAACTTATTGGTCTTAATTTTTTATCTTAATTGTTGAAAGTGTAGTGAAATAAGGAGGCTTTTTTTTAATTATTAATATTGTCAGTTGTAGTGGCACTAACAGCTGTAAGAAGTTGGACTGGTGTTTCTGTAACTGCATGTGTAGTGAGTACCTTCACATGTGTGCTCTGATCTTGTATATCTTAATGTGGGTTCCCCAGAGTTCTTGTATCTTGCATTTTAAATCTTCTTTGAGTGGTTAGATTAAGACATTTTGGGTTTTTAATGCAGTAAATCGTCCTTTTTCAAGAACACCACATCACGCAAAACACCTCTCACAGATCATATACACAGATGTTTGAAGTAGACAAAGTCAGTGGGATACCAGGCATATTTGTTTCACCCTCAAAACAAATCTCCCGTAGTGAGTAACTAAAAGTCGAAGCTCGAGTTGAACTAACCAAATCCCACATTGTATAGCTGTTAAACTCAAAGAGAAGTTTTATTTAGCATGCACCCCTATTAAAAAACTTCAGAACCTTTGTGCTCCGTCAGAGAATGTTTTAATATTCAAAAGGAGCCACTATTGTGTGGTTTCTTGCGCCAACGTACAAAATAAAGAGCCACATCAGAAAGCTGGAACAGTCCCTGAGCATTTTCATGTGTAAAGAAAAAAGAGGGAAAACAAATTTGGAGGGGGGAGACAGGGGTATTTATAGAGTGGTGTGAGAGTCTTTGCAATGACAGGAGCCTAATGAAGTGGAGTTTGGGTTTTGATTCACAGTGTGGTGAGTGCGTGGGTCCCTCTGTGACCGTTACTGCATTCCAGCACCGATTCCTCGCTACACGGAAACCAGCGCAGGGCCACAGGAGGAGGCAGAGGGCCAAACTCCAAATAACGTGTTCCTCGAACCGAGCTAACCTTTTCTCAGCAACATCAGCCCTGCTTCCAGTGCAGCATGATACACATCATGGGCATGGTGGGGAGGCTTTACTCATATGTGCACGTGCACACACACACACACACACACACACACACTCACATTGATAAATACAAGACGCTCATGCACAGTATACATACAGTAGTTAAATCCGTTTGTCATTGCTGGTGAGTCATTGACATGGTAAGTGACTCAATTGTCACAATTCAGCATGACGTCGTAGGGAAGTCCAGAATGATGTTAGCAGTGTTTCCTATGTTAACTTTGTGTGGCAGGTCAGTGGAAATTATATTCTGCGTGAGAGTTTGTTACAGATCTCTAATGAGGATAGGAGAGCGAGACAACGAATCAAATCAGAGGCTGTAAGTAATCGTGACTGTAGTTAACGGTGTAAATGTTCAGGATGTTATACAGCTGAAATTCATAAACTGTCAAAACAGTTTTGTACTTTGCTAAAATTTTAAGAATCAAACTAAAATATCCTTATTTTAAGATTTTATTTTTAAATATAAACTTGCTTTATATCATTGTACTGTTCTGACAGCAGAACAGATAAATGAATCCGTAGTCCATTAAAAATGTTTTCTCTTGCTGTGTAACCGTTGCAAGCTCTCCACAAAGTTCAAAAATGTGGTGCTAATGCAGAAGCGACACGTATCAGCTTTGAAGGTAAAGGCCAGTGTGAAATAAGTTTGTTTTTTTTTTTTTGATAAATGTCACTGTGGTGGTCTGTAGGACAGGTAAACATGGTGGCAAACATGTAGGCAGCAGCATACAGGAAACCTCCAAAGGAAGAACAGGCGACCACAAAGGCTCATTGCACACCTCTTAACTCACACCTTGCCTCATTTCTGCAAAGAGAAAAACTGATTGCTGTGTATTTTTTTGCACACAAATTCATCATTGTGTTTGGTAAACAGCTAACAGTCACGGATGGGAGTATCAGAGCAGTGAGTCTTTTTTTTTTCTTTCTTTTTAGTCGTTTTTTTGTGCTAATTTTTCTGTCTCTACCACACAGCAGAGAGGTGAGAGGTAAAGGGAAAAATGAGGGAGCACAGAAAATCTAAACCTTGTCAAATATATTCAAAGCGAGTGATTGAAGTTGATTCAAGTTGTCGAAAACAAACAAAGACAAACTCATAGAAAATGAGACTGAGGTGCTTTACCCCTCTGTGGTTTGTTTTGGATGATCTGCATGCCTCCTATAGCTACAATGCTTCTGACACGATAGCCTATATATAGAAAGAGGCGTCATTATCCATAGTAAAATATAACAGTTATTATGAAACACTGAATGATAAGCTAACGCTATCATTGTCTGTTGAAGCTCTACCTGTGCGAAAATGTAAAGCTATCAATTTTGAAGTTCCTGCGGGGCCAGCTGTGCAAGTCAACATCATTACAGGCTACAAAAATATATCATGGATTTCTAGAGTTGAGTTCACCACAGTCTAAGAATACATACTGTAGCTAGGGTGGGAATCTATGGCCGGGCGGGGGCGGGGGGGGGTGAAAGTATATACCCTGCAAGTGTGCTTCTCCTTCACCACCCACCTCCTTCCGCTAGCGTTACCCTCCAATGTGAGTCCACAGCTCTGCCGCTGCTTCACCAGCACGTAAATGTACCTTTGTGGTGTGATCACTGGTCTAGGCCACAAGTTATTTGGGACTCTTTTCCTGTCTCTCACTGCTCCTATTTCTATCTTTCTATTTCTCTCTGAGACATAGAAACACACACAGTCATTGGTAGCACAGAGAATGATGTTTAGCATGTTTAAAACCGGTATCCTCACAAAAATGTACTAATCAGAAACAAGTTCAATCTCTATATATAATAATATATGCAATATATATATATATATATATATATGTATGTATATATAAATAGGGTAATGCATGTGGTTAGAATTCCCAAATGTCACAAATGAAACGATTAAAAAAAGGTTGCTCTATTATCTTCTTTACTTACAGTATTTATAGAACACCAAAGCTAAGCAAAAATGTGCAGTATGCATGGGTAAAGTGCAAATATGAGTAGGAGGAGATTAGACCTATCAGATGTAAAAATGAAAAACAACTTTGTCTAGGATAGAAGGTAAAAGATAAAGACAATAGCAGACAAGTCATTATCCTCTCAGTTTCATCACAAGGAAGATTAGCTTGCCCAGCAGTGTACGCATGGTACAGTAAGTTACAGCTTTGTTAACTATTTGCTCTGCATTCTTTAAGCCTGCGTGCTGTTGGTTTAATCTGTTGGTCCGTTGAAGTCAGATGAGAGCAGGTTTCCACTAAGCAGATGTGGTTCACTGTTTGGTGCAGTGATGTGACATGTAGATAGAGAATAACAGATCAGTAATACTGATATCAATCGATTTTCAGATGCTGGGGCCCTTTCAAAAGCAGCTGTACACAACACCAGAGTGTGTTACAGTCGGTGTCTTGGGGGCTGTGCTTTGATTCGCCCGGGCTCCTCTGAAATCGCACAGAGCGCTCTCATATGTGAATAATGAAACTAACACCAGCGCGCAGTAACACTAAAAGTGCAACTGGTTGACAAATCAACTTTGTGAGTGGTATCAGTGAATGGCTCAGTGGCTTTGAAGCTAATAAAATGCCAAAAGGGATTCTGTTTTTGTGTCACAAGGGCCCTAATTGAACAGAGCCATTAAAAGCCACACTGAACAAAGGCAAAAAAGAGTTTCAATATGGTGTTTGTTGTTCATTTAAAGATCACTGCTTAGTGTGCAGAATTGCGTCGCTGTTGTGTGCACTTCTGTTTTTGCAGAGCTTTAATCAATATGAGGAAATTAGCTTGGTGTTTATTTCTTGAGCTGATTGTTCTGTGCGCCTCCGTGTCTTTCAAAGTGCAGATGTTGTTGCCCCTCGGCTGCGCATTCTGTGGTGGCGGTGGTGGTTTAAATACTCTGACAGGGTGGTGTCTCCTAATGAGCGGGACATCTAAAGGCACAGAGCCGTGACTTCGCTGCTGTGGCACCGCATGGGCTTTAACTTCTCTATCTCTGACTGAGGCTCAGATCATCTTGGATCTTTGTGCGTGCGCACACACACACAAACACACACACACACACACACACACACACACACACACGCACAGTGTTATTGTGATGTATTTCCTTGCTGTGTCTGCAGCATCAGGTTGGTTCCAGCTCCCTGTTTTTGTCCCACAATACAAGTTGTGTTGTGTTTGTTTTTTCTGTATTTGTCTACACCCTCATTTGTGTGTGTGTGTGCGTTTGAGTGTGTGTGTGTGTGCGTGTGTGTGTCTATGTTGAGGGAATTTCCCTCTGTAGCGTGTTTTTCACAGCTCGACATCAGTTGGAGGATTTGTGTCAGGGACAGTTTGACACCGTTGCTTTCTTTCTTTTTGTTTTTTCTTCTCTAATCCCTCGCTCCTCTGCCTTTCTCTTATCTGACTCTTTCTCCACCCCTTTCCCCTTCTTTCTTTCTTTCCTTCCTTCCTCTCTTGCGCCCGGCGTAGTTTGTGCTCTCTGTGCTGCATTCTCCATCCACTGGTGTCTCTGCACCTCTGTCTCACTCTTGTCACCCCCTTTCTCTGACATACACACCACAGCACACTGTGTGTGTTTAGACACACTGCAAGAATGCAGAATCACATAGTGCAGCACACATCACATTTTAGCATCTCTTCCTCCACACTAATATGACCTTTACAATCCCCATTACAGCGTCACAGTTTCAGTCTGATTTATTCTCACCAGCAGCCATTTGCAGACCTTTTTTTTTTTTTTTTTTTTTGGCTTGCTGCCATTGAGCTAAGAAGCAACTGTATTTGTATCAATTGAACTAAAACTTGACTGTGTGACTTTCATATCAGTGTAGTTGTGGTTATTTTCACCATCATTAGACAAGAATGTTTGCACTTCCTCTTCTCTGGCCACAAAAATGCAATAAAAGTGCAGCAAAACATCACATTACCACCATTCTTATTGGTTAACATGTAATTTAGAGCATTTAATCTTCAATTAGCTGTCAACATTCATGATATAATCTGTGAAACATTTGGATAAATTGAAATTAAAAGTTGCATTCCAAAGCGAGGCAACCGCTAAGAGGAGAAATCAGCAGGGTTTTCAGCATAGAGTGCATTACACACACTTTGGAATATTATTGCAGTAACACCCCTGTGACCCTACAAAATGTGTTGTACAAAACTGTCGACAGTGTGTTCATTACATATTTAGTGAAAGTTCAGGTAGATACACACGGATGGATAAAGCTCAACTGGCACGTGGTCAACAGTGTTAGGGCAGGTTAAACCAAACCAAACCAGAGCAGGCCAAGATGCCAAGTAGAGGAAAGAACCGTCACCCAGAGAGAGAGAGAGAGAGAGAGAGAGAGAGAGAGAGAGAGAGAGAGAGAGAGGGAGAGGGAGAGAGAGAGAGAGGGTGAGATGCTGTTAAGATGAAGGAGGTCAGGTGGGAGGTGTCTGCTTTTGGTTGCGGTCCTGCCCTGACTCATTGTACGAATGTCAGGCAGCAGGTATGAATAGCAGAGCTGCCATAGTGAGAATTGTTTAACATGACATGTTTGATTTGTGTGATATATTTAAAGAGAGGTCATCATTGTCGTGCGCTCTGGAGATGAATATGGATCTGCCGTGTCTCTGAACTGCTCTCATAGGTACTGTAAAATGACAATACACACGTCTTCCTGTGCTGGGTTTTTGTTTAGCATGTGGGCGTCCATGATCCTCATGTGGTAATTTATTGAATCAAAATAGCAAGCATTTTAGTTCCTTTTGACACCTGTGAAACCATCAAAGTTTTAACAGGGTGGAAGAAGCATTGGTTCTTATATTAACTAAACCTGACTATTTAACTGAGCCAAATCATTTTTAAATGATACTTAAAGTGAATTTTTGATGTCTAGGGGAGTTCTGTTACAAAAACATGATGAATCAGTAAGTTTTTAATTATGCCTGAGTGTGTTCAGTTGGCTGGATCGACAGTTTAACCACCTACATTTTGTACTTCATGAAATGCTCCAGATGTTACTGTAATGTGGTATGTGCACCACATGCCTATGTCATATTACACTTGCACATGCATTATGTCATATGAAGAGCAACATGGATCTTATTTCTTCTGGGTAGCTAAATAACTTTTGATTGATATAAAAGCCTCACATGTGATCTGATATAAAACTTTAAAAAGTGACGTTTTAAAAAAAAAAACTGTTTAAAAAAAAATGGTGGCCTAAAAAAAGTAAAACACATTTAAATTCTAGAGCTAAAATCAGATCTTGAAAATATATATTTGATTTTATTTCCTATATATTATATTATATCATTTCAGTGTCATTGTAATGGTATGCATATGATGTGTGTATAATGGTTTATATTTTTACATATCAAAGAAAATGCAACCCAGCCTCATCATAGACATCTTCACGCACTCTAAAGTCTTTGTACACAGATAACGAGAGTTGCTAGAAATAAGACCATTTATTTTTAGTTTGGGTGTTGCTTTTCTCACAGCTGCCAAAATTGTCTCAAACTAATATATACGTGAATAGTTATTTATTTGGCTGTGAGAAATAAAAATCTACTAAATAGCACTGATAATATGATATAACCATTATTTAGCTTTTATGTAACGCTCATAAAGTGTAAAAATCAACAGCAGTGTAATAAATACATTGTGCGGTAAATTGGGCCTGGCCTTGTTTGTTGCTGTTTAAAACCAAAAGAAACAAACAAGGTAATTTCTAGGTAATTATTGCGTGCTTACCATTTAGCCACATAATTACTAAGTCAATACCAGATCACATATGTGCATCGTAAAATAAACTGCAGCTTAGTGTGTTGCTGTACAGTGGATGCCCTCTGGCATATAAACAGTGACGAATTAGACAGGACGAGAACGGAAACTGTCCCTGTGCTGTTGTGAGCCAGTGCTAAAGAAAGGTTGAGGAGATTTTATTTTTCTTTATCTCAAATGACTTTTTTTTTGTTGTGGTTTCTATTTTAATGTGGCTATATAAAAATTATTTCTTTCTGTGTCACAAACATGTGTGCTTATGAATTTATTCAAGCGTGATCTGTCTCTGATTGTGTTCCGGAGAACTGACTCAATGATGTAAATAATGAAATAACTACTGTTGGTCATCGTTGTTTTAGGCTTCAGATCACAAGCACCCAGAATATAAAAGAAGAGAAAACTGTGTGTTTTCTCAGAGTGAAATTCTGCATTTCTGACTATAGTGCCCTGAGCTGGAAAACGTAGACATCTCTCTGGCAGGCAGTCTTTCACTCATTCAGTTCAGTCACTGTCAGCGAGGGAGAGCGACAGGCAGATTAAAATAGTGCTGCAGTGTTTGATCTGAGCGCAATGTTGTTGTCAAACCATCAGAAAGAGTCCCCAGAAGACCAAGTGATCGACAATGTCAAGCATGATGCAGCACAGTTCGGTTAGCACTCTCTGGATATGACTCACGTTCTTCCCACGCACACTACAGTGCATGCACAATAGCAGTGTACTGTTCTCTACTGTGCTGTGCTGTGTGTTCTCTGGTGTTCAGTGTCTTACAACAAATCACACATGCCTAAAACTCTTGCACATTGCATGAATGCATCACTCTTGAGCTCATTTGTACCTTGACACATAATCTCTACTTGCAGGCAATCCCAAACCTCCTGCGCCGTTCAAAGGTTTAGCTGTCCTGCTCCAACAAAAAAAAAAAAAAAAGACCTATTTGAAGGATGCAATCGCTATCCAAATAAATAAATCACCAGGCCTGATAATGAAAGCCATCCCTGCGCGGTGCGGCTTTAATGACAGCACGTATAGACTCAGTGTCACTCACTGTCATGGGAGAGAAAATTAGAGCCAATTTGATGCTAATCTGGACCAGATTTTTCCCTTTTCAGGCCCAGCGGTATATCCTATCATCCCAGAGAGCTCCCCGCAGGGCCGCTAGCTCAACCTCAACTACATAATATAACTTCATAACTGCCTCCTGTAATGGGGCACATTTGATGACCAATTTCACCCCCCATAAGAGCAAGTCATTCCTCCCCATGCTGGTAGAGCAGCACCGCATGCATTGGGTGAATGGCCTCGGGTGAATCAGACTTTTTGCATGAGTGCAGTCTGTACAGGGGTGTACTGAAGCTGGGGCAGGACATACAACCTGCTGATACAAACAGATACAACATGTAGGTGTTACAAGCTTCATGTACTCATCAGAAGAATATGTGTAAATTTTACACGCTGACTGACACAGTGTTTGTGATTGTGGGCCACCCCCCTCTGCAACACCGGGCCCCTTTTTGTTTCTCTCAGTAGCAGAGTGAGTGTGTGTGTTATCCGTGTGTGTGTGTGTGTTTGAGTCTGATAAATGTAGAGATGGCAAGGTAGATTAGCGAAAATGTCACCCCCAGTGTACAGTCACAGGCCTTTGTCCCTTGCGAGCTGTGGGTCGTAGCTGGATGTGAAGGGGCGTTGAAAGCAAAATACTCAATCACTGGGTCCACTAGCCAGGGAGGGTGGTGGTAGTTGGAGCGACTCAAACAAGAATGAA
Source organism: Seriola dumerili (assembly GCF_002260705.1). Classification (NCBI taxonomy): domain Eukaryota; kingdom Metazoa; phylum Chordata; class Actinopteri; order Carangiformes; family Carangidae; genus Seriola; species Seriola dumerili. Next base: position 2,152,176 of record NW_019174376.1, on the reverse strand, counting down.
AATCTTTCAGAGTGACTGAGTGTTGTTTTGACAGTTTAATGAGTAAACTTTGTTTGTGTTTTGTGAAATGTAATGATCTGTGAAACTTTATTTTCGCTCTGATCTGATGAAAAAAGGCACGACAGAAGGGAGGAAAATTCATTTAAACTAAATAAGAAGCATGACAATGTTGCACTGCGACCTTCATCGCGTACTGATTAGAAATCTTATTTTCACAACAACACGAAGAGAAGAATCAGCGCTCTGTATGTTGGCACAGTCCTTGCTCTCCCCTCGACAACGGTTTGGCTTTCCCCTGATGATATATTTCAAAGGCACTGGCAAGGAATCTATTTGTGTTCTTAAATGGTCATTACTTGGTTGTGATGAGATATTGCCAATCAGTGAGAGGAAAACAGAGAGTCCTCAAAAAAAGCCTTGGAAATGAGAGCCTACAGCTGAAATCCCAGGCATGTGTTTGTGATTGTCATTTATTGTCTTTGCCATGGGAAAAAGTAACGCGCCTCTCCAGTTTTGCTGCAGTCTGGGCACCGAGGGTACACTTTTAAATTACAATATGCTATCTATCTCTTCTTCTCACACCCTTGCCACATTGTCATGCGTTGTAGAAGTCACACAGGCTACCATACATGTGTAAAAAAAAATATAAGTTAGACACAAAAAATATTTTTCCAATGTCGCACAAATTATATTAAACTAACAAAAAGTAAATATTGTAAATTATACTGATTAATGAAAAAAAAAGCTGTATTTTATTTGATTGACATTTGATCACAACAGATACATTTCCAGTTTGCCTTCTTAATCATGACTGTAATTAAATACAAGTATATTTTGTATTTAATGTATCTATTGTCATTTTTAAATTTTTTTCTCCCAATCAGTTTCAAAATGAAAGCCATGCTTCACTCTCAGTACTGTCAGACTAAAACCTTCACTTTGAAATTGAATTGAAATTACCATTAATACTTCGTATTTCTCTCTGATGTTTTATATTGTGGGTGAGGGCTCAGTAAAATATTTGAAATAGCGTCATTTCTAGTTGGGACCTTCCTTTTCAAATTCTTCTTTGCAGAATTGTGTTGCATGCTGGACATGTCTGCTCGCATTGATCATTATCCACACATCAAACCACATAAAGCCATATGAAAACTCTCATGATAAGAAACACGCTGAACAAGTTAACATCAAGACAATTTCATTCCTCTTACTTACTGAAATACAAAAAAAATAGCTCTGAATTTACAAAACATTTTTGAATTTCTGCTTGTGTTTTTCCCCCGTTTGGTTTCAGTTCCTGACATATTTTCTTAAATCATGTAGCATTGTCTCTGGTTTCCATTGGTTATAATCTACAGCTCCAATAACTTAATATCATCTGAAATGATAAGAAACATATGTCCATTGCATTATGAATCATGTCTGAAAAAGTAAATATATATTTGGACACCACAACAAACTATTTGGCATCTCATACAGCATAAAGTAGATTAAAGACACGTGTTCATGATATTTGATTTTTTTTTTTAACATACCTGAAAATACAACATAGTATTGCAAAATCAGATGTCCCTAATAAGCAAACTGAACATTTAGTGCAGCACATTTCAACATGAACATTAAGTCAACCTGAGCCTGTGTCTCAGTTCCCCCTTAAACTTTTCTTTTTTTTACTTTCCGCCTCACAGTGGATGCTGAGCAAGTGACTTCACTGGGATCTGAGGGGGAGGATGAGGTGGGCCTGTGGAGCCTGGAGCCCCAGGACTTCCAGGAGAGCCTGGACAAGACAAGCCTGACGCCCAGCGAGGGGACGGAGGAGCCCGGCAGTCCAGCTCGCTCCACGCGGCCGCACAGCCTCAGCCCCGGCAGCAGGAACTACTGGGTGCAGGTGGAGCCGGAGGCCGAGGCTGCTGAGGACACCATCACTGCATCCACCACTGATAGGGAAGACCAGGAACCACTAAGGATGTACTGTAAGTTATAAGCTAAACTCAAACTGTAAACTTGTAAAGCCCTTTTTTTCTTTTCTTTTTTTAAAAACAACCCTGTATTTGTTTCTGAAGAAGTTCGGCCTTGCCAAAAAAGTAGCAGAGCAATGTGCGTGTAAAATGTATACTGTATGAGACTGCTTTGTAGGCCACTACAGTATGTGTAAACAAGTTTACAGTGTTTTTCTGACGCAAGACACCTCCAGTCTCATGCTTCTCAAAGCCCTCTAGATACACCTTCATATCAGCTCCTTGTGAAACCATGCCTTCCCTGAGAGGCTGTTCCTTTTTTTCACTGTTCTCTTTGAAAAGGCAGCCTTCTGAAAGCATGACAAAAGAACTCATCCCACACAATGTCACAATATTTCCATGCATCAAAGAGGTGACGTTACGGTACTGAAATCAGCACTGTGCGACGTGAGGCTTTCCCTTTTATTTAAGAGAGATCAAAGGCTCACGCGGCTTGCCTACTAACAATCACTTAGCTCCCTCGCCTCGTGTGATTCGGCCTTGCCTGATGAAGGCAAAGCTGAGTTTTTACAACACTCAACCACACAGGCTCTTCCCTTCACCACATTAAAAAACAGCTCAAAATATGCCAACATCTGCAAACATTTGAAAAATCTTCCTCAAAGTCGCTGTACGCAGAGCTGGCTGGCTTGAGATAGGAGACACCCTCTCTACTTCATGTACATCTGTGGCTTTTTCCTCTCTGCCTGCCTGTCACCGCACTCAAGGGCACAAATGAGAAAGAATTCTTAAAATCTCGTCTCGTTCTGGCCAACTAGCTCCTCGCATTTATTGTTTTATCTGTCAGTCTTTTTTAAGTAAACAATTTAGTCCCATTAGATTCAGTTGCACAGAGTCACTTTTACAATTTATCCCAACTCGCGCACTTTACACTCATGGACATATGAACAAAGCATGTACATGCACAAAGACAGGGAGCTAACACTTTCTTTACAATTTAATTTAGCACATAGTAAAAGTAGAAAATGTAAAGGATCGACCACACTGATGTACCCACTGACAAGAATGCTGATCATCTTGTGAAATGTTGAAGTGAAAAGGCTTTTAGAGATGTCTCAAGGTAATGATTCATTTGTGAATCTGCATCTGAACTGGATATTGCTTAAAAGCAAAACTAGCACAATATTTTCTTTTGTGTAATGTGTCTTTCTGTAAATATGGGGAACCTGCCTTGACACTTTCCTTATAGTTCTTGTTGTCTGTGTTGTGTTTACTGTCATTGAGTGGCTTTTCTTCTGTTTTCTTGGCCCGGATTTTTAATGAAACTTTAATGACACACAGGAAAAAAGATTCTTGCAGCAACGCTAATATTTTCCTGCAAATGTCTGTAATCAGGCATGTCTGCGTGTATCAAGAGTTATGTATAACATTTTACAAAAAGCCAGTTTAGTTGTGCATAAGAACTAACAGCTGGTTAAAAATTAATATATAGATATTTATAAATATTTCACTTTTTTTTCACTTTTTCTCTGGTCCCCAGGTAAGAACTCAGACTCCCAGAATGCCTTGGAGGACCTGGCTAACTATGCATTTCTGGCCCAGCTGAAGAAGACCTCTACCTCCACCAGTTTCTCGGACCACCTGAGCCACAATGGCACAGCAGCTGTGTACCACCAGGGCAGCAGGCACGATGATCTGCCGCCTGCTATCTGGTCACCAGGAGCTCAGCACCACTCACCCGAGGGAGCAGGTACACTAACGAGGCAACATCTGCAATCATATTAAATAGAAAATGAACTAATCTGATATGGCTGCTCTTGAGCCAGGCAGCGTGCAGTTACTTCTAATGAAACGTGCAGCTGCAGACTGACAGTTAATAGTGGTAAGAACATATCAGATTGTACATGCTAATGTCATTCTGAGAAAATGAAAAGGAAAACAAATTGACTTATCAGCCACTAATGGCTTTGCCTGACAAGGGCTAATGCATTTCCACATTTAAGCTTACATAAAAGGTTTGCGTCATAGTTTAGTTGTTTATTCTATCACCATGCAAACATATAAAATAACTTCACTTGATCAAATAAAAATATGGGTTTCAAACAATACTCGGTGCACAATAATAAAACAATTAAAAATAGCATTGTCATGTTCCAATATTCTCCAGTATTTTTAAGTAGGTAACATACTTAAGACTTTCTTGCTTCTACCGAACAAAGATCATCTGAGTTGAATTTCTCTCAGTTAGGAGGATTTAATAGTACAAGTTTTTCATTCTGTAGGCCACTGACACACAAGTAGGTGTTGTTCAGCTGGTGTAAGACTCCATCTTCCTAGTTCAACATGCAAATGGATGGATGCATGGATACAGTATATTTCATGAATGCAAGAACATCTCCATGCTCTGTTTAAAATGTCACCTCTCCCTCCGGACTCTAGATGCAGGGAGGACCCAGCAGGTTTGCCCGTTCTGCCACAGGATGTTTCAGCGTGGAGCGTCTTTGAGGGATCACATCAAGTACTGTCAGGAGAGGGAGGGGGGGCACATGGTCTGTCCACTCTGTGGATACACTGCCCCCCATAGGGCACAGATGGAGCAGCACCTGGCACTTCACAATCAAATGCAGGACAAGGTGAGACACAGAGAGAGAGAGAGAGAGAGAGAGAGAGAGAGAGAGAGAGAGAGCAGGATAAACTTTCACAACCACCATCAGGGCAATATGGTTGTATATTGTTCTCATTTAGTGTTACATGGTTACATTTTGTAACTTGTAAATGTCAGAAATAAATAACCTTGTAGAAATGGCAGCCATATACTTCTTCACACCTTGGAATTGCTCCCTAAATGTGTTCCAGTATAAAACTAATAACAATGTCCTGTCTTCCCAGAATCCCATCACGCTGGATCAAAGCATGGAGACCAGGAAGTTTAAATGTCTGCAGTGTGGGAAAGCATTCAAGTACAAACACCACCTCAAAGAGCATCTCCGCATCCACAGCGGTGAGACAAAATAACATCAAAAACTTGTACTCACCCATTAATTTGCTATTGTTTCCACTGTATCACTAACCCTTACTTACCATGTCAGTTATATATGGTATGAAATTATACCCAATTTGATTTGTGTTGACAGAAAATGAGTTGAAATAGTTTATGACAGAACAAGAGCATTATGAAAAATTCTAAATGATCACACCCTTGCACTAAGTATTTTCAATCCGCCCCTTTTGACTAATGCCTCCTCTCTGTGTTTTATCCCTCAGGTGAGAAACCTTACGAATGCTCCAACTGCAAGAAACGTTTTTCTCATTCTGGCTCCTACAGCTCCCACTTAAGCAGCAAGAAGTGCCACAGTGGTGGTGGAAATGGAGGGGGAAATACAGGAGGAGCCGGCGGGGCATTTAATGGACATAGCCAAAGCCCCTACCACCACTCATTTCTACCGTCTCCCTCTGCAGGCGGGGGGAGAAACAGTAATGACAAGGGCTCTCCGTCGGCTTCACAGAACCAAGATAACTCCAGGTCTCTGGGCCGAGTACCAGAGGATCCTCACCAGCTTTTACTGCAGGAACCCAACCAGAACCCTGCCGCCTTCCCCCGAGCTCTGGATCTGGCTCGATTTTGGGACACCTCATCAGAGCTGTCTCTAAGGGCCAGTATCCTAAAAGGGACCACCCTGCTGCCCTTTACTTACTCTGGGACCAAGTTTGAGCAGATGCTGCAGGAGATGCTTCACAGGGAGGTGAAGACAGATGAGGAGATAGAAAGAGGAGGGGGCGCTGCAGCAGAGGAAAGGAGGGTGATTCACAACGGAGGAGGGCCTGAGAGGAAGATGTCGCCTGACAGAAGGAGAGAGTCTGTGAGGTCAGGTGAAGGGGAGAGAGGTGTGCTTGGAGTGACGTGTCGCTGGTGCTCCCAGCTTTTCCCTAATGTGGCAGTGCTCCTGCAGCACGAGCGCTACCTCTGTAAAATGAACCGCGAGGCAGTGGAGGTGCCTGAGGGTCTTCGCAGCAAAGACCACCCTTCGTCACCTTCATTCTTCCCCATATCTGCCCTCCAACTGGAGAACAGCAAACCATGTAAAGTAACCAATGGCCTCTCTGGAAACAAGTCACCACTGCAGAAGCCCAGCTGGCACTCTGTCCCGCAGCAGCTTTTGGTCGCGATGCACTCTCCCACACAGCCCCGCCACGACGCCCTGTCCTCACGTGCCTATTGGTCGGTCCAGGAAAAAGGAAGCCCGAGCCAACCAGTCAACCATTCCCCAGAGCTGTCATCACCCAGAGCCAGAAGAAGAGTTCCCTCCTCAGGATTCGGTTCTCCCATCTGCCTCGACCTCACCACCTGTCCTCCTGAAATCTCCTCACCTCAGAACCAGACCGGCAGCCCCTGGTCCACGCAGAACGAACCTCTGGACCTCTCCCTGCCCAAGCAGCACTCAGAGCAAGAGGGGAGGAACAAAGCTGTCAACGGCAGCTCCTCAGCCAGAGGTGAGAGGAGAGAGCTTGGGACCCAGCATCTTAAGAGACTTCGTTCCAGCTTAAGTCCAACTTCACATCTAGCCCTTCACCACCACCCGGTCTACAGCGGGGCCGCAGCTCCTGTGTTTCCAGGCTCATTGTACAATGGTTTTCCTATCTTCAGCCAGTCTGGTTTAGGGCTTTCAGGACACGATGGCATCACAACAATTCCATTCGGCCAGCCAGCGAATAGCCCTGGGTTTCTCTCTCCTATGGCTTACATGATGGAGGCAGACACAGAGGCCACACTGAAAAAGATCCACCAGGAGAGACATGCTCTCATGGTGAGTAAGGCTTCTCTTTGAGGTTTAAACAAAGTACATAAGAAATTCATAAATTATCTCATATAACATATTGAGGAATTAAAAATGTGTAGAATTAAAGTAATAACCCATGCAAACTTGTACATACTGTACAGTCATAATCTACATGTTTTCTTCACAGGGTGAGGTGTTAGGCCGTGGCGCCCTGGACTACCTCTCTCTGATGGATGAAGGTCTGGAGGGAGAAGGCGGGCCAGGGAGGAAGAGACTGAAGAAGACAGACGAGGGGCTGTATGCTTGTGACATCTGTGAAAAAACCTTCCAGAAGAGCAGCTCTCTGCTCCGACACAAATATGAGCACACAGGTCTGCAGCTTATGCACTGTCTGCAAAAAAAACCCCCCAAAAAAAAAAAACACTTTAACTATGTGCCATTTCCTGTGGCTTATACATTACTATTATATTTGTAAAAAAAAAATGCTTAAAGGAATAATTTGACATTTGGGATAAACCCCTTGTTTGATGTCTTTCTGAGAGTTAACTGATAAGATCAGTACAACTGTTTGATGTAAGGGGTTTATCAGTGAAATTGAGAGTTGCTGGTAAGCAGACTTTGTTACCTTTGGACAGAACCAGGCTAGCGATTTCCCATTGTTTCCCTTCTTTGAGCTAAGCTAAGCTAACCATCTCCTGGCAATTGATTCATATTAACCTCACAGAGCATGTTTCTCAAAATGTCAAACTATTGCTTTATAAATGTTTATGATTAAACAATACAGACCTTTAAACAGTTTTCAGTACATTAAAAGTCTCAAATGTCTTTTCTATTTAAAAAAAATAGTTCATGGTTTTTTAAAATAGGATATTAGAAGTAATTTCTCTGTATTCATCACAGGCAAGCGTCCTCATGAGTGCAAGATTTGCAACAAGGCCTTCAAGCACAAGCACCATCTGATTGAGCACAGCCGGCTGCACTCTGGAGAGAAACCCTACCAATGTGACAAATGTGGCAAGCGCTTCTCTCACTCCGGCTCTTACTCCCAGCACATGAACCACCGCTACGCCTACTGCAGCAAAGACCAGGATCCAGACCAAGACCACGAGGAAATGCCTTTCACCCCGGGGTCAGGAAACATTCTCGGGGGGCGGCTCGCCGATGAGACCCCCCTGTCCATGGAGGATACTCAAACTCCACACTCTTTCCTCAGTGATTCCAGTCTGGATGGAGCTCCAGAGGCCCTCAAAGAGGAGGAGGAGGATAAAGAGGCAGGAGTTAGCGATGGTCATATGGAAGAGGCACATGAGAGTTTGTCAGGGGAGCAGTTGGAAGGTAGCCCCGTCCAAGAATCACCTGCAAGGGAGCATGGAGAGCAGCATGAGAGAAACAGTTGTGATGTGGGAAACCATATTGACAGTGTGGAGAGACACATGTGGGACCGAGACACTGAGGACCAGAGTGAAGACTTGGACAAATGTGAACTAAGCCTGGAGATAACAGATTTACCCAGAATAAAAACTTAAGGTAACTTTAACAAGCTAATACAATGCATATACTGTATATATTGAGAATTTTAATATTTCTTTCTCTCTTATATATATAATAGCCCCATTGACTTTTTTTTTTTTTTTTACTCACAGTATTTCACAACATGAAAATGCACAGAACTGCCAAAGCATAGATGGCCTTAAAGTGGATCAAGCCATACAAATAAAATATATGTGACAATACAAATTGTAGTATTTCATCATGGAAAATAGACTTGATGTACCGTCAATGTTTTTGTTTATTTTTTATATAAAATATATATATTTTTTTTTTTTTTTTCTTGAGAGCTAAAACATTCGGGTTGACTTATCTGAGGTCATGTCACATATCCAGATGTGGTATTGCAGAAATCTTCCTTTTTATATGCTTTGCTGCTGCTGACTGTTGCACAACCCATAAAGCAGAGACTTTGTTCGAAGCCTTTCAAGCCTTTATGTTTACATGTAGATGCACACCAGTGAGCGTGTGAGGAAGACAGGTCCTGAAGGAATTGCTTGTGTGACTGATGGCAGGAAGGAAGGACATCTACTGTTACTTTAACCTGCCATCAACGTTAGAGGTTACAGATGAAGCCATATCAACAGAATCACCTGATGCCTAGTTAGTATATTTATTCCTCTTAATAAGTGAGAGGAACATTCACTTTTGAATATCCTGTGGTGTATTTTGCTACAAATATTTACCTCTATTTTAAGAATTAGCAATAACTGTAAAAATGTTTTCAATTCAAACACACATGCAGCTATTACTTTGTCCCAAAGCCAGTGAGTGCTTGAGTATATACAGTGGGAGTTATCGTTGCCAGGATGTTTGTTATTCATGCTGTGAAATCACAAGGTAAAACCAACTCATCTCTTCAGGTTAACTATGGTGCTGTGGCTTTAATTAATCAGCAAACCTATTCAGTGTTTAGAGCGAGCAGAAGAAAGAGGAAGAACTGGAAGGCGGTTGTTTATTTATTTTTTATAAGCAAAAAGCAGTGGACTGCACCTATTTAATTGTATGCCTTTCTAGGGGGACAGTCATTTCTGCATTTGTGTATGGGAGGTTAAAAAGGGTGAAAGTCTTTGGGGTTATATTTCCTTTGAGGGAGCAAATAAAACTTGCACTGTCTCCCTGTTTGTGTAATGATCATACGGAGCTGCTTTATTTCATTTAATGCTAAAACGTCTGCTATTTCTTGTAATAGTTTACATGTGCTGCAGCGGATTTTCACACTTCTTGAAGATTAATGTGTCACATGTTCAGGCTGTCTGTTGAGGTGTGGCGAGGGGGTCAAGACTCAGGACACACATGCCAGTTTTTAACTTCCTCTTTCTGACTGCAGTGTAGTCAACGTGAAAAGTGCCTCAGATGTACTCAGACACTGTGAGTAAGCCGACAAAGCCTTGGTACGATGAGATAAGATGGTGGTGCATGAGGTGTGACTAAGCTTGTAGCATTCATGCATACAGTGTGTCAAAGTCACTTCTTGTTCATAATGTGTGTGTGTGTGTGTGTGTGTGTGTGTGTGTGTGTGTGTGTGTGTGTGTGTTTATCACCAAAGATGTGCATATGTGGCATGCCAACTGTCACCCTACTCTTGCATAGTTCCTTACCTGTTATATCTGTGTGAAAAAATAGAAAAAAAAAAACTGTTTACTTTCATTCAATGTCTGCACACCTTTTTATGTTAAGCAGTATTTTAATTTTTTACTGGCACAGATGCAACATTTGTATTAACTTTTTATATATTTTTTTGCATGTTTGTGGATATTTGTAATAAAATTGTACATATTTTTACACCAGAATTTTGCATTTCATTGATTTTTGATTGAGTTTTCTAATGTTCTTATTTATAACCTCATGATACAGAGTTTGTGAGACTGAAAATAAAGGCCTTACAAGTTTAACAACATGCTGGACAAAGACTTAATTATAAACAGTTGAAGGTAATTTTGTTTTAGAGGCTATTAAATATGTAGAATTATTGAGTTATGTAACATCAGAAGGGGCCTTAAAGTGTAATCTTAAATATATCACACAATCAAGTCATCAAATGCCATGGCTTCTTGGATTTTCGGTGTAAACACAAACATCCGCCAACAAACAACACTTCTGAAGCTCGGCTGTGGCCTGAGCCACTCAGTTTCCCATCACAGTAAACACTTCCCATCACCACACTTGATCTGCAGACTGCTTTGTTACACTAACTTTTTTTTTTGTGGCTCTGTATTTGCATGATGATTCATCAGAGGTGGCTGCTCTGTGCCTGTGGCTGGGGCATTCAGGGGTTGAGCAGCTCTGCTGATATTTGATACGCTCAGCTTTAGGTTAACGATAGGTTGAGTAAACCATCAGCTAACCGTAACACTAATAAAACCATGTCGGGTGACATAGGTAAGACAGTTTTGCTTCAGCCCAACATTTAGTCAACTGTAGCATCAACAACCGATGATGTCATGACATTTGTCCCGGACTTGACCATGAGTAAGGTGACATTTAATGGAGAGCTGCCTTGACTTAGTCAGACAGCAGCATCAGTATCACTTGCAACACGCCGCGAGTCTCATCCATGAGCAACAGGTTGTCAGACCGGGTGCTGAGCATTTTTAAGTTTCGATTCCCAGTAATAACAGAGTAGCAGAGAAACGGGCCTTAGAATGAACACAGCTGCGGATGTATGTCACTGCTGGGTAGAGAAACTGTTCCTCCACCAGGTTAAGGCAATTGTATTCGGCACATGAATTCCCCATAGGGGATGAATAAAGTATCTATATATATATCTATCTATTTATTATCTTGCTGAAATGTCTTTTCATTCATTCCACCTTTGTTTATACAGGTGTGGTCCAAATCCTAGATAAGTTTGGAAAATGGACCACTGAGCACATGAAGATGATGCTGCCTATAGGGCCAGCTATAGCAGTTTAGTCTACACAGATACAAGTAGATGTAATGTATCTGCTCTTTGCTTGGGTGAGAGAAGGAGTTAAATGTAGCTTAGATGTACGTTTGATCGGGGCAAGCATCAGACAGCAGCATCAGTATCACTTGCATCACCTGTCATGTGGCCCAGTAGATTTATGACTCCACAGTCTGATACCCAGGACAGAGCCTAAAGAGAAGTCAAAACACTCACCTAACATGAATACTGGGCTTCCGTACGAATGCTTACCTGACTTCTGGCACATTTTTCTGACCTATATGGTTGTTTAAGTCGAAAGACTTGTTGGGGTACAAAACCCAAGAGTTAGACAACCATAAAACTTCCAAGAATGCAAATAAAGGGTAAGGATGAAAGGAGAGAGAGAGGATGTAAAGAGGGACATCAAACAGGATGTGATCAAAATCCAACTTAAATTTACAGATCTACAGCTCACTCGGATTTAAACATTGCAGATACAGGAACAGCTAATGGTGGACTCAATTAAATGTTTTAAATCTGCCATTGAAATCAGGTGATTCAGCTTTAATTCCTGCTGAAATGTATTCTTTGAGCAAGATATTGATCGAGCGTGATTCTCCACAGACAAACTTCTCTCCTCTCCTCTCTTCTCTTTGCTCAATTGTTCACAACTAAACAAAAGACAAAAGCTGTGATGTCCAGAAACACAAAGGGCAGATTTATGCCATATTATGACCTAACAACTGTGCTTCTTTCTCCAAGAATAAATCATACAGATTCGTTTAATTACACTTTCAAAACAGGTTCATTTAAGCGTGGACTATTAAAATTGAATTAGTTTTGAGAGTTACTTGGATGAAAAACATTTCACAACCTTCTCATTCTTTTATTTCCACAAATTTCAATGCTGAAAAACATTTTTGTGTCAGTGTTGCAGCAAACAAAATAACTACCTACAGATGCAAAGAGGTTTTGAACTAATGTTGGGCTATTTATCTCATCAGTCCATGCATCAAAAATCTGTAGTTGGGAGCAAATTTATCAATCTCGTCTGCAGCAGGGATATACAGCGGCACATTTGTATATTTTGTATTGTTTAAAATTTATCACTTTAAAAACAATCAGTGCGAAGTCAAATGAAGGTCAAAGAAAGAGAGAAAAAGAAAAAGAAGAAAGCGGAAAAAAGCAGCACAAAAAGACAAAGTAATTGGGTTTGACTTTCACTGCCAACACACTGCTGATTAGGAGGGTGGAGTGTTTGATTGTGTCTCTTACAGACTGATTCTAATTTTAGGGAGTGATTAGCACCACCACACCGAAGTGAAATAAAACATCACAGGGCTAGAGTCTACAGAAGGTTTACTCCACTGCCTTTTTATTGACGGAATATCCCTTGAGCTTCAGAATTTGTAGAATGAACAAAACTATACTGTAAAACTACTTTGAGAAATATTGAATGAATTTAGGTTTTCAGGCTGTGATATTTGTTTCGCATAATGTAATGAATAGAAACATTATATGATATGAGGAGGTTCTGGGACATTCAGCTGTCAAAAGACAAGAGAGAAAGTACAAAATGACGGATGTATAAAGTAGATAACTGTGATGACTATGCGCACACACGCATTCGGATCAAATAAACAAGCGCAGTTTGTCTATTTAAGTAGAAAATATTTCTGTGTCAACGACCTTGGACAAGCACACAATGATCAAAAGTTCAGATGACTCTCCATCAATCAGCTACACATCATTCTGGCCCCTCCTCGCACACTCACATGACTTGAAATAATACGAGCATAAAAATGAATAAATACATCTAATAAAACTTTGCAAATTCTGTGAGCCCCCCCCCCCCACCGTGCCTCTTTTCTGCTCTTTTTTGTCTTTTGCCAAACCCACAGTCAATATAAAATTACCAAAGCCACAGAGTGAGAGAGTGAGAAGGTTCTGGGGAAAATCCACATTTTTTAAACATATGCATTTCCAGTTCCTCTTTTGTTCTGTTATTAAAAGCAGCATTTGCACCAATCACAGGGGATGCCTCCACCCGCTGAGTCTCCACGGCCCACATACCTCCACACACTTATATTATCTCTCACGCAACCCATCGCTCGTTACAGACAACCTGACACACATCCTGATCAAATATCACAGAATAGATCAAATCAGTTTGTTCACTTTTTTTTTTTTTTTTTTTTTTTTTATTGCAGGAAAGTTAACAATCACGTCCAAGTCATGTTTTAATATCACACTGCTCATTTCAAAGCAAATGTATCAAGTTTGAATTTATCTAATATATAATGTTTAGGTTACATACTGTATGCAAAGTGCTACAAGTTGACACACACACTATATCACATATTTACAACTTCATTTTTTTTTTAAATTTAATCTGAGAAGTTTGCGCTAATAAAAATAGAAGACAAGTCCCGATTTGTACAGTAAAGGAAACTGTGAAGGTCCACACACACAACTAAAACTCTATTTGGTACTAAGGAACATTTGCTGCCCTGTTGGCACATTCATCCCATCACTTAAATTATGCCTTTATCTTTGAAGATAATTCTCTCAAATGAACCTGAGAATTCTTCATCTGAACACTGTATAACTTCAATGGAGATGTGAGCACATTTACATGCCCAGCTTGCTTCCTGCTTGTTTGCATTATTTACAGTGTACCTACACTGACACCGCAGGTGGGTTCTGTCCATCCTTCCTGCATGAGGTGCTGGTGCGTGTGTTTTCACAGTGAGATGGTTCTGCTAAGTTTTGTTTCAGTGCTATGCTCAGACACACCCTTCCTCACACTCCTTGATAAATAACTGATTAAGACAAAGCTATCTGAACAGGCTGGAGGAGATCTATCACTTTTATGGCTTTTTATTTATCCTGATCAAGTGACAAGGAGGCGTCTGTTCGAGCAGTAAAAGAACACCGGGGCTGGGCTCCACATTTGCAGTCAAAGGCACAAGTATTGCAGCTAAAATTGGCTTTTTTTTACTATTATTGTTTTAACATGGCTTTATATGGAGGCCAGATGTCATGATTAGCAGCTTTCTGTCCTGGTTCTTTTTACCCCATAATTATCTTTTGATGTGAAATCCATTTTACACCATATGAGTCAACAGGCAAAGAGGACAAATGCTGCACTACTTGTGCTTTCTTCTGATCTGCAGGAGCCTTTTGAACCCCCCACCCCACCCCACCCCACCCACCCTGTCCGAAAAGATCAAGAGGCGCCTCTCGTTCCAAAGATGTGGTCAAATTCGCTGAGGATGAGCTCCACCGCCTGGTTCTGGTAAACCATATTCACCGCCATGTTGCCATTGTCCCGCTCCGGGCGCATCAGGGTCGGCCCAAACACAATGCCGATGTTCTGTGTGGTCATTCTGTTGGTATCTGAATGTGCTAAAACTCTACAGGGAATGACAGAGAGAGACATACAGTTTTAAATAACATCTCAAATATCAGCAAACTAATGAAAAATGAAAATAACAAAAATTTTAGCCAGATAGCTCTAGGGATGGCGATGTCAGTCAGTCCACCACTTTGATCCAGATTAAAATATCTCAGCAACTCAGATGGATTGCCATGAAATTATGCACAGACATTAATTGATCTTCAGGGGGTGAATCCTAATGACTTTGGTGATCCCCTGACACTTCCTCAAGAGCCACGAACAAGTTGACTGATCTCAAAAGCAATTTGATGACTTGCCATACAATTTGGTTTATGCCCACACACCTACAAAACTAATGGTATCCAATCAGTATCAGCTTTACTTTGTGTTAAGTGCTAATGTTAGCATGCTAACACACAATACCAAGGTGGTGAACATGGTAAACATAATACCGGCTTAATATCATCATGTTAGCATTGTGATGTTAGCATTTAGCTCAAAGTGCAGCCTCACAGAGCTGCTAGCATGGCTGTAGATGCTCAGTTCATCTTTGGGATTGCAGATGACTGTTAACTGTCCATACAGCTTCATTCTTGTGGTCAGCATGTGACATCTTTGTAATCCTTACAAACTCAGGACAGTAACTAAAAGAAGCAGCATTTGTACATCTGCCATCGACATCCTGTTTTTGCGTGCATGTTCATGCCTGTGTGTCTGCATTTTACAAAGTAGGTACATGCACATAAGTGTCCATTGCCTGTATCCACCTACTGTATGTTGGTGTCTTTGAGTGTGTGTGTGTGTGTGTGTGTGTGTGTGATCTGGGGGGACTCAGGAATGGGTTAAAGCCACAGCATGAGGCATTCTTCTAAAAATGCCATTCCCACCAAGCCACAGAAGCAGCCAGCAATTGCTCAAAACTTCCACATTAAAAAGAGAGGAGGAAAAGAGAGAGAGAGGGGAGGGAAGAGAGAAAAAAAAAAGGAACAAGCGAAGGAGAGGGCGAAGAGAGAGAAAAGAGAGAGGTTCCAGTGGTGGCGGCGGTGGTGTTGGTATGCCTTCCAGCAGACGAACCACAAGGCTCCCATGGGACCTTTGAGGCAAGGAGGAAAGCGGGGGGGTTGGGGGGGGGAGAGGAGGAGGAGGACGGAGAAAAAGGAGAGAGGGATGGAAAGAGGAGGAAGAGGGGAGGAAGAGGAAGGGGAGAATGGAAAGAGAAGGAAGAGGATGAAGAGGAAGTGAGGAAAGAAAGGTAGCAAGCCAGCAAGGGAGGAGGCGGCGGAGGTGATTGAGCAGGGAGATAATAAATGAGAAACAGAACGAGGGGGGAAAGGAATGACAGCGGAGAGAAAATGAGAGAAAGACACAGAGTTGACAAATTCATGGGGCCCACCACACCCTGGCACAAACATCAGCCTCAGAACACGAACACTCACCCCTGAAGTGGAAGGAAAAACCATAGGCGGTAAAAAACACACATTTTATGTACTGTAAAAGGAACTGGCTCGCAGAACATTGTACGCCATTCATCTTCCTCCAGCCGTTTCATCTTCACAGGGACCCAAACTTAACAACAGTGTGATCCTGGTACAGCGCTGGCATGCTTTAAGAGCCGTGGCCAAAGAATCCCTGACAGAAAATTACTGAGAACAACAGGGGAACTACCCCATCTTGTGGTCAGATTTAAAAAAGAAAAGTTATAAGCAAGAGATTTTATTTTCCTACAAGGGCATCTGGTTCATTCTGTCGTGCCGAAACGTGCCAGGGGAATATATTATGAAATGGCACTGAAACCATGAGAAGTAAATGGAAACAAGCAGAGATGAGGACAGATAACACAGCAGAGATGTACTGCGCATGGTTTCACGCCCACCCTCTCACCGTTTGAGATGGCGGCACATGAACAGCAGCGTGTCGTGGTTTGGAGGAGGCATGTTAAGCACCAGACACTTCAAACGGTCCACTTTGTCCATGTAGTCCGACATCTCTGCAACACAGAGCGAGAGACATGTCAGATCATAATGAATGTTATCGTTTGCATTATATTTCATTACTTTATTACCATCCTAAACCTGATTTACATCCATTAATTGATATCACATGCACCTTATCAGCATCCACTATCTTATTTGATACAGTTTGCAATCATCAATTATCTCCACTGTGGCTTGATGAGCAGTGAACTGCTGATCACTCCCTACGCTCACACTGTGTCCCACGGATTGATAAGAAACAGGGCCGTTCATGCCAAGAATACATTTACATTTATTACAATTTTCTTTTCTTAATTTAAGTTTTCTTACTGCATGTAATCTATGTTGAAATACTAGATTATCTACTGTTATAGGATAAGTAGGATAAGTAACAGATATTACAATACACTGGTGTGTCACAGACATGCATGCAAATTCATTGATAAATACAGATAAAGGAAAAGTTTTGAGATCTTGTATGTGTTGTATCTAGGCTAAGCCTGATTTGGTTTAAGTGCAGCAGAACTACATTGTCGTTCAGACACTATTAAAAACCTTATTGAGTCACACTTACACTTTTACAGGATGACACCTTCCTTTAAAACAATGAACCTGGCAAGTGTCGTTTAATATGAGTCAATCTCGCTGATGCCAACATGCTGCTGTAAACACTCATCAGTGCACTGAATATGTCCATATGTCAGCAAAAAATGCACAATTTACTCACATCTGAGAAGCATTTGCTAAAAACTAGTTGTTCTTTTTAGGAAATTACTGAATCTTTACTGCTCTATTTGTGGTATACTTTTTTAAAGATTTATGTATTTAGTAGGAGCGAATAGGTTTAGGGTAAGGTTAAGGAAGTCGTAAAGTATTGAAAAACAAAGTAACACATGGTTGGTTGTGGTCTTCTCATGGGATTTGTTGACAATAAAAAAATATACAGAGTAACCTCAGCCTTAACCTTTAAATGACGGTGTCAACATTTATTTGTATTTGAGATGAGAAGTATGAGAATATGGGTTGTTGTTGGGGAGCAGCTTAAATGTGAAGACTTGTACTTTAAGTCTTTAATTTTTTTGCAGTAAAACCAAGCGATGGTTTTATTCAATACTGTTCCACAAATTCCAGCTCTGTCAGGATATAATTATTCTACTCTCGCCTTGAAATTCATGCAATTTTTTTCGTTTTGGGAAGAATCTTTTTTTCTTTTACGATGTCCATATATCTTTCATGATATACTGTGTGTGTATATATATATATATATATATATATATATATATATGTGTAAAAACTGTATTCTGTAAGGAGGTTAATTATATTCACTACAACTTGACACCAAAGCATCAAAGTGGAAGGAAGTGAATGGTTTTGAGTCATTAAGACCACAGCAGCGTAATGACGCTTCAGAATAAAACAACACCAGAGGAAAAATAATCAGGTGTGATAAAAAAGTGTCCTGTGTGGGAGTCCTGGTAGCCTAGATGTTTAAGATGCTGATTTTGTAATACAACATCCCCCACGGGGACTTTTATGCATATAAACCCCCCTCCACCCCCCCATCTCTCTCAGTCAAATAAAGGACAAAAAATTATTAATAAATATTTGAACTGAAAATTGTGTTCTAAAAAAATGTCACATTAAAATATAAAGGTTTGATTATTTGCTTTTTAAAAATGATGTTTTAATTTCATACAAACTCTGCAAGCAGTGATGAGATGACTGATGAAGTGCTTTCATTTCTATCTCAGATCAAAGACAAGTGTCAAGGGAGAGGCTGTAAAGAAAACTGAAGTCTGAATGGGACTGAAACTGGTCACTCACTGACTGTCTCCACGATGTCTGTGAAGAAGCCGTAGGGCACCAGAGGCTCAGGAAGCTCGCGAAAGAAAAGTTTCAAAGCTCCCGTGATGACATGAATGTCCTCCCACTCGCTCTCATCCAAATTCAGCTTCTCCTCTGAGAGACAAGGGAGGGGGTTAGGGGGGGCGAGTTGGAGGGGAACGGCGAGAAATCCAGACGGACAGGGTCAGAAGAAGTGAACGAGAAGCAAGGCCATATGAAAATGAGAGACAAAGAGTTAGAATATAGATAGAAAAAAAAAAACAACACAGTGGAGTTACAGTCACGGCATCATTTAGTGAAGAACATGAACAGAACAGAGAGCAAATTCACGTCAGTGCTGAGGCGGAACATGAAGGCTTGTAGCTGCAGGAGGGAGATAAAGATGGTTGGTGAGAGTGAGAGAAGGCACAGAAGCACAAACACAAGCACGCACACACTTTTAACTACAGCACACTTCTGTTTTTTAAATCCAGGCCTGACCACTGCTTCTCAAATTGGATCAAAAGAACCAAAGAAAGAAAAAAAAAAAAAAAATCAAGAGCTTTAATTTGACCTCAGTGTCAATTAGGTCAATATTCATGGTATAAACAAATGGTACCATCTTTAGCATCTTATGATGAGAAGCATTAGTCAGTGAGATATTGCTGTGGGATTAGCGCACTCCACAGTGCACAAGCAGCTGATTCTCCGTTTCGTCCACTTGATGGCAGCCATGGACTGTGTGAGAGCTCGCTGTACAACCTGCTGCGTGTTATTACATCAGAAAACTTAAAGCAGAAAAGCCTAAGGGACACACATACATTAAGCAAATGGTAGCACAACCACCAAACTGCTCAGTGCACGTCTGTGCCGCAGCTCAGCTCGGCTCCGCTCCGCTCGGTGTGTCAGTCTGTGGGTGGGTGTTTTGGGGAGTTTTTGACTGAGATGTTCACGTTATGCAACACATAATGCACAAAACAAGCCGGGGCTGAGTAACACATGAAAGCAGCTGCTCTCCTCGTCCGTCTAAATCTACCTTGTACCAACTCCGCTGGGAACATGTAACGGCCGTCAGTAGTCACCGCTCGCTCTGCAAAAACCAACAGTTACTACGTCAGCCTTTCCTCATCGTTCACTTCATCAAAAAGGATGTTGTGTAGTGGGAGTGAGACAATGGCAGATTTCAAGCAGGTATACAGTGAGTGTGTGTTGAAAACAAAAGGTGTTCATGTGTGTGAAATTTCTGATATCTGAAACATCAATCCTTATATACAATCAGAACGAACAAATCAGTATCAGTGGACATTTGTCTTGATTTCAAGTGGCTGAAAAAGAGGAATCAGATAACACTGTAATGATTTCTGACAAACGCCAGGAAAGTCAAGCTTCCACCTGCCCCCACTTCTCTCCTCCCTTGACATTTTCATCTCTGGTTTCATTGTCGGAGAAAAAATCAACATTATCAACATGAATCATCAGATACTGTTCAGTTTTTCCCCTCCTCACCATGGTTCACCAGGAAGCGTAGTTTCTGAATCACTGCCAGGTTTCCTGATACTCTGTAGATGCCATCAGTGTCCAGTCCTGCAGCATAAGACATAAGGAGTGTTGTATCAAAACACAACTCGCATACTATATACATATATATGTATGTGTCTATAATTAAAACGTGACCCCATGAGTTTAAGATAAACTGAGATGATTTCATTGTTTTCTTGGTCCTGTCTGTCACATTTCAAGTGTGTCTAAAAAATTTGTTTTGTTGCATAAGTTCCCAAAACATGTGAATAAAGTTAAGTAAAAGCACATTTTGCCACTTTAGAGTCACATTTTTGCATGATCACAAGCCGCCATAAATATTTTTAAACTTCCTCTTTACATTTCACCGTGTTTGTTACTTGTCAAAGCGCCTTGTTATGATAACAAGTTCCTGCTTTCTCCACATTGGTTGTCAGAAACTGTAGAACAAGTCGGGCTTTGTGAAACATTGCTTGTTAAAATCCTATCAGACGGCTTCAAGTTTAAACTGCACAGCTTCACAGTCTCAAGGAGCCACTGACTGACATTTGATGTATTCTGGTGCTGTTATAAAACTTAAAGCTTTACTCCAACGGATTGGCTGATGTTTTAATATGCAACAGAATTATGCATATTATTATTATTATTATTATTATTATTATTAGTTGATTATCTTTTCATTGTTGTTGTGTTTGACCCACATGTTTTTACTGGTCATGTCAAGTTAATTTTAAATGTTTGTGCTGAAATCACAAATTTGTCTCTGGAGGCTTTAGAATCAATTAAAGATGAAACTATTTGTAAATTAACTGATTCGACAGGAAACAGTTTAAGTCATTTTCTAAGCTAAAACAACAAAAATTGGATCAGGCTTCCTAACATAGATATTTGCTGGTTTTCTCCTGTGATAGTAATTTTAATGTCTTTGTTTTTTTGACTGTTGGTTGGACAAATGAAGAAAGTATCAGTTTGGGTTTCGGTGAATTGCAACGGAAATGTTTCACTATTTTCGGACATGTTACAGGCTAGAAATACTGAAATAATCAAGGAAATGACTGCCAGATTAATCAATAATGAAAACAATTGTTAACTGCAGCCCTTATCTGTATAACATAAGGCACCATCTATCCTTAGACCCTCAATTCAGACAAGGAAACCACATAAGAAAATGTTTTACAGGACACAAAAAGAAACATATTGGTTAGTATATATATCTGAATTAGCATAGTATGCTTCCATTTCTACCACAGTAATTATACACTATAGCTATGACAACTAACAACATAATTCCTCTTTCTATTTTTGTGGCTGCAGTTTAGCCACTTCGTCATTGAAGTTTTTCAGTCTGTCACAGCCTTGAATGTAATTGTCTCAATCTGCTCAAACTGCTCCATAGAAATATTTAAATCATCAAAACCAGGTTTTTAAAGGCCTTATGGTCAAAACAGTTTTGTTTGTTTGTTTGTTTGAGTTAAATATTTATTTGCAGTATGGTTTCTAGGCAGTTTCCAAACCACTTTCATTGTCTTTAATTTCAATCTCTCTCTGGCTGGCAGCTGTCGTACGTCCTTCTCTTAATGTGTGCCTCTGAGCCCGCGTCCTCTCTGGCAATCAAAAACATTTTGCAGTAAATTCCTCTCTGATGATTTGTGTCACAGAGCTGCACAGTAGGTGCAGAGCTGCCGTCAAATGACTGACGCTCAAAACAAGATTGAGGCTGCTCTCTCATGTGTCCGCTTTAAGTTGAGAATCGCATTAGCGGGGAGCCGGGGCTGTCTGCAGTGACTGTACCTCTCCTCTCCACAGCCTCAGTACAAAGCCTGACGAAGCGAGGGACCATGTTCTTCTCTCGCTCGCAGAGCATCTCCAGACGACAGCCAAACACCTGATCTGAAGAGCGATGACAGACGGACACAATCACACACACACAAATACACACACACACACATTTTTTATTGCTGTTGTTTTTTTTTTGGTTTTTTTATAAGATAACAGACATGATGTAAGAGCTGCAGGCTTAAGTTAATCTAGTGATAAATTTACAGTTCACTATGGGAGAAAACCTCTACGTTTAACTCTGCTCCCAGCAGAGATCTAGGCTCACACTTGATGATGCAATACAACCCATGTACTGTATATTCTATAGGGTGGGAAAAAAAAAAAAATCATGCAACCCTTTACTCTAGAATATGGCACCATTATACTGCTGTATGATCATATTATTTTATCTCTGAGATGAACTTGCTTGTGAAGAGAATGTCATCAACAATGAGAACTGAACAATATTCAACCATAAAAGCACAGGCTCCCTATTTTCAACTATACTTTCATGGTAGCTAGAAAAAAGTCTGTGTAAAATGTATGTAAAAATCTTCTTGTTATAAATCTACAGATACTTCACCATTTTTCTGAATGACTTCTTCTGATCCAGTGACATGTAGGAAATCATGTCATGCTATCAGACACAGAACAGTAGGACTCAAAATGCAGATGCAGGGACAAAGAGAAGGAGAGTTCGGAAGTCGTTTAATTCAGTCCAATTTCAAAAATACCAGGAAATCCAATCCACAGGGCAGAGGGACAAAATCACTAGGCAAGTACTCGGTATCCAAAAGGCAAAAATGGGTCAAATACACAAGGGCTATAGATATATACGTGAAACAGACGCTGGAACGCTGACAGGAATCCGACAAGACGATCTGGCACAGAAGGGAAAAACCCCATCACATATATACACTGAATGATAACGAGACACAGGTGTATCACATTAGGGGAAGGGAGGCAATCAACAGGAGGGAAGGAAGTTAGACAGTACAAGGAAGACCACACACCAAAATAAAACAGGAAGTAGCCAAGACACACACGCCAAACCTACCAAAATATATTACAAAACTACCCGGGCCCTGACACATGCCTCCTATGAGGATGTAGTAGAGGCCACATAACCCTTAAGGCCTATGCTATTGCTGTGTTGTTCAAGCCTCATGGAAGCTGTAGCAGTTGGAAACTAACAGAATAATTGTTTTATCTTTGTTAAACATACGAGATGCTGGGGCATCCTGGTGGCCAAGGGGTTTGACTGCAACATCCCCTTTGCTGCATGTCTTTCTTCCTCTCTTCCTTTTCCTCTCTTATGTAAAAAAGGCAAAATACCCCCAAAATACAAAAAAAAAATGCTTAATGTTTTTTTTTTTTGCTAAGATGTTTTAGCTTAGAATATGGACAAACTCCTAAATAACATGTTAAAACTTTTCAGAATGTCGCATAAAAGACACAGGAAAGTGTATTGTCTTTACTTTTTCTCCTATTGTTAGTCAGGTGTTTCCCCACCATGGGTTTGCAGGACAGCTTCACTGCTCATTCATATAGATTCTACTCTAAGTCTCAAACTTGACTGCAGGCATTCCCCCATTTGCTGTTTTGATGAACGTGGCGGAGAGCACCATCTACTGCAAGAAACTATCCATCTCCCATTGGTGTTCAGCTGGGTAACTGTGAAGGCCGCAGATATAATTTCAAAAAATTACTAAAGGGGCTATTTGTACGTTTCTTGCAGGAAAGGGGTGTGATGATTAATGCTTGACAAGGGCTTCGGCCATCGTTGCATTCACAAGACAAGAGATTTTAATACGCCCTCTGTGCAGCGCTACATATTCAGGGCAGATTGGAGGCTACAATGAGTCGCTATTGGACAATGACAAGACAGGCCGGGGCTAGCTGGTTAGTGAGCTAACTTCCGTAGAAGAAAAGACGTGATAGAGACAAGAGTTTACATGATGCAAAGAGGTCATAATAGTGCAGACAGGCCCTGTGAGAAACTTTCATTTTGGAGGAGCTCTTACTAAACAGACAAAGAGAACAGCGATTCACACTCACAAGAGGATGTGGCATTACTGCAGGATAAACACACAGATATCTTGTCTGCTCTCACAACTGTGATGGCAGCCAGCAAGATGGATAAAATATCCTCAACTTCACAACAGTCAACAGTCAAGTCAATATTTGATATTTCTAGCTGTAATATTAACGACTGAGCAAAAGAGAACATGTATCACCATCATTCACCACTGCCCTGTATGCTTCTGAATAAAGGATACACATGCACTCAAACAGTCTGAAACTTCAAAAAGATATCTCACCTTTAATGAGCCCTTTCTCCTGCAGGGCCTGTAGAGGAGGTCTCTTTAGGATCAGCTTCTTCAGCCGGGTCTTTACTCTTTTCCTCTCTGTGTTTTCCAGGTTGGATGTCGAGCGAGGGACTGCAGAGGGAGGAAAGGAGAAGGTGGAGGAGTTGGAGGAAGAGAGGGAGGTAGAGGAGCAGGAGTTCAGTGCTGGGCGTTCGGCTGCGGGGCAGGAGAGCAGATGAGAGGGGATGGTGGTGAGGATGAAAAGCGGGAGGGCCGGGTGACGGCGGAGGTGAGACAAGACTGACTGTGGGATTATTTGCCATGGCGGCCGTGTGAAAATATACGTGGGCTGAATGGAAGAGAGGATGGAGGAGAGGATGGAGGGATGTAAGAGGCCTGTATGGAAGTTTGAAGAAAAAAGTGGTGATGATGATGGAGTGAGAGGCTGTGAGTAAAGTGGGGGTTGAGGGCAGGGACGGTTCAGCGTAATTCTTGTGTGAGGGAAGGAAGTCCGAATGGAGTGATGAGATGCAACTCGTGGTGATGACTTACGTGACGTTCTCCTCTCATCTTCATCTCCACTGTGGTCCAGCATCTCCACGCTGCCTGCTCTCCTCAGAGAGTACAGAAGGACATTGTCCAATGGGTTTTCACGGTCCTGGAAGGCAGGAAGAGGAGAACTGTGTTTAATTATACCACTCACTGTCTAGAACAAACTGGCTTCTCAGTTCTCTGACTATTTGTTATTTAAAGGAGTATTTAGTGATTTTTGTTTTTTTTTTTTTGGCTGCTTGGTGATAGTCAAATAATGTTGATATATTATCATATACTATATATAAAGTTGTTATGGTGAACAAAAACAGCAGAAAGTTGCCTATTTAAACTTTCCAGCAGACATGGGGGAATATTAAAATTCATTTTAAACTTTCATATGGCCACCCCATGAATGTTCGTCCTACATTGACTTTCCTTTTAGCAATGTTTCTGGTCTCTTTTTGGTGCTGTACAGGTAATATACAGAGGTTCTATCATAGCCTTTTTCACTTAAAACAGCGACCTGATGCTGTTTATAACAGTGGTGAGAGTGAAGCAACACAGTAGAGCGCAGAGGGACTTATTCTCTCTGGTCACCTTTAACGTTACACACTGTCATTTGAGCTATTGTTAACAGAAAAAATATTGATTAGTGTAGCTTTAACATAAACAGATACCAAAACTGTTTTGAAACAGATCTCCTTAATTGGGTCATGTAATATTAATGACCAAAATATGTGTGAGCATCACATTTTCAAGTTAAAAAATAAACTTGTCAGAGATTTACATTTGACATAATTGACATTAAATAGCTAAACAAAAAGTATAGAAACTACATTTAAAAGAAATTAGAAAAATTAGAACAAAGATATTGATTGCAGGAAGTTCAGAACATAATAGCATGGATAACAGTCTCCATGTTTAAGTGGCAGTGGAGAGCATGAACTTTATATACGGAGGTTATGACACAATTCTGATTGAAAAAGGAAACCATTTTAGCCACTAACAGAGAAGTGGTAAACTGGCAGTTCAACTCTGCGTGTTGTGTCCACGTGTCTCACCAGTCTTTCGATGACATTCTGAATAGTGCTGTACCACTCTTTGATCAAAGAGTCAGTCTCCGACTGCAGCAGGAACTCGTTGCCTGTTATTGTCCTCAACTAAAACACAAACATTTGCAAACCGTATTAATGCATAATGAACTGTCCCCACTGAGGATTTTAAGTAGATATTTAACACAAGACAGTGCAACCTTCAATTCTGCCACATTTCATTGGAAAATGAATTTTTACTGCTTCCTCTTCCTGACTCTGGATCACTGACAGGAGACAGGGTGGAAGACAGCTCTCAACTCTCACTTCCCTCACTGATCAGGACCCTTCACTAACAGAATAGTGAAGGGCCTATACATCAGCTCACGGGTATCACTGAGGT
Source organism: Seriola dumerili (assembly GCF_002260705.1). Taxonomy (NCBI): domain Eukaryota; kingdom Metazoa; phylum Chordata; class Actinopteri; order Carangiformes; family Carangidae; genus Seriola; species Seriola dumerili. The sequence goes on along the minus strand of NW_019174376.1, from coordinate 2,126,192 downwards.
TTGAACACTTAGCAGTTTATACACACTTGTAACATGTAATGATTTGATGAATTCCTCAAGAGTTCCACTTGTTTCTTACCTTAAAGACATTCTTCTTGCTCGACAGCTCGTTGGCCCAGTGCAGTTGTGCGCCTCTTAAATCCACACTGCTCTCAGGGCGACTGTTTCCTGGTTTCTGTTTTAAATAAATGGGTAAACACACACAAAAAAAAGTATTTGTAAAATGTTTTGGGTGTTTTTAGCTGTGCAGAATTTGTAGGCCACCACTTTTGACTGACTCTCATATTATGACCAAGTCTCTACAGGTCTGTGTGACCTGTTTTATTAACAGAACAGCTAATGAATGTCATTTTACTGCTGCAAAGACGTACGAGGAGAAAGCGGTCACATAGTGACTGGAAATATCCAGCTGTTTCGTCACTTTTTGGGTGTGACACAAGTTTCTGGTCTTTGTGCAATGGACAAGAACCTGGGTAAGAATTGGGTAAGTTGCCATTTTTTAATTTTCAAATGAGAAATTCATTCCGCAGATAAACGGAACATCTGCATTTATGAAGTGTCTCACACTAAGTATTAGCTGACGATATTGTCGTGAAGAAATTATGTAGGCTTCATGCAATTATTTTCCACTCGAGAAAAACTTGTTTGTGCACAAAGGGTTTGTGTGAGCTCTTACCCAGGTGGAAGGTGTGTATGATTTAGGATCTTTGAAGAAAACCAGACTGTTCCCGACCAACACTACCCAGGATGGACTCCAGTTTTTCCTGCAACCCAACATAAACACGTGTATTGCTCAGTCAGGATTCGGCTCGGTAAATCATACTTGCCCTCATTTGCTTGAACACTGTATTCGTAAAAACAGGTGCAGTCTAATTTCTTTTTTTTTTTTTTTTTGCTCTTTAATGGGAGCAGCCTCATGAGGCCTCACCTCAGTTTCCGGCCTCCCTCTGCAATCTTTGTCTTGTTCAAGAGGCCGGCTTTCTCCAGCTCCTGAGAACACATTAAAAGGGGTTTCAGGTGCATTAAAAACTGCGCTATATTTAAGCACTAATATCTATATTAACACTGATGTTATAAGCCAATAATAAGAGCATGTGAAGACATGTTTAAATGCTAACAGTAAAGTACAGCAGAGGGCTTTTCCTCTGTTATACTTTACTGCATCCTGAGTAAGCCCATTTAACTTGACTGTTGCATCATTCAAAAAATAGCAGGAGGGGAGTTACTCTACAGTCTCCCACTGCGGTATGGCCCCGATTAAGGTGCAAGAGAAAAAAATTAATACTAACTATGAAGTGAGAACAGTATGGAAAGACAGTGAGGAACATTATCTATCTATCTATCTATCTATCTATCTATCTATCTATCTATCTATCTATCTATCTATCTATAAATATATAAGCAATGCGGTCTCACTGGTGTGCAGCCATCGCTGTCTGGAGAGCTCTGAGGCGACGGAGGCTCCACGATGATGTTGGCCACATTACGAGAATAATCTCTGCTGCACTGCTGGACCAGCTGAAAGACAGGAAGTCGCCATCATCAGCTGTGTTCATTTTTCTGTATGTGTATATGTACCAGTGCAGTGTTTCCCTCTGTTTATATTTATCTGCATTTCCTCTTCTCTCTGTGTGTCTGTGTGTGAATACCGTTCATGAGCTCACGCTGTGTGTATGTATGTGTGTCTGTATGTGTGTCTGTGTGTGTGATTGTGTGTATGTGTGTGTGTGTGTGTGTGTGTGTGTGTGCTTTGTAGGTAAGTACCTTGCCATTCTCAGGCAGGATCATAGATTGGGAGTGACTGAGCTGCTGCTTGACATCATGCAAGGGGGCAGAGTTATGACTCTGGGCATCTGCACTGCTGAACGCCATCGTGCTCAGGGTTTCAGAGGAGGCTGCACGCTGCATGCTCTTCCCAGGGTTTAAAGGTCAAGGTCATATGTTTGGGTCAGTGGTCAGAAGTGGAACAGACAAACAAGGGAGAGGGCAATTGCTGATTTATTGTGTGCAAACTGAGGAATAAATACAACATACTCCCATGGCATTTTTTCATACCTTTTTCTTTATATTACATTTATATTTAAGTATTTAGTTCACCCTCTTGCCTCGAGCAACCCGAGTGCAACAGTACAATGAGCATAAATTCCTAAACGAATTAAAATTACAAACAAGCACAGTAAGGAACAGCAGAAAGGTCAGGGCCTTTTCAGCAATTCAGCATGCAGTTTCTCCTCTGATTTCTTCATTTCATTTCCTGTATCTTCCAACACATTGTAACCTGAAACCTAATCCTAATGCAACCCATGCAAAAAATCATCAAGCCTGAAACATAATTAAGGGAGACATTAAAGCTTCAATCGACTTTCGATTTATAATCTGTGCAATGAAAACGTACCCGACACAATGTGTTCGCCTTAATAGTATAACAGTCAATAGTATACTGTAACTACTGACAGCGCAAAAAGCACTTGGTCTTCATTGCTGTTTTTGTTCCAATCTGCTCTTTCAACTTTTCATTCCATGTTACACCTAAGATGAAAACCTTTGGACTTTCCTGTCGTTATTTTGTTTTGTTGCAGTTAATGTATTTGTTAATGACAGGCGCTTTGATGCTATGGGATTACTTTGTTTCTCTGACAGATGACAGCAGAGTTAGTAAAAGGTTCAAAATTTACACACCTATTTAAAAATCTGCTCACTCACTTTGGTCAACAGCCGAACACACTGCATTTCAACAGGTTTCTTATCTGCATCTTCTCTCTGCTCTCTCAGTAGTTCTCATACAGTGGCAGAAATCATGAAACTATATCAGATGAAGTCTGAATTAAACTGAAAGTATTTTAAACAACACTTTGAGGAAGAACAACAATGCAACAGTTGTGCTACATTATAAATTAATCTACCTGTATGAACTGCCAAGAGGAAGTGAAGCATTTTGAGAAACACTGATAACATTAAGAATGAGTGCATTTAGTGAGAACTCAGCACAATCACAGATGGAGACAAACTGCAGTTTCCATGAAAAGTTCAACTTCATTTTGCTTCATTTCACAGGACAGGCAGAGAGACAGATTGTCAGAGACCCAATGGGGCATGCATGCGCATCTGTAACTTTACATGCAAAATATTTATGCCTGCAATCTCACCGCACAATGCCTATTATAAGTACTATAATAATATATATATATATGAGTGTGCATGAACGCACACAAATGCACATGTTCACACAACTTCAACTTTTGCAGCAACAGCCATAATTAAGTACCTTTCCCAATCCCTGTAACCTAGTTTCAACAATCAGACTAAATATCCCTCCTAATGTTTGCCATCTCTTCATGCAAGGCGGATTAGCACTAAGAGCCAAATCTGCTCCTTTGCTAAGAGGAGGCCTTTAAAAGGGCTTTAAACCAAGCGCACCCACACCCCACTGTGATGCAACATGTTGCAGGAAGAACTGCTTGGATAACAGCCTTTCTTTTTAGACCATGAGTTGCTATTTCACCACCTTAATATGCATAAATGCTGATCTCTGAGAATCTAAAGAGCATAGCTGGCAGTACTTTAATGTATTCTACAGTAATACAGTGGAGATGCAGTTTTTGCAAATCTAACGACTCAAGTTCATTGATTTTCATGAGGAAAATACCCTCCATCAAAAGTCCTTTTAAGCGCTGACAAAACACCGGACTACGACTACCTTCACAGTCAGTCACTGCAAACTACTACGGAAAGAGTTGCCATCTAAATGTTTTAAAAGAAGAATTAGCAGTCCAAGCAATCTATAGATATTCATATTCAGACAAAGTTAATGATAATGTGAAGCAGGATTTTTATCTTATACAGTGACAAAGTCTTTGTTAAGTTAAGTTCTTTGTTAAGCAGACGCATCCCTTTGTGTGGGGAGAATACTGTATATAAAGCTGGTAAAGGGTGTTATCATTTACTTTGGTCTTTGTTGTTTTTTTCAAGGTGAAAGTCAAGGTGAAATGCATTAGATGCCCTCTGGCAATGAAAGAGTGCAGCAGGTAGAGAAAGAGTTTCACCTGTTTCATCTGCCAGCCACTGTCAGTTTTCCCCTGGTGGCTCCCGAAGAGGAAATCAGGTGACAGCTAGAGAGAGAGAGAGAGAGAGAGAGAGAGAGAAAGAGAGAAAGAAGAGAGATGCAGGAAGACAAACACAGGAAACGCGGACGGACAGTTACTATTTATATTTCATTTAAATTTAAAACACAAGTCTACTCCATTTTCTGTATAATTGACCTGCAAAAAAAAAAAAAAAAAAAGATCAAAGAATGTTTTACCTTTGGGCTTTTCTGTCAGTTTTAGGGAAAACTAGACACTCTGCACTATTTGTGCAACAATACGCCTCAACCAAAATGGCAGCAATTTGGGTAAATTTCACAGCCATGTGAAAAACAGGATGCTGACAAATTTTCTCAGTTAACTGCAGCAATGAAGCTCAGGCTAACACTCACACTCACACTGAAACTACTCCTCTACCCCCCTTACATCCTGCCAGCTAAAAATGCTCTTTGATTCGCCACCACAGCACATAGGGACTCACAAATACACACACTACACACGCACACAATACACACACTACACACTCACACACGCACTTGTTTGCCTGTATTCAACTGAGGTTAATGGGAAAACAGTTGCTGCCGTTGCTCAGTAAGACTGAAACATCCATTGCATAGTACTCGTTTGACTCAAGCATGCTGATTTTTAGCAACTGAACTGGGCCACACGTCACATACTGTACATCCACATCAGTACAGTCATATCAGCTTTTTGTGAGAGTGACAAAGTCAGTACCAACACCTCCAACAATGAAAAGCCAGAATAAATGAACCATATTAGCATGACAGTCAATTAAGTTCCATTTAACAACATTTGACAGTTCACATGCGCTTCCAGAAATCCAACACCATCCCACATAATGTCATGGCATGAAAATAACAACACAATTACGTAAATGATAATGCGTAGGAAAACTAAAATGAACTTACAGCATAGATACTCATTATCACTGATCACCCAGTTTATACAATCCCAGACCAACTCTCGTTTCAGAGTGCTTGTAATCTGCCGAGTTTAAGTCCTCAACTGGCTGCTGTCTCATGTCATGGCACTTTTTCTTCTGTGTGTCAAAATGTATAAACCATTGATCTCTCCCTCTTGTCTCAGTCTACGTCTACTTCCCCATTCTAGAGGGAAGCTGGCTTTATCAGTCACAGCAGTTCAACCAGGAAGGTATGCTCAGTTGAAAAGTCGCATCAGAACTTTGGAAACACTGCCACCCACATGAACCTCTGTCCAACAGCTTTTTTTTTTTTTCTTTAGTCCATTACAAGTAAAGGTTTAGCTGTTCGATTAATATAGTATTGACTTGTTATACTGATGTCTTAGAGTGTAAGCAGCAACGTACTTACTTGAATGACGTTATATCTCTGCTGTTTGGTATATAAATTATGATTTTGTTGTATTTAGGAGGAAGATAAATGCACACAAATGGGATTACAAAGTGGTGGCATGCTGATCTTCATTGTATTTATCGTCACAGTAACCCGCAAGTACCAGCTACGACTGCACACGAGACACGTTCACCACCCCGAGTCAGTTTTAACACCTGAACACAAAGAGCTGCAATCGAGAGCATGTGAGAACACGTGAGCAAGGGAGCAGAGGTGTTGAAATAGACGGCTAAAAGCTATACTTAAAATAAAAAAGCTAAAAACTAAAATAAGTGGTGAGAAGAATAAATGATGGATGGATCCAGCTTTTGCCTCTCCAGGTGGTAATGGCACAAATACAAACTTGACCAATTCATTCCTGAAAAAAAAACCAGCTGCAGCCTAAACATTGATAATTCCAGGATTGATGTTTCTTGTATGAAAAAATGATTTCAACCATATCTACTATATAATAGTAGTAAGTAGTAACACCCAGTTTAAACCACTGGTTTATGTTATAACAATGCATCGTATTTTATGAAGTGATGATATTTTTTGTGTTAAAAGCAAGTGAACAAGTAACTATATGTGTGAAATAGGGCTTCAATTAGCAATTGTTTTCACGATTGATTAATCTGCAGATATTTTCTTGATTGATCGATCAGTCGTTGGGTCTTTAAAACGAACAAAGATATTCCATCTACAATGATATGAAATAAAGAAAAGCAGCAAATCCTAACATTTGACAAGCTGGGAGCAGAGAACAGTTTTGCTTAAAGATGAACAATTAATCGACTATCAAAATTATTTTTCCATTGATTGGCTGTGCAAGTCATTGTCTAATTGTCGCAGCTCTTACCTCAAATATGCAGAATATGTTGAGGAGTAAAAAGTACAAAAGCTCCCTCTTAAATGTAGTACCATACATGCATAAACTAAAATGGAAATAGAGAGACAGGAAGGAGTGAACATGATGAGGGTTCAAATCATTTTCAAAAATAAAAATCTAATTGGGTCGAGAACATTGTGTGCTAACAAGTAATGTGGGTCATTTTGGATTTGAACACCTGTGTCATAAGCTCACGTGGCATGCAGTATGCATTATATATCTCTAGTAAAGTTCCTGTTTGGTAATACATGTTCTACAGAATAAAAACTGACACATATAGGTCAACAGAATGTATCTCAAACTGACTTGATGGGGTATCACTGCTTTGATCATGTGGGCATTTTTTTGATGAGCAACATTAAATTTGAAACACTGACGCAACATTGAGGCAACGCATCCTTGAGATGCAAAATGCTTATCCCTAACAATCTGGTTCATGCAGCTTGTGGCACGTAGATGTCGTCACTGAATTAGTGGATGGATCAATTTCAGTCTGTGGCGGCTGTTGCATAAATTCCCAAAACTGTTTACGTCTGAAACAACAGATGTACTTCCTCAATCGAAGCGCAGGGACACTCTCTTGTAAAATCAAGTTTACGGAAAAGGTGAAACGACAGCATGACGACAGCGTCTGCCAGGTCAGGGAGGGCGTTTAAGGCTGATGAGAAGTTTCAGTGAGTGGTTTAAATTTAGCAATGTTTTAATGGCTTCTGTTCATCTGCGTCAGATAAAGAGGCATTACCTTGTTATTCCCCTCAAGGATTAGCCCAAAAAAACCACCATTTGAGCGGAAGTGTGTGTCAGAGGGCAGCTGATAATAAATAAATAAATGAATAAGGCGGTGAGTCGGTCAGTAAACAATGTGGCAACTAGAAAGAAAGATGTAATCCCCTTTTTAATTTGGCTATGCTCAGCATTTTCTCTCTGCTTTAATGTGGTGCACAGTGCCGGTGCATTCTGGGTGACAGAGGCTAACAACAGATTCATATGTCGAGAGATGTGTGGGTTTTTTTTTTTTTTTTCAGTTTTTTTTTTTTTTGGTCTCACTGCAGTTTGTTCTGTTTTGTCTGTCTGTGTTTACAGATGCGAAAGCACAGCTGTTTGCACTTAAAAACATGTTACATAAGAAAAATTATTTAATACTTTTAACAATTATTTACATAATAGGACAGAACAAGAAGTTTAGAACATAAAAGACAGACAGTTCTGCAGAACTATGGGAATGATTGTAACAAACCAAACCAACAATATAAACTCAATCATTGACTTGACAGTGTCATAAACATATTTCCTATCAGCTAGTACAAACTTCTTTGTGACATGGATCACTGCGTAAAAGCTACAGTACAATGCCAGTGTGAATGATCACATGAATTAAGCAATAAAATAAGGATAATATAGTGTATATACAATTCTGTCACTATAGTCAAGGAAAAGCTCATCCTGATTCCATCGCCCCAAAACCTCGCATAACCTGAGACTGCGAGAATGAAAGGAGGTCCAATTACCAATGAAGCTGATTCAAAATGTAAATGTTCAATCACATGAAATGACATCAGGAAGCCCGAATTGTACCACCTCCATACAACAGCCTTACCCTGTGCATAGCTCCATTGCCAGCTCCAGGAAGCGGCAGTGACAGATGGCTGGTGTCCCTGGGTAATGTCTGAGGTTGTGCTGGACTGGCCTGCCACAGAGACAGAAAGAAAACTCAGATTGTGGACCAGGAGAAGTCTCTGACTCATCTTTAGCTAACATTAAACTGCAAACATACAAAGATCAAAAACGACTTCCTTAAACACGCCAAATTGTTAAACATACACTTGTTTGGCAGGATCAAGAAACAATGAACACAATGAGTTCCATAAAGATAGGCTACTTTTTACTGAAAGCTATTGCTAATGTGCAACATACTGTGAAGCGTTGAGTCATTTTTCATAGCTTCAGTTAGACGCTCTCATAATTCCAGATTTAAAGGTGTCTGTCAGTAACTTTATCCACTTACTGTACAATATTCAGCACCACTCTATGTGTTTGAGGAATACTTTGACAATTTGGGAAACATGCTTATTGGCTGTCCAGCTGAGAGTTAGATAAGAAGATTGACCCCACTCTCATGTTTGTGTGGTAAAATACAGCCAGTCTGAGCTTAGTTTCAGTTTATTTTAGCATTAAGATGGAAACGGGGAAAAACAGCGATGAGCATCGTGTTGCAGGTGGTATATGATATTTCTTGGATGGGAGGGAGATTAGGGTTGGGGTTACTTTCAGGAATATCCTTGGTTGCCTGGCAACTGCTCAGAGCCCTAACCTCCGACTTGGAAAAGAGCAAAGTGTCGTTTTTATACTTTTGTACAGATTAAACAAGTTAATTACTGAGCTTTAAAGGTGCTGGTAGGTGAATTGTGTTAGCTTTGGACCAACAGTAGCCAGGCTAGCTGTTTCCCCCTGTTTCAAGTCTTTATGCTAAGCTAAGCTATTTATCCCCTGGCTATAGCTTCATAATCAACAGACAGATATAAGAGGAATATCAGTCTTCTCATGTACTGCACTTTTGGCAAGAAAGTGAATAAGCACATTTGCCAAAATGTCAAACTATTCCTTTAAAGCTGTCTGTTCCTATCAATGACCTTGGTCAGTTACTTTGCAATATTCAGCAACTCTCAAACTCATGTACCAGTCTCCCCACGTGCACTAGACTTGTGGAAACCTGTCCTGTGATCTCTGTGTGTGCAACCTTCTCTACATCAGCTCATGTGTAAGTCAAGAGAAAATATGCGAGCCAGGTTGCTTTCCTTTAGGTCTTTTTTGGCTAAAAAAAAAAACCCTTTTAGTGCTGATATAATCAAACCATGTGAGCATATAAATGAGCATTCTCTTTTATTCTACACTCTGACCCTTTTCTGTCCTCTTCTCTGAGAAAAGAACTTTCATCCAGCTCTGAAAAATGCCCATCTTTTCAAATTTTATGGCAATTTCAGTGACGGAAACAAAAAAAAAACATGGACTCAGGAGGAGTAGCAAACCATGTTTGGTGTTGTACCTTATTGATGGTGTGTCCACGAGCCCGGCGAGGGGGTTTCCAGGACCTCTCCTTGGTGATGGTGTTGACGTAGTAGAATCTACCTGTAGCTGGGTCTGAGTACTGCTCCCACAGGTCCTTGATCTGAAGAGGCTGTTGACCTGGGTCAGGGCGAGGTGGCTCTGGCTGCGATGGATGTTTCTCTGGCTGTGTGCCTTCAGCGTACAGAGGAGAGTCTTGCCAGGACAGCTGTGACAGATAGGACTCTGTTGGGACCTTGTAGGCAGACAGAGTAAAGGGGGAAAAAGAGATAGAGGAAGGAAAAAAATAGGTGGAAATCAAATACAAATGTAAAATACAAAGCAAAAGTATGAAATAATATGATTCACCAGTTTATTACCTGAATAAATGTTCAGTAATATTGACTATGACTTTAAAGATAGGCCTGACAATAGTCTATATTTTTCTCATTGTTAAGAATTTCTATGAAAAGACCAAAGCCAACCATATGTCAGTTCTTCTCTCCATACTGTCCAACCCCTCTCTTCTGACTGTGTCTCTCATCCCCAAGCCCAGTTATTCCTACAGAACACATAAATCTTTAAAAACAGGTCACAAATATTAAGTTTATTTATCAAAAATCTCTTAGTAATTTAGTTTTTAGCAAATGTCGCTCCAGGAGGACATGGAACATTTTTTGGGGACAATTTTCGGCTGTAGATTAATACACATGGTGCATGTGTGTCCATGGGATGGTGTCTGTGAGATTGACTTTTCTTTTTCCGGCATTTGCTGATACAATGTTATGGAATACACGCTGAATGTCACCAGAGCTATCTTTTGAGGACCGAGAGAGAATGTACTGTATGTGTACATTGTGCATTTTGTGAATCACCCATGTTACCATGCCTCTGATTATGTGTAACCTCATATGCATTCTTTTTCAAATAACGTTGTTTTTTTTTTTTGTTTTTTTTTTTACAGTTTTCTCTGTATGCGTGTTCATGATAGCATAAATCAGGTACCACAAGCTGAAAATAGCAGTGCCTTGAAGAAAAACAATCATCTCAGTGTGCAAAGAAGAAAGAGAAACCCCACAGAAACCACAAAGAGAGACAAATAAATCCTGCTGTCTCTTACTGTAGAGTAACCTGTCAGACTCTGGATTAAGACGGAGCTTATAGAAATGCATGTGCTCGGCCAGATAGAGAGGACTAAACCAACAGCTACAAGAGAGGAGATCTACAAATCCAATGAAATTAATTGAAAGGATATGCATGTAAGATCATCTTTCCACGAAATATAGCTGAGACATAATTCACTAACTGATTGACTGGCTAGCTGGTTGATCCCTGTTACATAACACATGATACACAGTCTTTTCAGATAATGACTGAGGGGGCATGTGTGTGTGTGTGTGTGCATGTGTTGGTGTGTGCAGGTTTATGGATGTATGTGTGAATGGGTGTGAGACATGTAAAGAGTTATGTGATTATAGTTTACTCCAGGGGGCAGCACTGAGTCGTCAGCGCACCTGAAGCTTCCTGTTCTATCGTTTCCTTCTGTTCACCTTAGTGGTTCAATCGAAACCAAATGTTTCGCAACAGGATCAAACGGGGCCACGGCTCAGTAACAATATCCTGAGCACTTTTACATAATCTTTTTAATTATCACTTTGGACAAATTATCTTGATTTTTAACAAAATGAAAGACCACAGAAGTACTGATTTGGGGGGCTCACATATTTATGATTTCCTTGGGGTCTCTTGCCATCTTGTTATCACAGTCTGTTACCTCAGTCATTAGCTTAACAGTCAATGATCGGTTGGCAATATGTATTTTCACAAAATTATTCCAGAGAAACAGCAAATTGTCTTCCACTAGAAAATTTCAAACCTGGATTTACCAGCCATGATTTTCTGCCAGAACAACACCACAACAACATCAACATGTTGTGTCTATAGGATAAATGTAAATATAGAGAAAATAATAACAACAAAATAACAATAACAAAACAAACATATTTTGCCAAATATGTTTTGGAATGTCCATAAAGACGTCTGGTGTGGGGGAAAATAACAGACCTGCGCAGAGCCCTGACTTCAGCCCCCTGCAACACCTTTGGGATGAACTTGACTTTGAGCCAGGCCTTATTGCACAACAACATCAATGGCCGACTTCAATGCGCTTGAGGCTGTATGGGAGCAAATCCCTGCAGCCAGGTTCCAAAATCTTGTAAGAGAGCCGTCCCAGAAGAGTGGAGGCGATTGGAGCAGCATATCATTGGCCTGAGCAGTTTCCCCATCACTCATGGGGATAATGTTTAGGTGCCCACGGACTAATTTGGTGTCCATATAATTTTGGCCATGCACTGCACTAACAATGAAGGCAAAAAAAATTAATGCCATAAAAACAACTGTTTGAGCAAAACTCAATAGGAAATTTTGATTTTAATGTTAAAAATGAACCTCTTCAAATTCAAATGTAATTTTGCCTCCTTGAGGTATAAAATCAAATTGAAGTCATATTCATGTTCAGTGGGGCAGCTCTTTAGAAAGACCCACAAAAAAATTATGGTGACAGAGGAAGAGTGTGTGTTCTGCATGAAAAAAACGGGGAGTTATGACCTGAATGTGGCTGCAATAATCCCGCTTACTGGTATTTAAGGCTGGAACAAAGAAGCTCCTCAGAGAGAGAGAGAGAGAGAGAGGGGGACAGAGACAGACAGGGAGAAAGAGCGAGAGTGATAGAGATGGAAAAAGACCACTGTCATTTCCACTGAGATCACAGCTATCCAAAGTCGGAAGTAACTTGTGGCTGCACGGTCCAATGGAAGAAAACTCCTTCTGTAGAGACGGTTTGAATACTCAGCCGGGGGAGTTTCCCTCAGCTAACAGACAGATAACTCTGAAAATTCTTCTCACTAGTAACGCCTTGTGTAATCCCCCCTGATGTAATACAGGGAAGCTCTGACGTCATGACAATGTGAACTTGATTGCTGCTCTAGGAGGATTATTAAGGTCAAGTACAGACGTAAATACAATTACAATTGCTGCTGTCGTGGCTGAACTCCATCGTCTGGTGGGATGCAAACAAGAAACACTAGGATTTTTTTTCCTATTTCAATCAATTTTGTACAAAGTGAATACAAATATGGTATATGGTGGCTGAAAGGCTTGTTTGATTATATAAAGTTTAAAAATGTAGAACAATATGCTTAGATCTGAAGTTCAAAGCATCAATGCAAACACCTGTAATTTATACAAGTGAGATGTGGGAACTTGAAGCCTGCATTGCACATACATTGAGAATGGTCTTTCAGTGATGCAGGTCACATCTTGTATCCAGTGGTTAAAAGTTAGAAATCAAAACTATTTGTATATTCATAGATTCTGGATTTTTCAATGAGAGAAGAGGCACAGGGTGTAACTGAATTTTTTTTTTTACGAGAAAACCACATCAGACACAAATTATTATTCACAGCAGAGTATTTCTATTTATATTTGAACATGCACGGTTTACCCTGCCCTGTCACAGGGATAGTAAAAACCAGCAGCTGGTTTATTAGAGGTTTGGTGTTATGACCTGTAAATCCATCAGATTAGAGATTTTGCCAATGAGAGTAGGTCAAATGAATCTGATACCGCACTTCCTTCAACGTCAGATGTGGTTTAGCCTTAATTCATTGTCTGAAGAATAAGATTAAAAATATCAGTCCCCTTAAAATTATAAAACTTCAATCACTGCTAACAATGGTGGTGGTAGGTTTGACTAAAGTTGTCAATAGATCCAAAGAAAGTTTTATAAATGTTGGATTAATATGTTTGGTTGCTAATTTTAGATGGACCCTAAATAAAAACATGAAATTAAGCTTCGTGTACATTGGAGAACAAGATACTTTTTCACACTTTACTAGAGTAAATGACCACTCTTGTCAATGTCAATATTCCCAAATAAAATAAGACAACACTTCTTTGCATTTCTAATATTGGTATGACTGAGAGACATCAATGTGTGAAGAAGCATAAAGTAGTGTGAAGTATCAAATGTCCCTGTCCCCATCTTCAGTCTCACTTCTACTGTCAATTATTTTGTGCCATCCAACTGTGACAGGCATCGATTTTCCTTGGACCAAAGCTTTACTCAAACACAACTGATGTGAGCACACCCTACTTTGGTTTAATTGAAGTGAAACTCTGGTAACTGTCAACCCGGGTATTACTGTCATATTTGTGTCCATTATGATTATTGATCATCATAACATTTTACCAGCCAAATCATTTTAGAGATTTTGGAAACACAGACTACAGCAAAAATGATTGTTTTTGTTTTTTGTTTTGATGAAGTTCACCAAGACAGGAAAATCTCAATCCAGCAAAAATCAATCAAAAGTAAAACACAAAATACAGCTTTCAGGAAATCACAACGGACAAAAACATGAGAGTAACACCTACTGTAGGTTGACTAATACCAGAATTTCCCTTTAAGTTACACTGTGGACCTGCAGTGTGGGTTTGCTTTAACTTGGGTCTTGCCTCCCCCTACCTGCAGGTGGTTCTTCTTGCCGGGAGACCCCACCATGTCCCACTGGCTACAAGACTTCTTGGGAATCCTGTGGTTGACACGACTGCTGAAGCTGCCACCCACCTCATCGTACGGGTTCTCCGTCAGGTTTTCAGGCAGGTTGCTGGAGCTCTGGCTCCGTGTGATCATGGGGACCACCCTGGGATTTGGTGGTGCTGTTTGGGCCGTGGAGGCTGCGGGGGATCCAGGGACCATGAGGTGGCCTGATAGGGAGGTGGGAGAATTGGGGGTAAAGGTGAATCCAGAAAGGGGCAGGGTGGGGATGCGCCCTCCACCTGTGCTGGTGTTGTTGTCCAGCCCCTGGAAGGCACTGAAGTTGAGGTTTTCCATGGAGCGGTAGATGGGTTTGTTCACTGTAGGAGGAAGGTTAAAAAATGATTTTATCTATTATTTTCTTTTCTTTCTATACTCAAAACATACATCAATGCACAAATCTATTAGTTTTAGACTCTTATCACACAGAATTAAAGAGTCATTTCCAGTGAAAATCCCACACCAGATGTTTTCTCAGACTCTATGTCGTCCTCTCCCACGTTACCTTGATGCTGCTCATTACAGGAAGTCGCTTTTGGGCTCGGAGAGAGTGAAACCCTTGGCAGTATCCTGAGGTTGGAGTTGAGCGAGGCAGACATTACCAGGCGCTGTGGCGAGGGCATGGGTGCAATAGGCACCTCTGTCACATACGTAGCAGGTACATACAACGGCTTTGTTTTACTGGCTGCCCCAATTCTCCGCACCTGTCAAAGAACAAACAGATTTCCAAATGCTTTTGGCTATTTTCTCCCTCATAAATCCACTTAGTTCAACCAGGCGACAACCAGCACAGCTGAGGGCTGAGGCCAGTGCGGAAGTGTCTAACACTACAGTTCCTGTAACTCCAACAGAGGCAATGAAAACACACACAAACACATACTCACACACACCACAACTTCTCTTTTGAGAGACAAAGTCAATCTTTTTTTTATGGGCTGGTGTCACTTCTTCTAGTGTGCTTCTTGGAGGCAATTTTATGATATGCACCAAGAGATAATAGAAACTAGTCACCCATCTAAAGTTTTGCTATGCTGTTTATGCCAAGCTAACTAATATCTCTTCATATTTATTATGGCAAAATTGGATTAAAGGAGTTTTGCATCAACTTGATTGACTACTTTGATTTATTAGCTATTTAAATCACTGAATATCCAAATACATACAACATAACCAGACATTTCAATCTGGTCATTTGATCTATAAATAATTCATCAATTGAATTGTGGTATAAAATTAAATGTGTAATAGAAGTTCAGAAGAAGAAGAAATTCATCCATGTTATCCATCCCTATTTGGGAATGTGTTTAGTTGATTTACAGGTTTCTCAGATTGTCACACACACAGCTGAGGTGCACATCTGAATATCTGACCCCAGTAAGTAGTAAGAAAAACAATGAAAAAATTACTTGATCCTACTAACATGTATTTCCTGTGTAGTCACAGCCTGATTTAGCTTATTCCTCTGTGCCATTGACCCACATTGCTGTCCACAAGACACCTAAAAGAGCCACACTGTCACAACAAATGTGCTAATAAATCCTGTTTGAATAGTTTTCGCTGCCTGGCTGTTTTGTTAAATAATTTAGCTTTATTTTAGAAAAAATATATATATATTTGTGACCAGTAGTTAAAGATTCTAGTCCTCAGAGAACCAATGGGCCCGAGGCTGAGAGCCACAGGCAGGTTGGGGAAGTCAGGAAGTCAGATGGACTGATGCAATTTTGTTTTTGGTCTCCTCATGGGATTTGTTGACAGTAAACATATAGAGAATATTACCAGCTTTATCCTTGACTCCAAACATTCCTTCAGAAATCAACAGAACGTTGCAGATGTTATGTTCATGTCTTTCTAATTATTTTTGGTTCCACTGACACATGAGAAATAAAAGATGAACTCTTTTCTCACCTGCCACCAGTCAGAGTTGGTCTTCTTCAGGAGAATAAACCGTTCACCCTCTCTTATGCAGACCTGGCGTCCATCGGCACCGCGGTAGTTGTAGTCATACTGGGCCTCGAGGACCACCGTCCCGCTGGGGACCCCGCACACTGTCATCCCCCTGTTGGACACCGCAGGTGCTGCAGCAGTCTGCTGATGCCCCACAGAGCGCCGCCAAGTACCAGACAGCATGGCTCACCGCGCAGTCCTGTTCAGCAGGCTTTGCTGTGAGCGTGCTGATGTGTGATACTGGAGTTACTGGTCGGGTTAGCGCAGGACAAGTGAGACTGGAGCCAGCCCAGTGCCATGCTCTGAAACAAGCACAGAGGAAAAATGGACACAGAGATACAGAGAGAGAGACAGAGAGAGAGAGAGAGATTACTGAAGCTGTCAGAGAACAATGAAAAAATGTCACCTGGCTCTGTGCAGGTTCAAAGGAAGAGAACATGAATCCTTTTAGTGCTAAAAATGGAAGTCTGGGTTAATCTGGGGAAAATCACTGACCTGTACAATAACATTAGACAATTTTTCTCTGCATCTTTTTCTTCATAAAATGTCTCTTTCTAGCAAAAACGCTAAATATGCATTGGTTCCAGTTCCTGGTATTTGAGGATTTCCTATTTTACATAATTGAAAACTAAATATCTTTGGGTTTCAGACTGTAGGCCAGATAAAGCAAGACATTTGAAGACATCATAGGCACATTGTAAACAAAACAATTAAAGGAATAGTCTGACATTTTGAGAATCATGAAAAAATTGATACCACTCTTATATATACAGTATATACACACACACACATACATATATATATGAGCAAATGATCATTTCAGCACAAGACAAAAAAAATGACTGCTACTGCCAATATCTGTAAATGAATGAATGAGTGAAATGAACGTGTTTACTTGCAGTTTACACGTCCTGTTTTAACATTCGTGACAGACACGGCTGTGGGTAAAATGTCACTGCAGATATTTGCACATCACTACAGTATACACCAGTTCTCTATTGTCGTCTCAGCCTGGTAGAACTATGCGACACGTGTGAGTAAATAACTCATGCGTTTGGAGGATATAAGGGGTGCAATATACCCAAAATAGCGTCTGTCTCCATCTCTCCACCTGAGCCAGCATCCCCAAGCTAAACCCCTGCTCTACCCAGCCAAGACCCGCTTACATAAGAGAGCATCTAACTTTCTGCCAGACACATAGCAATACAGCCTCACACAGAACATGCACCCAACCACCCCCACACGCACACTAGCATACACACAGAAAGGGGAACATCCCTAGGCACCTAGCAACAGTGCTTCAGTGACACTCAGGCCCAACCCATCTCAGTCTGGGTGATAAGAGGAGAGGTAGCGAACGAGAGAGATCCCGTAGAATTCATGTAAAAATGCATGTCATCACTGAGGACGGGACATAGAGAGGCAGAGAGGAATTAGACAGATGTAGATGGACAAGACAGGGGGGGGGGGCGGGGGATCTGGACGCCTGCAGCAAACCGAAGGAGAGCACATAGCTAGCACTAGATAAGAAATTAAGGAAAATAGAGAGGCTGAGCAGCAGGGGAATGGATGAAGCTGGATGAAGCTGTGATGCATGTGAAGCCAATGGAAGGGAGGGATGGGTTAGCTGGCTGAACCTTGATAATCCCACTGTTATTAACGCACAGGAATGACTCTGTGACCCCCACGGCCAAGGAGAATTACAGTGAAACCCCTCTCTACCAGCATATGGGCAAAAGGACTGCCTGCCTGTCTGTCTGCCAGTCTGTTTGCCTGTCTGTTTGCCTGCCTGCCTGCCTGCCTGCCTTACACTGGCAGGAATATCACTACACATCCATACCGGAACATTTACTGCTTTTGCTAACATTCGCTACAAACTACTGGCCAAACCAGACCAAGTAAGACTGCAGCAGTTAAACCTCTGAGTGTACTGAATTGAACAAGGTTGCATTTTATTTTCTTACACATTCAACTTTTCATTCGCATGCAGCTGAATGTGCTGCGTCTTTTTTCAAAAGTTACATAATCTGGCTTTCAGGCCACTATATGACACATGCAAGTTGTTTTCCTAATTGACAAGCGAGCCTGATGGAGCACGCACACAATGCGTTGCTAGCTCTTCCACTTGCAGAAAATGTCTAATGGCAGCCCATACAGCCATCGTTCACCCACACTGGTCATTTTGCTTATTTGGGATGATTATCGCTCTCCATAGGAACAAGTGAAAACATCTGTGCAGGTGTGCAGGGCCTTTAAATAAATATCACAAAGTTTTAAGTTGGTCCACGTCTGAGTTTTTTTTTTTTTTTATGTAAAACATTTAACATTTCAGTAAAACACCTCCACTCTCTGTCTTCACCTGCAAATGAATTCACTGTCACATGAAATGACGTGTCACAGAACTGACTATATTTGTGTCTGGGAGCGTCATTTAAAGCTAAATGGTGCTATGAGAAGTCCATCTGTGTGGGAATGAAACTGAATATGCTGCAGCTACCTATATTTGTGATGCTGTGTTGTACTTTAATTTATTCATCTATGTTTTTCCTGTTTATGTGAAACAGAGGATCCTTGTTACGCAAGACAAATTTCAGAACAATCTAACAATAAAGGGCAACTTGATATGATCTTATCTCATCTAAAATAGATGGCATTGTTACCTTGTTCTCAGAAAAATAACAATACGCTGACTTGCATTATAGTCTTGGGGATTACAGTTCTCAAAGGCACTTCTAAGAACTGCAGTTGATCTCAGGAGGGACAGAGGCAAAAGACAGAGGTACGAGGCAAGCAAGCAAACAGGAAACTGCGTAGACACATCAAGGTTCAACCACAGTTTGGGTCATATCCTCTCCATCTTGCCATTTGTTTTTCTGCCACAAGACAGCTTTAGCAGTTTAGTTACAGCCTGTAACAGCTAACTGCCAGTAAAGTCTGTTTTGCTGCATGTGCCAGCACAAGTGATGATTTGCTCTGCCTGTCTGTATGACTACAGCACAGCTTTGTGAGTAGCATTAATTCCTACCAAGCTGAGCCTTGAAGCAGAGAGAGGTTGTTTTTTTTTTAAGGCTGAACATCCCTGCTGCATGGCTTCAGTAATTTACTATTTAGAGGGGCAGGGAAGAATTACAACATGCCCTGGGTTTAAACAAGGTCAAAACATACAGCAATGATTATTTATACAACCTGACCTGAAGATTTCTATCATGAGCTCCTTTCCCTGCACAGACAGGAAGAGCTCTTCTGATTCTGCTGCACCTGTTTGTCTTTTCCTGTCTCTTTTCACTGCTCAGAGCAAAGGGCTATTAAGAAGAAAGCAGAAAAAAAAGAATGAATGCAGACTAAAATAATGAAACCCCTGCTGCTGTAGGGCTGTATCTAATTAAACATTTGTAAGGCAGATTGAGTAACTCAGTATCATCAATTCACTTATCAGCACAGGCGCAAAATTCCTGCACGGACACAGGAGGCTTTATCATGTCATGTGCAAATTAGGCTGTTACAGCACGGTTAAAGTCCCTGGTTGTGTTATTCAGAATTTGGACATTTTAATGATGTTCCCAAAGGGCAGCTGCTCAGACAGGGTAAGAAAAAGTCAGATATAGCAACAAATTTTAATGATAGTACTCGTCTCTGATTTACACAAGCAACCAACCATTTGAACTTAAAACAAATGCTTGAACAGATTCAGGAAATCTCCGACAAGCGTGATGTTATTTTACTGCAACTGGCAAAAGCTGCATTCATCAGCAGCGAAAATGGGATGAAGGAACAAATTCTGATGAGAACTATTTATAATCTAGAACGCATAAAAAAAAAAAAAAAAGAGGCCAGACCGTGTTTGTATTTGCAGGTCAGATGGCGGTGGAGAGGGCACGAGCGTCATAGACCCAAACACACGGAGAGGTCCATATGGTGTCAGAGACAGACACAGGCACCCTGTCACGGCTGTTGAGAGGCACTGATGGTTTGTGCCAGGGGCCGAGGGCTATGGCGTGGTATCAACAACGCAAATGGAAATACGGAGGAAATGCACCAATAGAATGAAGAGGTGAGGAATAATGAAAATTGAAAATGTACAATGAGCACAAACTTTCAAAAAAAAGAGAGAAGAAACTCGGAGTGAGGGCTGGGATACATTTGATTTGCCTGTCTGCCTTTGCTTGAGTGATTTCACTCCAACTCAGACTGTGTGTGTGTCTGTGTGTGTGAGAGAGTGTGTGTGTGCAAGCAAGTCAGGCCGAGCTGAAGGAATGGAGAGGATAGAATGTGTGCATGCATGCGAGAGAGACACGGAGAGGGAGAGGGAGAAAGAGAGAGAGAGAGATCAAGAGCAACTCACCATGGTCCTGAAGTGAGAGAGCACGTCTACGTCAACAAGGTCACCAGCTCACTCTACAGTCAGATCCATGCATGCGATAAGCCTTAAACACACACACACACACACACACACAAAAAAACATCAAGATGAGAAAACTATTCGAGTTTGTTTGAACAATGGACCTCAAGCCTGAATGGAGGAGGCACTGACAAAAACGCACAGAGCGGTCATGGCAAAAGGTGTGGCAGAAAAAAACACTACAATGGACACAAGCATAGGAGCTCCCTCCGACATAAAACCACACACAATCTCTCCTCTCTCTCTCTCTCTCTCTCTCTCTCTCATGCACACACTGACACAGACATATACACACACAGTTAATCCTATGCACCACATGATCTTTCCTCTGCTCAATGAACCCCTGCTGACCCCCATTTAGCCCGCATTTTGCCCAAGAGGTGAAAACAGAGGTAGTGACAGAGACGGAGCGAGTGAGCGTCAGCTGGCATGTCACCCGGCCGCGCGAATAAACCTATAATTGCACTTGAGAAAGAGGGACACGCAGAGAGGGAGAAGCAGAGCGAGAGAGGTCCTGTGCGCTGACCAAACAAGCGGGCCAGCCGATTGATCGAGCTATTGATCCATGCACAGAGCTGGCTGGTCAACGGTGCCACTGGAAATCAGAGATCCACCACACGGGCGGTTAGAAAATCCACCACACGGGTGTTAGCAGTGGAGCAGAGAACATTATGCTTATCTAAATCATCTTAGGACGCTATACCATCATCATTTTACATTTTCAGTCGAATCAACTATCCTGAAAGACCACTGGATTAAATACTTTAGGGATTATAGGCCCTCCTGGTGGTTTTGCATGTTTTAGTAAAACGTTTTCCAAAGCATACATCAATTTTTAGATTAACGCCATTAAGGTACGAAAGTCTACTTGAAGAGCAATATATAAATAGTCTGCTTTTGTATAATAATTTGTGTCTGATATGGTATATTTTTCATTTTCAAAAGTTTAACCACTGCGTATACTTCACTGAAAAGTCCAGTGTGCTAGAGGTTTCAGGTGATTAAAGCTGAGTGCAGAGAAAATCTCCCTCTTCAAGCAGATAAGTGTGAAAACAGTCTTCTAGTGTGAAACAATGACCAAAACCCTGTTTTTTAAAATCTTTTTGTCTAAGTAGCGTTATCATCTCATCTCATCCCGCAGTTGCAGGCAACTTTTGTTTGTTGGTGTCTTCAAGGACACACTGACATCTGAGGGAGACATGCTTTGGTAGTAGTGTAAACTATACACAGTATGTAGTTTGTGGTCTAAGGCGTGAATGCAAAACACCTGAAGATGATGTTATCGTGACACCTTTGAGAACACCCTAAGGCGAGAGGGAGAATGCAAATTACCACAAATTATATGGGGGATAAAACAAGCAGATCATGTTGAGGGAGCGTTTCTAATGCTGAAAGAGCACCTGAGACGATGTATGACAAGTAAACTGGGA
Source organism: Seriola dumerili (assembly GCF_002260705.1). Taxonomy (NCBI): domain Eukaryota; kingdom Metazoa; phylum Chordata; class Actinopteri; order Carangiformes; family Carangidae; genus Seriola; species Seriola dumerili. Next base: position 2,104,436 of record NW_019174376.1, on the reverse strand, counting down.
GAAAGCTGCAATGCTCCATCATCGCAGATGTCATAACTGCTCCAAACAACTCTATTTCAGGTCTCACAAGCTCAGCTCTCACAGAGTGTTTATGATCACAGGGGCCAATCAAACTTCACCACGCAGCAGGGCGAGAGTGGAGTGAAGGGTGTTGGTGCAAAGTTTGGTGTCATATCATATCCATATTCATTCCATATGTTTGAAGTCGAAAGAGGGTGGCTTTAATAATCATAGCTACATGGTCTTCAAAGAGAGATGAGACATGGGGAAGAGGAGTATATAGTGAATGAGGAACTTCAAAGGGTTTCTGCATGCACTCCCACATCCGTATACACATAGCAAACACACACACACACACACACACACACACATGTAGACTGTACTGTATTTACATATGTATGTCTATTACCAAAGGGTTCACATGTAAATGAGAGAAGAGAACAAGTTTCTCCACATGATACACACTGTTCAGTAACTTTGAGGGTCACAAAAACAAGTAAAAAAAAAAAAAAGACATTTTAAGTTACCAGGACAGCTGCTCAAACATCCGTCTCAGCCAAACAACCGCTCATATCTAAGTACTTCAGTGTGGTACGAGCCATGCTGCCTGTGCATGATCTCCATGTGCAAACAAGCATCCTAGTTTGTCTGCTCAACTGGCTGTTTGAGTCCCAACTTGCAGTCAAGTAAGGCTGTATGAGATTACATCATACAATCATACATTATGGATAAAAGGAGTTGTAACACAGCAGTATATTTTTGGAATGAGCACAGAAGTGCCTTGAAATTTTCCTAAAATCAATGCTAAACCAAACAGTGTGTAACAAAACTTTAACTGAACTACACCTGAAACAAGTGAAAAGATCACACAGTGAAACCTTAAACTTTCAAGGCTTGAGGTGTCATGGTATACTGGCATTGACGTTAACTGTGATATTTAAACATTGAAAAATATGTTAGGCCTTGTGGATCTTTTGTTTATCACTTTGTCTGGTTGCCTTTTAACTATCCATTAAGTGTAATTGTTCTTTTTGTATGCTTTTGTACAGTTATGGTTAGACTCTCTCTCGCCCTCTCTCTCTCTCTCTCTCTCCGCCTCCCTTCACTAATTCATTTACCAAAAAAGAGACAAAACACACAATTAACAAAGTCAAATTTGAATTTGACTGATAGCATTGTTATCATTATTATTATTTTCAAATTTCCTAAACCTTTAACATTTAATACTTACTTCTAGCATTTATCAGTCAACAACTACAAAGTGAATGCGGCTGCACCGAAAGTCAAGTCCGATTTTCCTACATATCCAAAAATAACATCTTCTTCTTTGAGCGGTTTAATATGTGCAACATAAAAGAATGTCTACCCTTAGACACTCAGTTCAGACAAAAAAAAAATCACTTTCCTTATATCGATAAATTTATCAATTTACATCCTTAGTCTGAAATCAGTCCACCCTCAGCCTGATGAGCAGTTCTTCTGAGGACAGTCATATGAAAGAACACTCACTTTGTCTGTGGATGTACAGTTATAACTACTAGCGCTGATGTCTCTCTCTCCATATGAGACACATGCCTCAAGCCAAAACAGCCTTTCATCCTCCCAAAGCCATGCATTATTGATGATTAGACCAGAGAGAGACAGTGAAACACACACTGCGTTTCCCAGTGTGACGGCTGGCTGCCTTGGTGAATGTGTACGTGAATGCATGTCTGTCTGTGTGAGTGTGAGAGAGAGAGAGAAAGAGAGACTAAACAGGTGGGCTGGAGTCTCTCAGTGATTAGCTGTGTAAATTGTCAGTGAGCCAATCAAAAAGCGGATGATGACAGTAAAGCAGCCATTGGCTCATTCTTGCTACTATCATCATGACAACAACCTCTGTGACCAACTACCATCTCCACTGTCTCCAGTATGTGTGGTGTTTTTTTTGTTTCTTGTTGCATATAACAACATTTTATATGTGTGATGCCATCATTTCAAGTATTTGCTGACGCAATACTTGTGTTTACAATGAACCCTGCAGCCTGCATCGACACATAGCAAACTTCTTCAGAGAGCTCACTCCTGTATAATATTCAAGTTCTCATTTCCCTTATTTGAATATAAACAACAACCAGACAGACCAGTGTTAGGCAAAGTAGTGCAGGATTGCTCAGGGGGCATTTTAAACACTCGAGAGAGAATTAATTCAAGCATCACATTTTTTAATTAGCTTAAGCATTTTATAGAGAAAAAGAAAAAGGAAGGTGAAAAACATACAGCCAGCTTACTTTTAGTTCAAGAATAATACGCTTATTTTAGTAAGAGAAATAAGCTCTTGAGAAAAGTTTCTTGTTTCAATAAACACTAAGCAGCTTTTCTTATTATGTCCTCACCTTATGGATTTACTTTTAAAACACTATTGAGATATGAATCACATGTTTTCAGGTGATTAAATGACCTTACATTCTTTTAATTAATCATTCAAAATCCATTCATTCATTTTGAATTATTCATTCAAAATATCAGAAAATAGATCAAAGTTATCGAAACAGTTTCCAAAAGCCCAAAGTGACGTCTTCAAATGGCTTGTTTTGTTTGATGAACAGTCTTCGATATTCCATTTACAACAATATAAAACACAGAATAGCAGGATCTCTGCTCATCTGAGAAGCTACAGCAGGTCATTGTTTGACTTTTTTTTTTTAAAAATTACTGTCAATTAGTGGCATGACAATTATATTTTTTTGTCAATCAACTAATTGATTAATTGACTAATCTTTTGAACACTAGGGATAGAAACGATTCATTATTTCAAGATTTTGTCTTTCATGCCTTTCTCAAAAGAAATAAAACTACAGTGTAGCACTGTCAAGTTATCAAAGCACATTGATTAATTTTGTTGCTAAAGACTGAATATAAGACTAAGGTTTCCAAGTTATAGACTTTGCAGGGCATCGTTTTTTTTCTGGAGTAGTCAAACAGAATAAAATTAAAAAATTATTTGATATTCTATGTGATATAAACCAAAATAAACAATAATCATGTTTTATTGACGAGGAAAGTAATGTTTGACCAACACTGTGCATATTGTTGCTTAAACTCATATATCAAGTAATGACAAACAAAAAAGGCATTCTTCTTTCACAATATTCCTACAACAGCCTTCCAATTGAGGAAAATAAAATATCGCATAGAAGTAAAGAATTATCTTGTCGAGAATAAAAAAAAAAAAAAAAATCCCTTCGCTCTGTGACTGGGCTGGTGGGTTGTTGCTGAGCCTGTTGGAATGTGCGGTACATTGATGTTTCTAATGAAGAGTGCTGAGCTCCATTGATCCACCAGGGATGAGAGTGAGCTGTCAAAAGCTATCAGGCAAGTCAAAGACCCACTTTCAGCCCTGCACAGCTGAAGTGAGCATGATACTGTTGGGGCACAAGAAGAGCAGCCAAACCTCTGAAGGCGAATGCTACAGAGAGGAGGCACACATACAGACACAGCTTTGATGCATACAGAGAGGTTAACGGGGTTATTTGTTCACTACAGGAACATTAGACAAATAACAATATGGGTTTAGGATGTGTCAAACACTGGTGGAGTGTTTACCCATGGTGCCCTCTGGTATGTTAATTCAAGTATTTGCAATTGTTCTTCTAAAAAATGTCCTTCCATTTTTCCTCCTTTAATTCACTGGATACATGCACAAGGGCTGCGACTAAAAATTATTGTCATTATTACTCAATCTACGCATGATTTGTTTAATTAATCAGCAAATTGTTTAGTCCATAATAAGTCAAACACTAGTAAAAAACTGCCCATCAAACCTTTCTAGAGTCTAAGGTGATGTCTTCAAATGTCTTGTTTAGTCAACAGAAACTCCAAACCCCACATACTTTACAAGAGCATGTGATAAAGAACAGCACCAATTCAAGAAGCTAAAACTGGAGAATGTGCAGCATTTTGCACTATTCCTGCTTGAAGAATGACTGAAATTATGAATCAATTATCAAAATAGTTCACCAGTTCATTTCCAGTTGATCAACTAATCAATGAATAAACTAATTGTATATATTTTCTAATTCAAAGTTCTTCTGGAAATATGAGTGTGTGTGAAACAGCATGCAATTGAAAGTGATTATTCTTTAGAGCGCTTTGATGATAATGTAATCCATAGTGCTGCACCTACAGTATGCATAATACAACCTAGGGAAAGCACAAATGATTGCACAGAAAGTAAATGCAGGATTAGACTGGATTAAAACACAGCACAGATGTGAATGCAGGCGCTACTATACTGCAGTCGAGATATAGGAAGCTGCCCTGATATAGACAGTAGCTACAGTATAGTGACTGAATAGGAGAACTGGTTTGAGTATCCGTTTTCAGAGTTCAGCCACATGCCACTGTCTTTCAGGTTAATGACCTGTGTAAAAAAAAAAACAAACTGAACTCAAACTGATTCTGATCGTTTTCTTTTTAGGTACCTAACAAGCAGTGACAATATATTGAGACAAATGTCATCCGTGGAAAGCAGAGTCATAAAAATCCATACTTGCTAGACATCATTAGACAAGATTAGGCTAAAATGATGCTCAACTTCAGAGTTTCTTAACCTTGGGGTTAATGGGCTACATAAGTGTATGTATTATAAATAATAATTAATGTATTTGAAATATGCTATAGTTTCTAAATCTGTTGGAGCCACCCTGCGCCCTTGAAAGTATGCCATTTAAAATCACATGACTAGCTCTGGGTCATGGGAAGTTTTTGAAACACAGAAATGGGGTCGCAGGCTGGAAAAGTTCGGAAACCTTACTCTGACGAGAGCAGATTTCATTGACAAACAGTTCAAAAATCATTACAAGTTTATCACAGCTAGAGTACCTTCAACAGACCAGTGTGATCTGGAGAGCTGAACCAGCAAATAAATATCTGACTCTCAGATGTGGAGTTTACGATTGTTTTGAAGGGCCAGATGTCCCAAAACTACATGCAGAAACACCTTTGTGTTGTGGCTTTCACGTGGTTCGTACAGTGCAAAGCAAATAAGTGAGATGAGGTTTTTCTACACTTTGTGATCTTCTACTGTATATTTTTTGCACCACAGACACAACGCAAACACACACACACACACACACACACACACACACACACACACACACACACATTTCACACTTAGAAAAAAAGAGTTAGATGACAGACTTGCACTGGAATAATCTGACTAGTAACACACCACAATGTAAAACGCTTCAGTCTCGCAATCTCACTGTGACACTGCATCCACAACAGCAATCTGTGGAGCACACTAGTAATTACAGCAAACTTGTAACCCTCCTGCTAATACTGCACATGGTACAGGGCACTTTTAATCAGCAAACTTGCAACTGGAGAATAATCTTTCAAGCCTGTGTCGTCACAGGCTGGTGAAAAAGGGAGCAAATCTCCTGCTTTGCATGGACTTAAAACAGATTATGAAAAAGCAAAAATGCAATGCGTCAGTCAAACTGTTTCCATCACGCCCTGTGGTTAACCCATCCATGCACTTTCTGTGTAGCATGTAAGGGCTAACTCGCTTGCAGAAGCATGCAAATATTTCCGCATGTGAAAAGGTCTGTTTTATGTAAAGTGCTGAGATTAGCAATTCTTCATCAGTGTGACATTCGCAGAGATGACCAAATATGAGGTCATGATATCAGCATCATCATAGTGATGATGTACATTGAGCAGTAGGTATACATAGGCTAAATTAAAAGGAAAAAAATCTGAAAAGTAGTTCATTACATGTCAAAAAGTATATATGGGGAAGGGTTGAACAGGAAACTCTAAAATGTATAGCAGTCTTCCACAGGAAATGGTTGTAGGCTGAAGTTGGCCATTTGTGACTCTTGCAGTGCCCCAGCTGAGTTTAAGCGGCTGTGACAGTATAGGCTAAATGTGGTTTGACACTATGATGTGGAAAAATGTGTTGTTTTGGAAAAGCTGAGCTCGCTATTTTAGTAACTGGGGAACTGTATAACTTTTTTGTGGCCTGATTGGCCAACAACTTATTTTTTTGCACAAACTTTACAGTAGATGGGAGCAATGTCATAGACTATATTGTAATTTTATCAGCTTTAAAAGTATTATGCATTTTTCCAAATAAAGCATAAACCATGATTGTACAGAATGGGGATTATTAAGCAAAATTTTAATTAAAGCCATGAGACACATTGTGATAATCTTATTCCTACTGATATGAGTTGCTTCTGTTGTAAGTCTGGATGAGATATTAGCCCGATTGAGAAGTAGAGATTTTTTAAACCTGTAGACAAATATATCAGCTAACAAATTAGTGTGAACTCACAACTTTAAAAGCATTTATCTTAAATAAATCTACCATGTATTTCAGCCTACTTATCTAATGAATTTGAATTCATTTGCATTAATAGCACAGTAGACTTAAATACCGATAGTGAGCATTACAGAAGCACTTTTATCTTGCATATATCCTAACCATTTTCAATGTCAGCAATATTTTGCAGGAAATAAGTTCTCTGACTAGTCAAATTAGCAGATATCTAATCTTTGAATTTGAGGGACATAACATCACTCACCGTGCAGCGACGAGATGACAGCTCAGTTGTGTTTTTGGAGTGAACTGCAGACACAGCAGGAGTTACGTCTTGGGTAGTTTGCTGCGCTTTTCTCGTGGGAAGAATAAAAATATTGAAAACTTCACATAATTTACGTGATGGAAAGCACATAGGAGATATATATATAGATATATAGGAGATAGGAGGTCATATAGTGGCATTAACTTGCTCGATACACTCCATGCCTGTACAACCTCCGGGCTCTTTAAGCGGATAAAAATATAGCTTGTGCTGAGTGGGTTTGGCGGTTTAAGATTGGCTACAATATGATTTTACACGGGACCAATCAGAAGAGGCGGTGGTGCGCACATTTTATTGCCACATGCCGCCCGGAGTACAATGGGCAAACATGAGAGATGCTTCCCGCCCGGCGGCGCTACAGTGTGATTTAAAACAAGCAGGGCCACTGTGCAGCGAATTTACGCTCCGGGAAATGGTTTATGGGAGATGTAGTCGTTTAAGCAGACCTCTACTGTTTCTGACAACGACACAGACACTGCTCCAAAACTACAACTCTGTCATTTGTAACGCGCCGACATTGCTTGCATCAGCTCTCGTGAAGTAGACAGCACTCGCCGGTAAAGTTACCACGAGTAGCTCCCTGTCTTGTGTTATAGTAAAAACATTGTCACTATTAAAGCCAGCCACCATTCCTAACATAGCGGAGTAGCTACAAACGACCAAATGAAGCTCTTCGTAAGTGAAGGCAACCCGCACTGCCTGAAGGTGTTAGCCGCGTTAGAAGTGACTGGAGTTCAGTGTGACGTTCAGTATGTTAACCACGAAGGTAAGAAAGCATGGTTAGCTTTATTATAATATGTGGACCTAAATGTAATGACGACTAACGGCAGCTGTCGTTTGGCTAAATCATTATATGTAACGTTTGTTTTGCCAAGTTTGAGCTGAATATGTGCTGTAACTGACGGTTGCTACCATGGGATAGCATGCTAGCTGTAAGTGACAACTGCCTGTCAGTGTCAGTTACAATGAATGGAGTGAACAGTCCACTTGTATCTGCGTCTGAGAAGCAGCTAGAAAAGTCTTTCTGCACATCACTGCTTTGTTTCCCTTATTTTAGCAGTGTTTGATTGAACAGCTCCACGCAAACTTTGTTTTGTTTATTTATGGATAGTTACAGGTGTTGAGCCTCTACCTGTACAGTATATATATATATATATATATATACACACACACACACACACCTGGATACTTGATTTACTTGGACGTTTGTAAAGTTTCAGGGCTGTGTCATCGTTTGTTCCCCCCAATATCTTGATATGAACAAAAATGATTGTATTCTGGGGATGATAATTAGTGCTTTCAGCCCTTTTTTTCTTTTTCTCAATTTCCAATACCAATCAAGTTAAAAAGAAATCTAGAAAACACTATATTTAAACACCATCCTGTGTGATTACAAATGACCATTGTCAATGCGCTTGAGGTTTTTTTCATCCCATCAGATTCTGTCTGTCAGTGTTGTGGTAAACGGAAAATGTTTTACCAAAGCAACAGGACTAGCAGGAGTTCTGGTTCAATATCTGAACTGGCAAAACTATGTGGACAGTCAGCATGCACCCAAGAACAACCCTTGACACACCTCAACCCAAAAACCTGAAAACGTTTTTGAAAAAAAGGGTTGCTTATTATGTCATGTTGTAACTTGTGTTGACTTAGACAAATGTCCATATGAAAAGCTTAATATTGATTTAAACTAAATCACTCGTCCCTCCATTAATAGTCTTGTGACTAATGTCTGACTCGCTGTTCTGATCTATAGCTGACAATGTTTTCAAAAGACAGGCTGTTCTATACAATAAGTCCACTCTAGGCTAAGTTCAACAATGAGTTTGACATGATGTATTGTTTGAATTGACTACTGACACAGAATACAGCTGGATCATATCATATGGGCTGTATATTTGTTTAGTTATTATTCCTGGAGACTTAGGTTATTTCTAACCAATTCATTGTGCAGTGGAACATCATCAAGCTGTGTAAAAGAATTAGACTCTAATTAAATGGTAATTCACCCTAGCCTTAGGCTTATGGCCTGATTGTCTCAGACATGTGAGGGATGCTTCACTCCCTGTCCCAGATGTGTGCTAGTCCTCCTTAGGAGCTGGATCACAGAGATGAATAACCAGGACCATCTGGCATGCAGCCACAGTGCATGAATTAATGGACTGTACCCAGAAATACACATACACTAACAGTACTATGGTTGTAGTTGAAAAATCCTTTAAACAATAGCTGTTTTTTGTTATTTATCCATTGTTCTATACACAGTTTGAAATATTGCATTACATTTTGAAATATTAACTAAGGTAAATATCATTTAGAAAAAAAAAATGGAAGTGTTATTGTTGCTGTATTTATGCAGGATTAAAATTGTATTGAATCCTTGAGCCACCATAAAACCAGTAAATTGAACCATCAAAGTAGAAACATCTATAAAAAATGTAATCAGAATCCTCTCCTGTGGTGATCTGCCCTGACTTCTGATGAATTCCAGATTAAAAAGATCAAATCTTTGACCTTCAGTTTGACCTTTGTGTTCTTCATGGACCATTCAAGTAACTTTGCTGATAAATATTAAGGCTCAGAATGTGATCACAGGATTATCCTCGAAGCATTTGAATGTTATTACTTCTCCTTGAAGTTGCAATGTTGAATTCTCTCTCTTTAAAGTCAAAGCCATTAGAAAGAGGATTTACAGTTTGTATCAGAATCTACCACCCAGGTAAAAAATCCAGTCCAGTCCAGAAACATGCTCACAGACATAATAATCTTGTCTGATGTATCTTATTTTATTCATAATTATCCAAACAAACTCACAATCTCTTTTTCTCTTTTGTTTTTTAGAGACAGTGGTGCCCTTCCTTAGCCGTCCAGCTTTGCCAGCCATGTTCCTGCCTAGTGGACTATATCTTTTCAGCGCCAATGCCATCTGCCAGTCAGTAGACTATACACATAGTCCTTTCTGCTTGGTCATTTATGAATGTCAGTGCCAATTAGGCATGAATGTGGATGCTGTTAATCACTGACTCTGTATAACGTTTCAGATATCCAAGATTCTTACCCTAATTTGTACCTAGCCATGCAAACAGCTTTGTCTTGAATTTTCCAGGTTTTATTGCTGAGCCCCCAAAATTTAATGGCAGCAGAAATCTTAATCTCAGAGCCTAGGAAAATAAAAACAAAACTATCTGCATGGCTAGATACCATTAGAGTTTAAAGGAAAAAAAGATTGTTTTTTGTAATTTGGTACTTGGGAACACTAATTTCAACAGTTTTTTTCTGTTTCAATGGTAATTAAAATGGAAATTATAAAATTGCAATGATATGTATATACCAGAAAGATATGGTAATGTGTTGGTTTGATTATACTAAGTTAATAATATAAACTAAAGCCTCACAGTAACGGACTGAAAGGTTGATATTTAAGATTTGTCTTACTGTGCATTGTAACTCATGAAGAGGGAGCACATATGTTGAAGATACCTGTATTTTAGGTGTATTTGTTTAACACAAACTCTCTTTGAATTTAAATGAGCTAAAACTGTTTGACAGGACCTTGTTCTTTTTTTTCCACAACCTCAGATACTTGTTTGAAGTAAATGGACAAGAATCCAGTGAGCTTTGCAGTCAGTGGCTTGAATGGGAGGCCACAGATCTACAGGTAAACTCTACATAAAAATAACCTTCTCGCTTGCTTGAAATCTGCTGTACAAAACACCAAACCTCTTTTGAGATGCAAACTATTTTTATTTCATGCATTTGTACAGTCTTTTGTATAGAATCCTCTTACTGTGCTTCAGTGTGTCACCAAAGGGGACATAAATCCATGCAGCTAAATGACTAAAACTTACACTCTCAAAAGAACAATGAATAGAGACCAGTGTTAAGAGATCTATCTGTATGCTCAGTGTAGGGTTTAAGGAGGCATTTATTTAACCTTAGTCACACTTCTTTGGTTCACTGCTTGATCTAATGTCATTCGATCAATTGTAATTAACCTCTGTTTTGTCTTATTTGTGCAGCCTGCACTGCTGCTGGCTCTTCACATGGCAGTGCTGCAGGGAAAAGGTTCACAGGTGTCTAATGTCCTCCAGGGGCCCCTAAACTACTTGGACCAAAGCTTGAGCAAAGGGAACACGCCATATTTAACAGGGGTACAGTATTAAAATCTCCTGTTCAGCTGTTGTATTTCCTATTTTCTACTGCCCATTTAGTTTCCATATACACTCACTCAAACAAAGCCTTTTCCATCGATTTAATATATGATCAAGTCAAAAGTTCATGATGCCTCTTTGAAAGCTCAGCTGAGCTTTACTGAGCCTCCTGAGTGCCACATCAGGCTCCTCCGGCAACATTTCTTTTTCTCCTCTTCTTTTTTTAACAGCTGATGCTGAGCTAGTGATGCATTTTTAAGTTAAAAAGATTCATCTGGGGAGGAGGTCCCTTATGTTGCAGATGTGTGAGTGTGGGGGTGTGTGTGCGTGTGTGTGTGTGTGTGTGTGGGGGGGGGGATCAGTTCTCTGTGGTATTTGCAGCCCCTGTGGCAATAGGTCATCTACGTCTGTCATATATTTCATGTGTACAGAAATATGTATTGTTGAGTCTCTTGGTGATATGCATGGCTTGGATGAGGAGCCCCGTGTTAAGCTAAAGAAAAACTGTGGCAAGCGTCACAGTGAGGCAGTTGCAGCAGTGTATATACAGGTGCTGGTCAATAAATTAGAATATCATCAAAAAGTTGATTTATTTCAGTAATTCCATTCAAAAAGTGAAACTTGTATACTGTACACATTCATTCCACACAGACTGATATATTTCAAGTGTTTATTTCTTTTAATTTTGATGATTATAACTGACAACTAATGAAAACCCCAAATTCAGTATCTCAGAAAATTAGAATATTGTGAAAAGGTTCAATATTGAAGACACCTGGTGCCACACTCTAATCAGCTAATTAACTCAAAACACCTGCAAAGGCCTTTAAATGGTCTCTCAGTCTAGTTCTGTAGGCTACACAATCATGGGGAAGACTGCTGACTTGACAGTTGTCCAAAAGATGACCATTGACACCTTGCACAAGGAGGGCAAGACACAAAAGGTCATTGCTAAAGAGGCTGGCTGTTCACAGAGCTCTGTGTCCAAGCACATTAATAGAGAGGCGAAGGGAAGGAAAAGATGTGGTAGAAAAAAGTGTACAAGCAATAGGGATAACCGCACCCTGGAGAGGATTGTGAAACAAAACCCATTCAAAAATGTGGGGGAGATTCACAAAGAGTGGACTGCAGCTGGAGTCAGTGCTTCAAGAACCACCATGCACAGACGTATGCAAGACATGGGTTTCAGCTGTCGCATTCCTTGTGTCAAGCCACTCTTGAACAAGAGACAGCGTCAGAAGCGTCTTGCCTGGGCTAAAGACAAAAAGGACTGGACTGCTGCTGAGTGGTCCAAAGTTATGTTCTCTGATGAAAGTAAATTTTGCATTTCCTTTGGAAATCAAGGTCCCAGAGTCTGGAGGAAGAGAGGAGAGGCACAGAATCCACGTTGCTTGAGGTCCAGTGTAAAGTTTCCAGTCAGTGATGGTTTGGGGAGCCGTGTCATCTGCTGGCACCTGCACACAGTGCCAAAGCTACCAATACCTGGTTTAAGGACCATGGTATCCCTGTTCTTAATTGGCCAGCAAACTCGCCTGACCTTAACCCCATAGAAAATCTATGGGGTATTGTGAAGAGGAAGATGCGATACGCCAGACCCAACAATGCAGAAGAGCTGAAGGCCACTATCAGAGCAACCTGGGCTCTCATAACACCTGAGCCGTGCCACTGACTGATCGACTCCATGCCACGCCGCATTGCTGCAGTAATTCAGGCAAAAGGAGCTCCGACTAAGTATTGAGTGCTGTACATGCTCATACATCATGTTCATACTTTTCAGTTGGCCAACATTTCTAAAAATCCTTTTTTTTTGTATTGGTCTTAAGTAATATTCTAATTTTCTGAGATACTGAATTTGGGATTTTCATTAGTTGTCAGTTATAATCATCAAAATTAAAAGAAATAAACATTTGAAATATATCAGTCTGTGTGTAATGAATGAATGAATATAATATACAAGTTTCACTTTTTGAATGGAATTACTGAAATAAATCAACTTTTTGATGATATTCTAATTTATTGACCAGAACCTGTATAATTCATATTTAGTAAGAGGCAAGCACAAAACCAATTCATGCTGAAAATATTCTTCCTCATGGTTGTTCTGTATATAGAAATTAACGGGGTTGAATGGATCCCTCTTCTGCATTGTTTATAGCTTTCAAAATAACAGGCCTTTAGATTTTTGATGGGATGACTGAAAAGGACATGCGACAAGTTCAGAAATAATGTTCATTAAACTGTGCTGTGTTTAGGAGGCCGTTTCAGTTGCTGATGTTGTTTTGTGGGCTGCGCTGTATCCTGTTTTATCTGACTCTTCACTAGCACTGGGTAAGTGGTCATAAACATTAAAACTGTTTGTTGTTGGCCATGCAGAAATTCTCCATCCATTAACTAATTGTTTCCTTTTTAATTTCCTCAACTTCCCCCCTATTTTCATTTATCAATTTTATTTCCATTTTTTTCCCTTTCTTACCTTCTTCCTTTATTTTATCTTCTCCTCCTCCTCTATGTTCAAACGATCCTCACTGCAACCCTTCCCTTATGCTTTTTTTCCCCTCCTTTATTCTCCCCTAATTTTTTCTGTGCCGCTTTTTCTTTTCACAGGTGAACGCAAGTCTGTGAAGCCTTGGTTTGACCGTGTGGCTGCTATGCACAGTTGCCAGTCTGCTGTTCAGAAAGTGCTGCGGGGAAAAGGCCTGCAGGGCATGAAGAGCTACATGCAGAGGCAGCCTGCCCCTCAGAGCAGCCAGTGCAGAGACACACAGCCATGCAACAGCAACCCTGCTGAGGTATCTGCTAGATCATCGGGATAGCTATTAGACTTAAAGCATTCTTACTGAACAAAAAGCATTCAGAGGTGGTATCTACATTTGTCCCTATGCCTCAGGGAATCCTGTGAGGTATCCAAGAAGATTTATTGTCTTTTTGTTTTCCTCAAGCTACAGATGCAAAAACAAAACACCTTACAAGACATGTATTATCACATTTTCGCACATTTTCAGTCTTTTTCTTCAGAGGAAGAAAGTTAAAGCATTCAAACAGTTGCAAGACTTGAATTCACCTCACTTGAACTAAGCAAGGTTCTTTTGTAGAGCAGATGCGATCTTCAGGTGAGACTTAACCTGGCTCTATTAAATCTAAATTAACACCTGTGTTGGGATATAGAACATGCAGCATGCAGAGGTTACATCACTATTTCTTTATCCTCCACTCTCCTTCTTGTGTAAGCATGGGAGGATTTGAACAGGTGTCAGTCAAATTTAGCAGCAGGTGTTATGGCTCCTTGTCAGAGGACGTGGGAGGATGTGTGGATCTCAGAGTGCCTTTGGGTTAAAGGTTGAGAGGTCAGGTGGGATTCATGGGGCATGTGTAACAATAAAACACACGATTCAAAAGAATTAAAAAATCTTACTATATTGTCTTTTTGATCGAGTGGTTTAGTGAGAGAACGGTTCACTTGTAGTATATTGGTCCTTTGATAGCTCATCATTGATTTGTGAGCCATAGCTGTTTTTGAAAGAGATATTATACAGTGACAGTGAACACATGAACAAGTTTGTGTACGCCTTTTTTTTTTTTTTTTGCTTTACTGTATCATGTTGAAATGGAGATCATTTTGATGTTATGGTCAATAATTGTTTTCAGTGGCAATACACTTTTGGGTTTGTTGATCAAACTGTGCAAGATTTGAAATGATTTTTAGAACATGGAGCCATCATTCAGACCTTTTATCACCCCTTATTTTTGGGCCATCTTGATAATCTTGCACAAAGTTAAATTAAACAGCAGGATTAAAGTACATACATTTTGGATAAATATCTACTTGTGGAGATTACCAGCCTCACATGTTGGTTTCAGTGCATTTCCTTGTTAATGCGTCCTCTATATCCTCATGTTTGTATAGTGTGAAGAGGGAGAGCGTGTGGTTTCAGAGGAGGAGATGGAGGCTGCTGTGCTCACCTGGAGCAAAGATTTGAATGGTGGCCCACTGGCTACAGAGAGACAACACCCTATGTAAGTACTTCAACGTGCCATTTCCCAATCTACACATTAAGCAGATACTTCCACTCAGAGTGATGTGCAGAGAGTGTGCGCTACATGTTGTAGTTTATGATGTTATAGAATGTTGTGGGAATCACATCACATAACATCACATCTTTTTGAACCCGATTCAAATTCAGTTCTGTTTTCTTATCAGTTTGCCACAGGAGGGCAAGCGAAACATCCTGCTGACCAGTGCCTTGCCTTACGTCAACAACGTCCCCCACCTGGGTAACATCATTGGCTGTGTGCTCAGCGCTGACGTCTTCTCCAGGTAAGAATTTCTGTCTTTCCTTTGTACATATATAGTAGGTGCTAGAAACCTAGTGATAATTGTGAAGAATACATTGACTCTTGCAGCAAACACATTTTTATATTCATATACCCAAGAATGCATGTGAATAATTGTAATGTATTTAACAGCCTTCGGAATATTACAAGTAAAGCTGTCCATCATACTTTTTCTCACTAACAGTTATCAATTATCTCATCTTCTACCTCAACTTATTCTGATTTCTTTCTTTTTTATTTCTTGATCCATTGCCTTAATTTTCTTTTCACTCATCATCTCTGTGTCTTTTGTCTTGTTCCACTTCCTCAATCTGTCCATCATCTTCTTCAAGGTATGGCCGTCTGCGAGGCTGGAACCTGCTGTTTGTGTGCGGCACAGATGAGTACGGCACAGCTACGGAGAACAAGGCCAGAGAAGAGGGCCTGACACCGCAGCAGATCTGCGACAAGTATCACGCCATTCACTCCAGCATCTACAAGTGGTTCCAGATCGACTTTGACTTCTTCGGCAGAACCACCACTGAGAAGCAGACGGAGTAAGTGAAAGCAGGGAACGAGGCTGTTTTGGCCTGTTTGGGGCCAACAGTGGGTTTAATTCAATCTACTGATATGTGAGAAATTAAAGACAAGGTTTTTTCTTTCAAGAATAAAAGAGAAACAGCAGAGCTAAAGATATAGCTAAAGATATAGCTAAACACCGAGGTCTCCACTAATAATCAATTCAGGATCCTTGTCCTCACTTGGGTTGGATGTGGTGGTTGGATGTTTCCATATGATTACCATACACTTACTATAAAATTACATAACATAGGATTACTATAATCTTGCTGTAGATACGGGGGGGGGGCGTCTAGCCCTCACAACCATACATTCTGCTTTACTTAAGATCAGAGATTATTGAGCATGATTATGGAATGTGTTACTTTTCAGAGATTTACCAAATAAATACAAGAAATCCTATTAAGTGTCTGGAACTACAATTGACACCGTCACTTATGAATTAGTCAAATATTGGTAAAACGCACATTAACTAAAACCAAGGGCTTGTGTGAACACAGTCAGATGAGGCTCCAGTTATTTTTTAATAGGTTGGTAATGTAATTTATTCAAGAAACTTTTCCTAACCTAACTTTTTTTTTAAGTCAGATGAAAGGAGAGTAAATCTATAGTAAAGTTATCAGTTTTTTAATATGGATGAGGTAATCAAAGTCTAGAGATGAAAAAAAAAATGTTCAATGTTATTGACATTGTTGCTCTTAGGAAGTATTGAAGTCAAGAAAGTAATGAAGTGGATAGCATTTACAGTCAGTGAGCAGTGCAGTGCTCCTCACCATATGGATAAACTGTCAGATTATTGTTTGTTTTATATTGATATGCAAATAGAACATTGTAAGATGCCTTCTTATATGTTGAAATGGGAAAACAAAAGAGAGGCACTTTTCTTCAGTAAAAATTAGACTTAAATCCTTGAGCTTGGACACTGAAAAGGTTTACAAAGATCACAAAGCTGAAAACTCTTGTTTGGGGCCTTTGCTTTGATAGAGTGCAACATAAAAGGCACAAGCACCACGTTCTTTGAAAAATGAAAACAGCCCACAGATTAAAGACTTTTGACTTGATTCATGAAAAGTGCCTTGGATGTAAGGTTTTAGATTTACCAACCCAAAATCAAAATCAGAGATTACTTTCAGCTTTGTTTAGTTTTTTTGTACCATTTTACTTCATATTTCCCTCAGTAAATCAATAACACAAACTCTCTTCCCTTCAGGTGGGAGCAGCCCAGAATTGTTAATGATGTCAGAAAGTAGTTCAAAAAAGTGTGAAATTTAATGTGTATTGAGCTAAAGAAATAAGATTAAGATACACGGAACAAGATGGCATCATCTAATATGCAACGAACCAAAAATATATGTACATTTCTTTTTGGTTTATATATATATATATATATATACCAGTATATATATTATTTCTTGTACACACACACTCTCACAAGGTGAAAACAATACAGCTACACTGTTGTGGCTGGTAACATGCAATTGATGAGGCTAAGAATACACATAGAAAGTAAAAATTATTAAAAAAAAAATTAAAAAAAAAAGATATCTCAGAGGGCCAAATATCAAATATCTGGAGTGGACCTGTAGGATTTTGCAAGGTCCCATAAATTTAATATAAGTTTTCACATAGATTTCTTTCAAGAAAATCCATGAACTGGGGAAAGTTCTGAATTCTGGGTGAGTTGACATGGAATGACCCACGGGGCAAAAGAGAAACATTTTTCTCTTGCATCACAGACACAACCCTTGAAGAATCTTTCAACCATCTTGTTCCTCTGTTATATTTTCAGGATAGCTCAAAATATTTTCTGGCGACTCCACAAGCATGAATTCCTGGTGGAAGACACGGTGGAGCAGCTGCGTTGTGAAAACTGTCAGCGTTTCCTGGCTGACCGCTTCGTAGAAGGCATCTGCCCTCACTGCAGCTACCCAGAAGCTCGTGGTGATCAGTGTGACAAGTGTGGGCGGCTCATCAATGCTGTGGAGCTCAGGGTGAGTTTGGTGGAGCAGACTGTACATTTGAAGTGATTATAGAGGGCGAGAAGAGGATTGTAGCCACTGACTATTAAGAGAATGATGGTGGTAGAAACTGAAATATCATTTTAATTTTTCCATGTTAATATATATCTAAAATGCAAAATGTGAATCTACAAACACAGACACAGACCCATCATTTACTATTCATATAGCATTGTGGTTGCACAGGAACTCTTGGAATTATTTGGACTTGCATGGAAGGAATTATTATACTCATCTAAATTGTAAATTCAGGAGAAAAAAAAAATCAGGTTAAATTTTGCCTAATCAGTGTTGATCATTGTTGTACCCTCCAGGAACCCCAGTGTAAAGTCTGCAGGCAGACTCCAGTCATCCGCTCGTCCAAACATCTGTTCCTGGACCTGCCAAAGGTATGCTTTTCAAACTGCATTGTAATGGCTTTGGTTGTCCATTCTCCTGTTTAGACAGTATATTTTGGTCACAGGGATGGAGACAGTAAACCAGTTTAGTGAGAGTAAAGTAGCATTCAAACTCAGACAACTTGTGGAAGCCAGTTACCGCTGTGGTAATTTTATTATATAAACGGCTTTTCTCTTACTAAAGCTGTGGTTTGGAGTAAGACATGAGGATGCTTTTGACAGCATTTTCATTCTCTCCCTTTCTCCCATGCAGCTAGAGACTCAGTTGGAGCAGTGGCTGGATAAGTCGACCAGCACAGGAGACTGGACCGTAAATGCCAAACAGATCACTCGCTCCTGGCTGAGAGATGGTCTCAAACCTCGCTGCATCACCAGGGACCTGCAGTGGGGAACGCCAGTACCTCACCCTGACTTTAAAGAGAAGGTCTGGTATTGTCGTATAGAGTAAAAATACATTCTTTTTCACAGTACAGGTGTTGCTGTTGGATTGCATTTGCTTGTTTTTAGTTTGCTATTTCTGCATGCTGTGGAAAAGATGCTCACACCACTTTAATGAAACATGAAGCCCTACTGCTCAGCTGTATTGCCTGCTGAGAAAATAATGAATGCAGACACTTAATATTTAAGGTCAGGTTCCTAATTAAACATTGAGAATGACTATGTACTTAATTAACTGTTTACAAATCCTGCAGTGAGTGATGATACTGCAGCCCTCTTTAATCTAATCTAATCTCTACACTGGGAGAAGTTTTAGATCTGGCATGTCTGAACATGTTTGAACACTGACCATTTCTTTGAGTACACACGTCTGAAATGTTATCCCACACAGTATCTCATAAGGACATTTGACGTCACACTTGTTATTGTAATCAGTGATTATATCCATGTCATTGTGCATCTTGTACAATTCAAAAAAATTGGTCCTTTGTCACTCATGACTATTTCCACTTCTGCAGGTGTTCTATGTGTGGTTTGACGCCCCGATTGGTTATCTGTCCATAACCGCCAACTACACCGACAAATGGGAAAAGTGGTGGAAGAATCCTCAGCAGGTAGAAGCTCCCAGCCCACATCTCAAACACACAATGTCAGAATTTATGAGCCATATTGATGGACAAGCTTGGCACAGATTTGTTCCACTTTAAAACAACAGAATGGGTCTGATTGCTTTTTTCATCGCCCCATCTGGTCTTTTGCACTCTCTATCAGAACACAGTGTAATTCCCAACCCCATATACCCGTATGTGAAACAGAGGACGACATAATCTCTTTGATTATGGATAAAATGCATATTCAGCTTTAGACATACAGTAGACTGGGTTGAAAGCAGTATACTGTAGGTCAGTGCAGTTCTTCTGGACTCCACCCCTGTGAGATAAATCTCAGCATGATCACTCTACCACAGGTTTTCTTGATTGTTGTCCTACATGATGCTGTCATCAGCTTCACTTCAAAAATTTGAACTATTTGACAGTTTAACAAACGTCAAGCTGGAAACGTGCTAGTCAGCTACTTATCACTTTGCCACACTTAATTTAACTGCACCTTGATTAAATAGACTTAAAACTTTCCAGATTAAAAAAATTTTACATGTCTACTTCAGTCTCACTGACTCATCTCATCTCTCTCCATCTAAAACCCCAGGATTGAGCAACTGTTAAGTGTGTGTGATAGCCTGTATTTGCAGTGAGAGAGTGAGTGAGTGAGTGAGAGAGAGAGTGAGATGGGGGTTGGGGGTTGGGGGATGGGGAGAGCTGATAAGTCCTCTTTGAACTGGATGATCTCATGATGATCTAATATGATGTCATCCTCACTGTGCATTGTTGTGTCTCTGCCACCAGGTGGAGCTGTATAACTTCATGGCCAAAGACAATGTGCCATTCCACAGTGTGGTGTTCCCCTGCTCCCTACTGGGAGCTCAAGACAACTACACTCTAGTCAACCACCTCGTTGCCACTGGTAATCACTTATTTCAGATGACTGATTTCAGCAGTTGATTAATTATTTATATTTTGTATTACTAGATTGATATTGGGATTCACAACAGATCTTCAAATGGTTCTAAAAACACCGTAAAGGCACATTCACTCTGTTTTGCAGTTATGCAACACAGAAATCATGATTGATCACATTTACTGTTAATTAAGGTTCAGCTTTGACAGTAGCTTATGCTCTGACTTCCCCACAGAATATCTGAATTACGAGGACACTAAATTCTCCAAGAGCCGTGGTGTTGGTGTGTTTGGAGACATGGCAAAAGACACGGGGATCCCGGCTGATGTGTGGCGGTTCTACCTGCTGTATGTGCGTCCAGAGGGACAGGATTCAGCCTTCTCCTGGGCTGACATGGCTCTGAAGAACAACTCTGAGCTGCTCAACAACTTGGGCAACTTCATCAACAGGTTGGTAATAGTCATATGTTTTGAAATGAATTCCTACTTCCTACATGTGATTAGGAAATAGTAGAATTTATTTTGTCAGTGAGAAACCTACTTTCCCTAGTGACCCTGACCAGGTAACCTGCACCATTCTCCTTTAGCTTGTTTACCACAAATGATACTTCTTCCACAACTTTGTGTTCTGTGTTGCTGTTTCTTTCTATTTTAATTGTTTTGATCAGTTCAGATCAGTCACCAGTGAAATAAAAAATGGAGCAACCCACCTCAAGTTGCTCACATTTTTTACATAAGTTTCACTCAAAAAGTAAATGTGCAGCAAAACTGTCATCCGGTCCAATTACTAAGTTTTCAGATTGTTGTACTCATAAAAAAAAAGTCTGTTAAAGCAGTAACTATTACAAGAGGTTCACCCTAGTTTTCTAAATTTGTTTGGGATGGCGTAATTTAGCCCCAATTTCATTGCCTCAAATGATTTTTAAAAGATCAGGGTTAAATCCCACATCAAAGATTTTTCTCAGCAGCTTTTTTTCAAAGTACCTTGATCTTCAAAATTGGTCTCGGGCAGCAGCGTTGATGCCTAATTGGTTCAAAAATATCTTGTAGATTGCATCCAGCCTAAGGTGTTGGAGGTAGAAAAGTATTCTGCTGCAGAAAAGAAATTCTGTCCTTGCCTGGATCCAGTCACTAAATCACTACATCGTTAGCGACAGTGTGTCCATCTTTTTCCCTGCTTCTTCAAATTCATAAACAATCCTGGGCTGTGGTGTTCCAGCTAATGGCTGGACATTTTGTGGACAATGTGACAAACAATCAGCCTGGCAAACTGAAATGATTAAAACTTTACTTTACTTACATTTACCAGCAGCAAACATTATTTTATTGATTAAGAGGATTCGGTCATTTTAACTGTAAGAATATTGTTCTTTATTTTTCCAGGATGGAAAAAAAAAACCTCAGGGCTTAGCAGTTTGACTAATTAAAAGACTAAAACAAATTAATGCAGGTCACACAAAGTTCATGCTCACATGTCAAAATCACAATTCATTGTAAATTTGACTGTCATGTGAAAGCATTTTGATCTAGCAAACCTTCCTCAGAGCCTGAGAGAAGTATAAAATATAGAGCAGTTTGTTGCATCAGACATGATAAAAAAAAACTTTCTCACTACAAACATCCTCCTGATGTACACATAAAACTCATTTCAAAAATTCCTGGCTCCAGACACGGCTACAATTTAGAGGCAATATAGGAGATGTGAGGAGGCTCAATGCAGTACACTGTTGTTAGTTTACACTAGCAGAACACTGTATTACATCTGACAACAAAATCTATAATTTATAAACAATTAGCAAGTCAAGTAACATACCCTTCCCTCGTTTTGCTCTCTCTCGCTCTCTCTCTCCCTGATTCTGTTGCTGCCTTTCGCTCACTGTTCACACATTTTTCCTTTTTCCCTGACCCCCCCCCCCTTTTTTTTTTTTGAACATTTCAGCATTTTCTTTCTTTTAGCTTCTGTCATCTAGCATCCAAAAGGGAATTGATCTCTTGTTAAACCCCCTTTTTCCATCTACCTCTTTTCTCCCCTTCTTGATTTATTTTTCCATTGGGCAGACTGATTTCTGGGGCCAGTATTTTTTCCTGCCTTCTTAAAACACAGGGTGACGTCTTTGTGGCGGGCAGTTGGTGGCAATCAG
>NW_019174376.1:1969228-2082229 GCF_002260705.1 Seriola dumerili | reverse complement strand
TTTTTTTTTTTTTTTTAAATCTGCTTTTTTCACCCCCCCCCCCTCTCCTCCAGAGCTGGCATGTTTGTCACCAAGTTCTTTGAGGGTTGTGTGCCTGCGATGGAGCTACAGCAGGAAGATAAGAAGCTCCTGGCTTTGGTGGGCTGGGAGCTGCAGCAGTACATCCAGCTCATGGACAAAGTCAAGTAAGACCAGTCGAATCACATGTGTGTCAAAAGCAATGAGAGAGGGATGATGTCGGGATTTAGAGGGAAATTTATCAATGTAGTTGAAATGACTTTTAAGAAGTAAAATTCTGCTTGTCTTCAATTAGTTATATTCAGTGATTTGAAACTATTAAAATGATCAAAAATTGGCAGTTTTATTTTACTGGTTTTAAAGTGTCAGTCGATCATCTTAAAATGTATCTCTACACTAAAGGTAAAACATGATTGGATAAACCCATATTTGTACTTACACTTAATTTTAAATGAATTCTGTACCATGCATTTTGTTCACACAACTACCTTAAATCAAGATTAACAGCTGCTGTCATTGTCGTACTAATGTTCCACCAGAATCCGTGATGCTCTGAAACACATCCTGAACATCTCTCGCCATGGCAACCAGTACATTCAGGTCAATGAACCCTGGAAAAAGATCAAGGGGGGAGACACAGAAAGGTGAGATGGCCTTGACCAGAAAACTCAATCTCTGTCTGTCTACATGGTAGATGGATCTCAGTGTTGCTCTTTGTTAGCCGTGTGTGTGTGTGTGTGTTTGTGTGTGTAAATTATCATTCTACATTAAAGGAGAGATTAGCTACATACCTTTTGAAAAATTACTAATTCATTCACGATCATGTATCTCTGAACACGGGAAAATTAAATTTGACCTTGCAGAGACTGAAATAAGATCAGTTTTTAGAAGAGCGAAATATTTATGTATAATATCAGCAATTAAAATCTTTGTCCATTGTCAGGATAATTTAAAGATTTAGACTCATGATTGGTTCAACTGACTGACTGATGCTTTTCTTTTTGCCCCCTTCAGGCAGCGTGCGGGCACCGTGACTGGTGTCTCTGTGAATATCGCCTGCTTGCTGTCAGTGATGCTGTTGCCTTACATGCCAACGGTCAGCCAGACCATCAGGGATCAACTCAACGCCCCTCAGTCGTGCATCAATACCATGTTGCAAGGGACTGGCACCTTTGTTTGTACTCTGAGAGCGGGCCACCGCATCGGCACTGTGAGTATGAACTGGAAAAGTAGACACAGTTCATACATGCGCAGACACACAAAACCGTGTAATGTCCGGTATGTTGACGCTGGGTGATACAATGAGGATGCAACAGTCTAGTCAATATTTCAGTACTCTGGAGGACATTGTAGTCGTGTGAACACACATACACACATGTAAGAATAATAGTGTTTCTAGGCCTCAGCCTTCGAACACCAAGTTTCTCTCAGGCCACTTGTCCCTTCAGGCTTAATTGTGGTGGCCTGTGTCTGTAGCAGGCTGCCAATGTTACATTCAGTCTCCAAGGCTATCGTGATTCGTGACCGAGGTCTCCAAACAAGGAGCAGCAAACTAATGTCACAATAAAGACTACATAATGCTTATATGCACATAACCTCTCTGACAAACCGCATCCTTTATCATCAGTGTAATCCTGCATTGGAGATCCTGATCGAAACTGCAAATTTCTCATACATAGTTATCTACTTACTTACTTGCATAATCCTCTTTGTTCAAAGACGAGCGCTGAGCCTCCCATGTTAAATTTTCCAGCTGCGCCGGCCTTGGGCTGGATCCACAATTGCAAATTTTTTAAATATTCGTGCATATATTTTTTTGAATTTCTACCTTTTATTCCCCCTGCCTACCTGTTTTACTCCCAGGTTAGTCCGTTGTTCCAGAAGCTGGAGGTGGACCAGATCGAAGCTTTGAAGAAAAGATTTGGTGGACAGCAGGTATTTGATGTTTATGATGCCTAATGGTCTGTGCATTCAGTCAGGTCTTGTAGTAATATAGGTTGACTATTTATGAATAATGAAATAAGAATGAATTGATAATGTATAACCGTTCAGAGGCCTCTGTCAGACTGTCGTCAGGATAATTTGTACTTAATTTGAGTAACTGCCTTTTGAAACATGACACGACCAAACACACTATAAATGTTTAAATTGTGTATCAAGGATCCATCATATAGATAAATAATTCCTCTCTAAACCTTCTTCTCAACCGCCTGCCTCTAGCCTGAAGATGAACCACCTAAAAAAAAGGTATTGAGCGGTATTTGCTTGTGTTCGAGTCCACAGCAGTGCCGCTGTGTCAAACCACACGCCTTCACTAACGCTAGCAGCTCATCTAATGTCCTCTTGTTTTGAATTTTTACTCATCTCTGTGTGTCCAGTGTGATTCACTGTCCATTCACACATCGTGACTCATAAAATCCCATAGACATTTTGAGTAATGAGTGTTATTGTCTGAAATGATGTAAGAAATTTCTTGAAATAATAACCATCAAATCGCCTCAGACTCAAACATCTTCATGTGTCTGTTTCCACCCTCAGACGACAGCTCAGAGCGCTGCCAGCGCTCAGCCTGCCGCTGTGCCAGCTCCTGCTGCTCCTGCTGCTGAGGTGGCGACGGTGAACGGAGTGGACCCAGAAAAAGCCAAGCAGCTCACTCAGGCTGTGGCTGAGCAGGTGAGATCGTTGGTTGGTGGCAACACACTGTTGATCTGTCAACTGCAAACCTAATTCTTATATTTTAAGTTATTTTGGAATCAATAATCTGTTATTAGAACAATATTGTATTGTAAATTGCATTGTTTTTTATCAAATCGTCATTTTCATAACTGGATAACAAAGCGGATGCCATTTTCCGTGATGAACGAAAAAGTCTCAGAAAATCAAATCACGCACGCAACAAACAGCCACAGAAATAAATAACGGCTAATTTTATAAGATACATTTATTCTGTATTTTACTTTGTAATTGTAATGCGTACATTTGTAATTTATGAATCAAAATGAAAATTGTTTTCTACAAATTTTAATCTTTGGATTTTACGTTATACTTTTCTACTATAAATACAGCGTTGAAATATTTGGGAATACGATGGTTAACTCTCAATATTTCCAATCCCAGACCGATGCGTGTAATTCTAAACTCACAAATTTCTGCTTTAAATAACTGTTTACTATTTGACCGCATCGAATCTGTTTTTCCATATAAGAGGAAGTATTTAATTGAATCAGATTTAGGTGTGAGAAATCAATTACACTCTGTTTTCTTTATCACAGGGGGACAAGGTGCGAGCACTCAAAGCCCAGAAGGCAGAAAAGGCCGTGATCACAGCAGAGGTGGCCAAACTATTGGACCTAAAGAAACAACTGGCTGTGGCTGAGGGGAAGAACCCTGAGCCTGCACCTCAGAAGAGCAAGAAGAAGTGAGACAGGAAAAAAAACGGAAAATGATGGAGGTTAGTCAGAGGAAGGGAAGAATAGAATGGTTTTAGGTATGATAGTGGAGAATGGGAACAAGATGTACACTAAGAGAGATGAGGGTATTAGCTTAAGGCAAAGCCGTGACAGGATCTAAGACAATGTGGTATTGGCACTGAGGACTAATGAAATGCTGGATAGGCCGATGGGGAAATGAAAACACACAAAGAGAGAGTCAAATGAATACAGCTACAGAATGGAGGGATTTTTCCAAATCCCTACACCAAAAGAAACTGATTTTATACTCTCCCTGTGATAAAGTCAGCATACGATATTAGCATTGGAAGGTGTGTTGCGCATTTAAAGATGTTTTTTTTATATATATATATATATATATATCCTCTGGAAAATTGTTTTGGTTTTTTTTCCCCTTTTTTTGCCATTTGCTACAAATACCCTTTTTGGATCCAGAAAATAAATTAAGTTCAGCCAAAATATGTCTGTACTCTCCCCTCCCCCTTTCTCAATTACCTCAGTTTACACCATTTTCTCCAAAAACAACCAGTCATATACAGGTCATTAACAAAGTAAACAAATAAATATAACATGACACAAAAAAATTGCACAATTTTTTTTCTTTTATTGCAAATTTTGGATTACAATGAAGGATAAAATAAACGGTATGGTAAAATACATGTATTTGATGCCATCAGTGATAAAAAGCCATGCATATTATTCTACGATTAACAATTTATTTGACTACAATGAGAAAATAACAGTGAATATGTTGGCATATTACAGTACAAGCCGTTACAGTACAATTGTATATATTACAGCGTTGTATAAAAATAGTAAATCAGGGTAGAACTTAATAATTCTACCAAAAATTCCCATATTGATAGAAAAGGTCAGCTTAGAAAGTATAGCCGGGTTCTACTTGCTTTATCTAAATACACACACACAAGCCATGGGTTAAAAAAGTAAGAAAGAGTCTGAATTCTCTCCCAAAAAACAAAAAAAAAAAAAAAAAAAAAAAAAAACATTCTCTCATTCTCACACTGCACTGGGCACTTTCAAACTTTTCCTGAGCTCCTAAACTCTCCACAAATTGGGGCAAATAATCTCTGCTAGCCAGATTGCAGCCCTTAAAGTAGGAGTTACAATTTATTGCAAAATGGTGGGAACGGATGACAATGAAATGCACTCTCTGAATTAAGTTCCTTTCTGTCCTACATACAAATCATCAAATGCGCACAACTGTTATTTCTATCATTCTATGTGATGAAACTTAGTATTAGGCATTCTTAAAAATGACAAACATTCGTCAGAACCACTGCATGATTTGCACTTAGAGCTGTCTGTTCTTCCTTTTCCTTTATACATGCTGTGTCTTTTTATTTGCCGCAATGCTGTTGCAGCCCTTTCTCTCTGTGCCTTTTCTTGTCTTGACTTTCATCACTTTCCTTCTTCTTGCATTCTTCAGCTCTCTCTTTCAAAAATCCTCTCTTATAAAATTATATCTTTGGTTTCCATCCTTTTCTGTCTAAGAGGCATTTCATGTGACTACCATGTTACACCTTTCCCCACCACTGCTTATTCCAATTCTGTAGGACCTGTCATCTTTTATTCCTCATCCTCATTTCCTGGTGTTGACTAGTCTCTCTATCAGGGCTCTACGTGTCCTCTGTACCTCCTCTCCAAGCCTTTCAATCTCCGCTTTCAAGCGCTCGTTCTGCTCCGTCAGCTCCTGTACCTTCCTCTCGTTCTCCTGTTCTCTTTCTTTGCGACTCTTTTTGGCAGATGAGTAAGATGAGGATGTGCGCTGTGTGGAGGAGGCGAAAGAGGACAAGGCACCATTGGTCCTCTCGCTGGTGGTCCTCTTGCGTTTTCCCAGGCGGGAGGATGGGTAGACGGAGGGAGAAGAGACAGGTGAGGAGGGGGAGGAACAATTCTGAGACGGCGACTGGGAGGCAGAGGAGGAGCAGGATGGAGAATCGGGGACACAGGGCAGTTCCTCCTCACTGGCTGAAGGAGATGCAGGATGGACATTATTAGCCTGGTGGTGTTGATGGTGGTGGTAATAATAGCCACCACTGATCACGGCTCCGCTTGCATCCACCATTCCAACTCCTCCTTCACTCAGCAACTCAAAGAACTCTGGAGGCAGCAGGTCACTGCCACCTCCTGCCGAACTATCTCCACTTCTCCCACTCTCAGTATCCGCCCGCCGCTCTTCTGCAACAGCTGGACTCATGCAGGAGGAGGAAGAGGAGGAGGAGGATGATGATGAGGTGTGATGCAGGGGCTGGGTGTTGTGGATCTCCTCTGTTGCCCTCTGGACACCTTCGCCCCACGTCTGGCTTCCGTCCGTCAGCCATGTCAGAGAACAACTCTCCAGAACATCCAGAAACTCCGGCTCCTTCTATAAAAACACAAAGCGGAACACACAATTCACAAAGCTGTCAGAACATGTCAAATACTCTAATACAAATAAATTTCACATCACCTAGCATGTGAATTGATTTTTCGCAAAACAGTAAAACTTAAACAAAAACATGATGCGCGAAAACACTCACACTCATCGTGGGTGTGAAAGCCATTTCGCTCTTCAAGCTACTGACCTCGGTGCATGTGGGGGCACGTGCCAGTTTTGCCCCTCCCGTGTCGGAGCCCAGAATATCCTGCAGGTCCTCATACCACGCCTCCAACTCTGCACCACACAACGGCCCCACGCCAGGGGGGTACGGCGGGGGCAGGTGTAGCCACTCGGCAGTCATCTCGCCAATCAGTCGCAACGCACAGATACTCGGCCACACGGTTCACACTGGACCTGAGGGGGGCACCCGTCAGACACAGGAGGGTTGGGAAAAGGAGAAAGATGACAGAGAAGAGGGCAGAGCAAATACACGTTAGATGACTGACACATCACAGTAACTCCGCCTTGTTCATTTTATTCGTCACTGCTCTGCAAACGGTTATGGTTTAAAGGTATGCAGGGATGAAGGATGGTGCATGTGTATCATTACTGAGAATGCTGCAAGAAGCCTTTATCTGTCTAATTATATACTCCATGATAAAACAAAACTAGACCAATGTACACTACATTGTGTAATCCACTTAACTGTGAAATGGAATAACAGTGACACTAAGTGAGTAAATTACTGTACTGCACCAAAATTGCTGATATTGGAATTTGAATAAGATGTTTAAAAATTTGAATAACTCAGTTTCCAGAACAGTTGACAAATAAAATGAACAAATTGATTGAATCAAAATCTTAACGTCACAAACACATAGCACTCAGAATGTCAAATATTAGAAAACCAATTTACCTTTAGAAAGTCTCTGTTAATCAAGTATGCCAATTTGTTGGAGATAGCTTGTCCCAACAATTCTGAAAGAAAAAAAAAAAAAAGTAGTTGATAGGTTAGTCTTAAAAATGTGAAAAAATTTGCTGAGATTTCAGAATCAAGATGATGATTTGCACAAACACAGAGCATGCTTAGTTTGGAAACAAAAGGCACCTGGAATGAAACTGCTTTGGAAAATAATTGAAAATTAAAATAATGATAAAACAACAAATAAAGTCAGTAATTGTTAAAATGCTTCAATGAGGATGGGGAATAAAATTCCTGTCACTTGATTCTTGTAAACAAAGACCAAAATGTTCTCTACTGCGCCCCCTGCTTTCTCCGGTCCTCAAAACACGTTGGGATCGATAAACAAGTGGTTAAAAACGACGAGTAAATCCTAATATTGATCTCTCCAAGTCTGACAGGCGCATCTGCTGCTCTTTTTTTTTTTTTTTTTTTTTTTTTTCTTCTTGTTTTTAATTGCTTAAGAGCCTGTTTACTAATAACAAAAATTAAGTCTAGAAAAAGACATCATATTTACTATAATAACTGTAGACAAACCTTGTAGCTGAAACATTTCATATAAATAAGGATTTCCGCTTTACCCTTCTAATGTTGAAAAAATTAAAAGAACATCCTTGCGTAGGTGTAGCTTTGCAGTGCTGTTAATTAATACGTTACAAAGTGATTTAAAAAAAAAAAAGGAAATTCTCCTGTAACTTACTATCAAATGTTAAACTTCCCGTGTGTGAGCGACCATACAGGCACTAAAACTTTGGTTTAGTAAATATGTACATATTATTAATTTTATTGGGCAATTATGTTAAATTCAGAATATATATTTTCTCTTTTTTTTAGTGGGGCTACATGTCCACTCTAAGCCAAGACAATTACGTCATGGAAATGTAAGTCCAGCAGGAAGACTGGGCGAAACAAAAGGAAACGACACAGAAAAGAAAATAGTGGGTTGGGAGGAAAAAAGTCAAAAATAATATAAACGTCTATTCATTCAGTGGTAAACATTTACTCCAAACGGATTTGTGTTAAAGTGTGAAAAACAAATACAGCTGTCAAAAATATAAGCCTTTCAGTTTCGAGTCAACAGCCCCACCAATTCACTGTCAGACGTCACACACACACACACACACACACACACACACACACACGGAGTAGAATAAAATCTGTTATGAATGTTCACGTGAAATGACACCGAAAAACATTAGAACTGGAAGTAGTAGCTGCAAAATTCACAAAATTATTTTGAAACGTGTGGCACTCTCACGTAGTCAAAACCTCAAAACTTGCTAGCTGTACGTCCGCTTAACAACTTGGCAAACGAAGCAGACAACACATAAAAACAACTCAATGTAAATTGTGATTGATTAAGACAACTGTTATTCTAAAAATGGCACTGGGATATCTGCCAAAAACATGCACTTTTTTCTTTCCAGTACACCACAGCACTTCAAGTTAACTACCCGTTACTCCGTGAAACACCGAAAAACATCGACTAACTACCAATCAAAACTATTAACACGAATCTTAACTTACCCTTTTTCTTTTATTCGCTCGCCTTCTCGACTGTCTTGAACTCGAATGTGGATAGTTTAGTAAAAATTGGCGATAGCTCATGTTAACCATTGTTCAGTCTTGACGTCTGAATGTGATTTTTCGGAAACTCCCGGCGGTGTTTATATTGAGGGAGCGGCCAACCGAACTATGCATGGGAAGGTAGATTCGTTACAACCTAACACAAAGGGTGAACACTGACGTCCCAAGCGTCCAATCAGGAGAGCAGAGTTAAGATCTTCTCCTTGGCGACATCCAATGGAGTGACCCGAAATCAGTACTGAGGCGGGTATGTCTGGTGTCGTTTCAGCTGGTTGTTCTCACTCTAGCCTGTATAGTTTGTACGAGCAGCAATTGTGATGCAGTCATAAGACGGCCAGGACGAATTTGGGGCGTATGGGAGTCACATGAAAGGAATGATGCAATGCTTGGCAACCAATTTCTAGCTGGGGATAACACCAGCAGAATCAGAACATGTTTTATTAAACAGTGTTGGCTCTAACAAAAATCTAAAAATATACATATATGCATGGATGGATATCTAATGTCGAAGAATTGTTTGTTTCCGGAACACAAAGGCTGAATCGATTTTCTCATGAATTGTTTTATTATGGTTTTTAAAAAAGAAAAAAAGTCTCATGTATCCATTTACCGCTTACTTACTCATGACGTTTTTATTAAATGTGTTGCCAGCCGCTTGTTTTCACCTGATTTTGGATTACAGGTGCCTGTCTAAAGTTGGTCGGTAGCACCTGACATTACACACCTCCTTTACCTGTAAATAATCCACGAGGAAAAACACAAGTAACCGACTCGAAGCGACTCTTTTCCACTGGGGTGGTGCGCTTGTGTAGGACAGATGTCTTTTGATTGTCAGGTATTTGCAATATGCCACACACTTTAAGAACACATGCACAGTGGTGTCACATTCTCAGTCATTTCATACCGCGCGCTCTGCTGCAGCTCCGCGAGATATCAAAACACGCCCGGCCGGCGGAGCGTCTGTGGTGGTGCTGGGTGGGATCCAGCAGCAGACTGCCCCCCACCCCCCTCCCCTCTTTTTGATGTCCGGTTATATTTTCAGAGGTTAATGATGAAATTCATTAGTCCGCGATAAAAAAAAACTTTTATTCAATATTATTGCCTCTGATAGGTCTATATCTTTCTTATTGTATCAGTAACTACTGACTTATTTGGCTTTTTAGTACTGCAAATCACTGTAATACAAGGATGAATGAATCTTACAAAAACAATATAGGCTGACACATCACACCAAAACAATAATTTCATAGGCAGATAAACACACAAAAAACACCGGTAAGCAGACACAATATGCACGTGGCGCTTATAAGATATATAGATATAAAATAGCTATATAGCTATAGAAAATTGAAATGTTACTTTCAAAATAACGTAATTGGCACTTATTGGCCAACTTTAGTCCTCATTGTGTCACATTTTGCCGATATAAATATCCTATGATTAACTATAGAGTCAAAATAAATTCACCATTTACACAGTTCACACTAACATTATAGATTTGTGACACCACAGAATCAATGCAGTCACTAATGAGTATCATAGTGTTTACAGATATAAGGTGATTAAAAGAATCACTAATCGGTCCCTGTTGAAACGTTAGTTTTACCATAGAAGCAGCACTTACAGACCTACTGTGTCCCTATAACGTCACATTGCTGATATAAAGGATAATATTGTCATAAATGCACTATTCAGAAAGCTCACACGAACAATATAGTTTTGTGACACCACAGAATTGATTAAAGTCTAAATAAATTTACATTGAGGACCACACACAAACAATAACTTGTTAATAAAAATATAGGCTTTGTGATGTAATTTGAGATTAAAACCATTAAATTCAACAAAGTCACCCTCTCAAACACAGAAGGAGCCATACAGTAGGCCTACATGTTATCCTAGGATAGTTATAGTGTTGGATCACGAAGGTAAACAACAGCAGCGCCCACAACAACAACAACAACAAAATACAACCACGTTTCATCATGTAACACTCTCGATGCGGGCTCTCCGCCCCGCTCTTGACACTTTCTGCCCTAATCCCAAACTCAGCACACACAAACTGTTTTCCATGCACGGTGCAACGTGCACGGCTCAACATGCACAGCCCCATAGCAACAGCGCCAAGTAGCGAATAGAAAGCTCAAATACTGTCTCTAGGACCCGGGTTAAAGCGCTGCAGGAAGCACCGCGAACACGTCACGACTTGAGTGGCTGTTGCTGAGTAGTTCAGCACACTTTCTCTACACCCCTCCCTCCCTCTCCACCCCTGCCGTCTGTTTATTTTGTCAGTCCCGTCGTCTGTGTTGTATTCATTATAAAACACTGTTTACAATCCAAGATTTAGGTTGCCTCTTGTTTAGGTTTTTTCAGAGTAGTGTGATGATGATGATGGTCCCTGTTTTCTAATTAATTGTGGTTTCAGTTCAGACCTTTTTTAAAATGGAAAAAGTAAAAAAAAAAAAAGATCATAGATCATATATAGATATTGTTTCTCCTTCATCCTGTTATTAACTTGTCTTGTGTTTTTTTTGTAACACTTGTCAAGCTGAGTTCAGAGTGTAAACAAGCCTCCAAACTGAACTGTGCGGTCATTTGGATCAGCCTTTAGATGAGATTTAGTCATTACTAATGGTTGTATTAGGAGATTTGAGTTGCTATGTTGCTGCTTTAATGTTTCCTTGGGTTGTAGCTTAATCTCACAAAATACATTTTGTCTGCCCAGTCATAAATAACAGGAGAAAAAAAAATTCTAATTGATTCACAGA
The DNA here is from genome assembly GCF_002260705.1 of Seriola dumerili. Classification (NCBI taxonomy): domain Eukaryota; kingdom Metazoa; phylum Chordata; class Actinopteri; order Carangiformes; family Carangidae; genus Seriola; species Seriola dumerili. The sequence continues at coordinate 2,071,066 of NW_019174376.1, read as the reverse complement.
CCTACACAATCACTACACAACTGTGTCATATATTACATCATATATTCATATCATGCAACCAAAACAAGAAACAGTCCAGTCCCTCCCACATAACTTTACCAGACTGTAATAACATAATATCTATATATCTACAGATATAGATATATGATTTTTTAACAACACAATACATTTCTATGATGAGAATAGCTAGGAAAAATGATTTTTTTCTCAACATGGTGTGGACAAGAATATATTTTTCTTTGTTGTGATGCCACTGTGGTTCAGAACAAATGCTGGTGTTTGGAATTTAATCAACAATCAGCAATTGAAAAAAAGAAGAAAATTGACAGTGGTGATTATTAATGTTTTGAGTTATTATCCTCACAAAATCCAATCTATCGTTTTCGTTTGTTTTTACACACAGAAAGAGTCCGGGGAATTTCCAGTCACCACCGCACACTCCCGTCTTTCTGTCCTGTGCCCTTGGTCAAGGCTCCACACCCAACTCCCCCTGACACACACACACACACACACACACACACACACACACACACACACACACACACACACACACACACACACACACACACACACACACACACACACACACACACACCAGCCCTGTCGGAAATCTTCCCCTCTCTGAACTGAGACCAACTGATACAGCTGTTAACATGTACTGGTGATACAGTAAATCCTTTTTTCTCTCTCTCTCTATCTTGGCTTGTCTCTCTCATTGTGAGTTTCAGCTCTTTTTCTTTTTCTGGGTCTCTGACAAAGACCTCCTCACCTTTATCAGAAATTCTGGCCTATCAGTGAGATCTGGGAAAGAAATATTCTAAAACCTCTAAAATCTCTGGTTGTGTGTATTAGGTGAAATGTAATTTCAAAGTTCAGAGTGGCAGTGATACGTGGATGAGATTTGAAGGCAATATAAATGGGGCTTTTTGCCAACAATTATGACTAACAGCACTTTGTCTTTAAGCTTAAGGTCCCCGTTGTTACTGCATTCATCTCTTTTGCCAATGTCCATTGCAGCCGAGGCCAATATTGCAATTCTCTTTTTGTCTGATGATGCCCATTAATCATTTGCATTTTATTTCCTCAAGAGGTTCCCCATCAATGATTTCCTTTACAATAACACATCCAGCATTCACACAAAGCAGCAAATGCCTGTGAAGTTAGAAGTGATTTCAGGTTTATTTTTGAGAGTCAACAAACCGTCCACTCAGTCCCTTCCTGTCCCATCCAGCCAAATGTCACATCCACTTGTTGAGATTTCTCTGTTTGGAGCTTTAGGACGACTTTGCAGACAATCTTGTTACGCATGTTAAACCCCGTTCACCTCTGAGTGTCACCTATCTTTACCCGACCATCTCCGTCTTCCCCTTTTGTTATTCGCTACGAGCCTCATTCTGCCCCACAACGGCATCCACCCTGTTTTTACTCCGCTTACCTCCACCCTCTCCTCCTGTCCTCCTCTCTGCTTCACCACAGGCTCTTCACCTGTCCACACTCATTCAGGACAATCTGATGAAACTGATGCAGAGGCCCTTGTGTGATTTGCTCTCTCTTCTCCATAGCTTACTTTTGATTTTGTCAGTTGTTCTTTCTCTGCTCCTGTTTTTCCTTGCCTCCATTTTATTTCCAGCATTGATCTTATTAGAAATGTTTCTATTGTTTGCTGAAGTACAGGTAATATTTGTGTTGTAAATTAAATTGGAATTTTTTTTAAATATTTAATCACATGACATTGTAATGACTGTTTCCCTCAAGTTATTTACATGATTTTGGTTACAGTATCTCATGTTATTATCATCATCTAAAACTATCAGTGCCTCGATTTCTTCATTTTTTTTTGGCACTGACGTGTCTAAGCTAAAATATAAGAAAAACAGGTATAGGCAAAAAAAACAAAAAAAAAAACAAGCCCAACAAGGGTTTGTAGGACATTACACTTTAAAAGCTGGTCTAAACAGGTGGGTTTTCTGGCAGCGAGAGAGACACACACACACACACACACCATCCTTCTCTTCCTCTCCCTTTAGTTTTCCAGAAACAGATTTTGGAGCAATTGGTGCTCTCTACAGCCTCTCTGTTCAGCTGCTCTGTGCTGCCAGAGGACTTAAATATTTACTTTGCCCAGTGGAGTAAAGGTTGGTGGAAGCTGCTGATATATAAATATAAAGTAGCTGCACTTTCTGTTACTAAAAATTCTCTAAGAATTTTTGTTTGGATTTACACCCTACTGTTAAAATCAGCTATCTTTCAATCAGGCTTCTGTCTTTCTCATTCATTCACTGACCTTTTATCCTGGTTCGTATTCAGGGCCACAGGGAGAGCTTCAGTCTGACATAAAATTGTAATACTTAACGCCATTGTTAACAACATTTTGAGCTGAACCCTTGGTAAATCCTCGGTTGGTTACTGAGGGAAATGTTTCTTAACAGATGGGGCTGGGCTCACCCAATCTCATACACCCAAAATAGAAGGACAAATGCAGTACAACATGATATACAGTACAGGGTATGTCTCTGTGCTCATCTGGGGCATTCCCTTCTAAGTTGGAGCTCTGGATCTAATTCCCTGTAAGCCACACTTGATATGTCCTATCCAAGCAAGTCAGTCTTCAGCTCAAGTGGGAGAAATGGAAAGAAAGTGGGGGTCCATACTCAGCACTTAATCCTTTCAGTGCAATACTCAGCTAAAATATAGGAGAAATCAATGGCAGCAGTTTACCATATGTTATCTAATTCAGAGCTAAACTATCCAGTGGCAGACATGATCAAACATGTTTCTATTCACCTAAAGAGGACATTATAGTAATCTATGCTAACTATCACGAAACTGATAGGCTGACTGTGTGTTTCTTTTGGCAACTCTCTGCATCCGAGTGAACTATTAATCCGCTCGTGGCGACTCGCAGCGGTGGTAACTTATCTCACAGGAGCTGCTGTGTCTGGATGACTCATCAGAAGTACCTGATCTTTACCCTACTGTATGTTATGTGGCTGCCTTTGACACCAATACCATCACCTGACATCAAACATCAGCCAGCTTTTTGTTCTAATGGTTTCCGTAAACCTACTAATGCCCGACGGATTTGAGATTGACCTCACAGAGTTCCTTCTGTTAATTCACACTGTGCGTCAGACTACGTCCCGATATATGTAAAATCACCAATTTGATCTCACTGACCTGGATGCTTTATTGTTTCTTCTTCATTTTCTTTGTGTCTGAATTCACTCTGCTGTATGTTTTTCATTCAGTGTCAAGTACAACTGTGGGTGTGTTCACAGTAGGAATAGATGTTTTGTTTGATTTCAGTTCTTCAGAACAATGAGCCTAACAAGTACTTTTTGAAAACAATGATTATTACTGGGACATTGTTATACCTTTATTAAGAGAGCTGACAGTTGAGAGACGAGGAATGACGTCCAACAAAGGTCACTGGCCGGACATGAACCCTGGCAACCCCAAGTTTTTAAATATCTCAATATGCTAAATGTAGTTCTTTCATAGTGTCATATACACTAAAACTAGCATTTTCTATCCACATTAAATCTAGCTGGTGTGGAATGTCAGGTTACTTTTCTTTTAGGGATAATTATTATAAATACAAACTGGATTTTAAGGAAATCAGCATTTTAAGGGTGTGATAATTATTTCTAAAGGGAGTTTTGATGGGACAGAAAATGTATGCTGGTATGGCTGAGTAGTTTGCACTAATATCTTTGAAAGCTGAATATCTGTACAGTGTGTTTGGCCTTTTTTTTATTTTTTTTTATTACATGCTATGCTGCCACCTATTGTTCACAAAGGGGCATAACAAGTGTTTTATAATAAAGAAACCACAAACCGTATTTTCTTGAAAGATCCTGAGCACCTGTTTGTGTAACAGATCGGAATTGGATGGATAAAGCAAATATGATTTAAAAACTTTAACTGTATATAAAAAGTGTTTTACATTACAAACTACCATGGCTATATTTCGGCTGAAGGGTCATTAACAGGAGCTTGTTTTTGTGCTCATACCTGCACTGAAGAAGGTAGTGTGTAACCTTGCATCAGCCGTACATTCATCTGGTATTTTTCACACTGTTCAGGCATCTGGCTGAAAACACGTCCACATGCTCTATAAAATGGGGGGAAAAAAAACAACATACTGTAAAATACGTTCAATAATTTAGTGAAATTCATTTTTATATTTTCCATCCAGCTGATACAAGAATGAGGTCAATGATAAAATTATTAAAAAAAACAAAAAAGTCATCCATGAAACAAAACAAGCCAAGCTTATCGCACTTTGTTTTATTTATTGATCAGTTTCCATCACCACAGATGAACAATACAGTTGACTTGTAGGCAATGACAAAGCAGATTAAAAGTTTGCCTGTGGCGTCTGGTCTCAGTCATAATAATATAGTTACAAGCGACTGAGCGTGAAGAAACAATAAGGTACACAGGCATATTTACAAGCTTTCCTTCCGTCACTTGGCCCTGACACCCGCACAAACGTGCTCCTGCTACAACACTACAGGACAATAGATATTGATTTTTCTTTACACAGTTGACAACATCTTAAGTGTGTCACCCATCAACCCAACATTACTGTGATCCATTTAATTTGACCAAAGTATACAGTACAAATCTAGTAATAGTGTGAGGTTCCAAAGGAATGGAAGAATTTCTTATGTTTAATACTAATAATTATAAAAACAATCCAGTCTAAAACTCAATAAGCTCAACAGGGGACTGCAATCAGTGGCATGTATAGAGTGGAGAAAAGTGTTTTCAGTTGATATCAATTTGATGCAAGAGAAAGGAGGAGGGAAGGAGGGTGGACTAGAACATTTGGTCTCCTTTTTTTTTTTTTTCTGTCATTCCGTCTTTTCCAACTTTCTAACATTCCACTTTGTGAAAAAAGGCAGAGGCAGGAGTAGAGAGCAAGAGAGGGGGACAGCCAGAAAGGAAAGCCTTAAATCCCAATCCCCTCTCTGTGCTCTCTAGCCAACGCTTATTTGTCCATGTTCTTCACTCTCCTGGACCGGCCCAAACTCTGCCATCGTTTATTTGGAGAGCTTCTTCATCCGCTGGTCTAGTGCAGCGAAGTTCTCCTCTATAGCCACCAGGTTTTCCTTCATTGTCTGCTGGACCTGGGGGGAGGGGACAAAAAGTTAGGTAAGAAGTGACAGAGATGAAGAGAGAAGGAAGTAAAGCTGTGAGGGAAAGTTGCATGTAAAAGTGTACAATAGAGCCTTTTAAATGTTCTGTTTTCTATCATTGCAAATTAAATATCTGAATTAAGTTGTTTGGACAAAACACTGATGATAAAAAATAATCAACAGATGCAGTCCTATTAAATATATTTTACATAAATCTGTCTTCTGTATGCAAATTCAATTTAATAGATGCAGTGCAGACACTGAAGTAGATGAAGAGATTACTTCCTGCAACACGATTCTGATTGCCATTAGCCATCTTTTTTTTGTTGACCTACCAGTGACACAAACATGCAGTTCCACTGGCCTCATTTAACAGTTATACTCAACCTAGTGCTCCCATGGGTGTTGTAGCTCACACATGAGATGAAGATGTAAGTGGTCAAAAGGAAGTTCCTCACTCTAATAGCATTCTAAAATATTTATCTTGTCTCACGTGTTCAATAGAGCTCGAACTTCCCACCTGTGTTAGCAGGGTGTTATTGTCCTTCAGAGAGTTGTTGATCATCTGCTGAGTGGTGTCCAGGTGGGTCAGCAGCTGGCCAAACTGCATGGCTATGAGATGAGGATAGGGAGGGAGATGGGGAGGGGGACAAAGTGAAATCAAAAAGGCAGGAGAGGAGAGAGAGGGAGGAGAAATAAGTAAGACAAAGTATTATTTCTCAAATTTAAACATTTGTGCTTTAAAAAAATGCTATGTTGTTCTTGCTCTTAGTCAAAGTGAAGCAGAGTAGAAACATGCAATTTTAATCTGAAACTGATGAATGACTGCTTGAAAGATTAAACAAAGTATTTGGTTTTGCTTGCTTGCATTCATCAGGAGAGAAGAAAGAAATCACTGCAGCTAAACCCTATTGAGCGAGGAAGACTTCAGCTGCAGACTGTGACAGATCGGTGCAAAGAGAGTCTGGATGATAAATGACCTCTTTCAGCTCTCAGAAATGAATTATCAATATAATCTATTAATGCCAAGGTTCTGCTTTCATGTGCTAAATAATAAAAAGATGATAATGTGATATATAATATCATGCATCTCTTTCTCCCCAAGGGGGTGTTTAACAGTACTGCAAGATTTAGTCTAATTCTATTACCATTTTGAGTCTCCCTTTCAGTGATTTTTTGCCCTTTGTTATAATAGAATGGCATGGTTTAGGCTAATTCCATTATCCGTTTGAATCCCATTTGCGCTTAGTTTTCATCTTTTGTCTCACACACACAGACGTCCCCATTGCGGATGCAAATCTTTCAAGCCAAGTATTACTTCCCAGCACGAATGCTGTTTGAAACATGATCCGGGTTCACACCCTGTTATGTTCAGTTTCTACATCCTACATATTTTGAATCTTTAATGCTACTCCCCACCCCCACTAACCTACATACATCCTCTCCTTGAACTCTCATGGGTGTCATTTCAAGGTTCTTCTCCCCTCACATAAAAGAGTGGAACATAAATTATCCAAGTTTTCATTGTTATTATCCTTACTGGGGTGAAATCTGCCCCTGGAGCAATATTATTACAATATTTGCAATATGAACCAATTACTCAACACCAGTACATTCATTTAATGTTATGGAGTAAAGTGATGTGACAGTAAACTCCCCCACTTCCAAACACCTCAATAACTAATGTTGTCTCATGACTTAGGGACTTATGTGAGGAGACGAACAAAGTCTACAGCTACAACCTTATAAACCAGTTTCAGTTCCTGTGTGTTACCTTGCTCATGCAGCTCCTTAACAGCAACAAGCCTCTGCACCACCTGAGGTATAGAAGTGGACACGGCATCCCACTTCTGCACCACGTCATAGAGCTGCGACACCTGACAGGAAAACACACATATTCAATACCAAGAAAAATCCATCCAGCTAAAAGGACAGATTCATTTTATAAAAGGCCACAGACTTGCCATAGAGTGCAATGATGTGCTACTCATTGTACTGTAAAAGATATAAATGTACACTTATTAAAGAGTTCATACAACTCGGTATATAATCAACACAGTGTTACTATGACAATTTTGCCATGTAGTCTACGTCTGAGCAGGGGACTGCCCACCTGCATTTTATGACTAACATCAACACCTACATTCAAACACTCCACGATGGTGTGGTACCTAAGGTTAGAAATACATCTCACACAACTCGAGGTCTGCCCTCATTACAACTTTTTTCAGACCATCTGTTCACTCAGTTTACATACCGATACACTGGAAAGTGCTGATGCTACAAACAGCCTTCAAACTGTGGTTTGCCAATTCCACTTGTATTTTATGGCTAAAGACATGAGCCCAGTTATTGAGGGTTCAATGACATTATATATAATCTCACATTACAGCATGCTTTTGTACTATTCTAATTCTTTTTAAAAGTAATGATGTCTCACTTCCTATTCAGTAAACTATAATTATAGTATTTTCTCAAAGCCTATGACAACCACGTACAGTAACCTCAAAATTAAAATGAAACCACTTTGAATTACTTTGTCATACATACTAATAATAAAATTAACATGACCTGCCCTCTACTGGCCTATTAAAGGTAAAACACTTAACAGTTAATGCCTAAAACAGACACATGAAAACATCTTCCAGGACATCATGCAGATACTACAGCTGGATCTGAGGTACTGTCTCAAAATGAACAAACTAGCAAAAAGACTGATTGCCTGATGATAGAAATTCAGGATGGCTTGACTTTGTAAATTCTTAGTGGAGGTTTTCAAAATGAATTCCTTGTCACTCAGAGAGAACTGGCAAAATGGATTTATGTGAGGCTAAAAGATTGATGGATATATTATACAACTTCTGACAAAAACATCTCAGCTCTTATGATTGCAGGTATCTGCCAGGAGAGTCTTCCATCTGAAAGTGCTTGGCAATGAACTGCAGGTGGACTGTATGGAAGTTGTGAGTTTCCACTCACAGAGTATAAATGCATCTGGGATGATTACAGCACTTAGTTTGCCTGGATATACAGGGATTACCAACCTTGTTTTGTGTATCAGCATCCTCAATCGCTGCCTTGTGTTTTGCAATCTCATTCATCTTGCCAAGGACACTCTAATGGGAGAGAAAAAAAGTTATTTATTATGATTTTGCAAGAGATGTAATTTTAGGACATTCAGATAGATAAAAAAGAAAAACAAAACTGATCAGGGAACTGTCAATGCTGCGGTAAACTGACAGTGTTTCATGGCTGAACCACATGTAACCCAATGGCAATGTGACATTTTCCAACTGTTAAGAAATTTATCAGTATTTCACCACAAAGCAAATGTACTCCTCTCTCCCAAAGTTTCAATGATCCACCAGCGTGTGAGGTTGTTTGACAAAGAATTGTAGTACTTAAACTGCAGTAAACTGCCTAACCGCTGTCAAGTGATGTCCCATCACCATAAAATGAAAAAAGGAAATGAACAAAATATATGTGCACTGCTGCTATTGAAATGGAGAAATATACTTTCCACTAACCCCAAAACTTTATCCACTTTGATTCTTTTTAGCCAGCAACTTACAGTAGATACTAATACGTGTACATGAAACGGCTTGCAAAGGAAAGTTCTATGTCCTGTTTTCTCTTTTTACAGTTGTTAGATAGACAAGATACATCGCATATAGAAGTTAGCTTTATATTTGCTGGGCAGAACTTTTGCCAAAGCTAGGCTAGCTGTTCCCTCTGGCACATCCCACATGTATCTCTATACTGAACATAAACATGTGAAATACTGAGCAAAACGGACAGACTGCTTGAAATATTTCAGTTTTCCTTCAAAACAAAAAGGCTTCTATCGGAGACATACTGTACAAATCAGAACATAATCAAATTGCAACTGAGCAGTCTATTAACACCCAAAGCCTCCCTTTCCCCCCTAACCCTGCGCTGCACACTGTGCGGGAATGAGTTACCTGCAGTCTTGCCTCCACTTGATCCAGAGTAGCAGAATCCAGCGCGCTGACCCTTGCCTGCAGGAGCTCTATGGTGTCCTGATAAAAAAAAGCACACACAGACACACACACATATATATAAGTTACTATTGGCACAGCAGCAATAAACAAAGTTGGAGGAAGCTGATGTCATCTTTGAAGTATGACCCAGTTCTCTGGCTGCACATCAGACACACAGTTATGAATACAGACAAACTCCACACACAGTGTATTTCAAAGAAAGCGGTCAACTTCTTACCATCAAACTAGCTCCTTGTACGCCAGTGCTCAGAGGTCCCTGCAACATAAACACAAAGAGGAACAGCACATTTTAACACGCGGCAATGAAGCCACCGCCATAATTTATATACACCAAGTGGAAGATTTTATTTCAGTGTCACTGTGTGGATGGCTACACAGCAAAAGAAGCATGAAAATTCTTCTGGTGTGAGAGTGAAACAGCAAAGGAGATAAACAGAATTAGTGTGAATGAGACAGAAAAGCATTAAAGCGGATGTATGTGTGGAAAGACTGTGAGTCTCTGTGTACCTGCTTGTCTGATCCTGAGCCAACAGCAATCTCCAGCTCAGCTAGACGCTTCTCCAATTCCGCCATCTACAGGGACGGAACAAGGCAACACATGGCTGGCAATGACAACAATATCCCAAAAGACACACACACACACACACACACACACACACACACACACACACACACAGCCACACACATACCTCTCTGCCTTTTGTCTTGTTTATTGCCATCAAATATTCTCACATTGCTCTCATGAGAATTAAAACAAAAACACGTTGAGGAGATCATACCGCTGAAACATTTGCTCATTTTGTGCGTGCATTCATCCCAGACACTTGACTCTGCTGCCTCCATCTCCCTTTCCACTTTACCTTGGCAGACTCGTTGAATTTTTCCTGCTCTGGTCTGCTGTGTAGCTCATAGAGTACCACTCCATCTGGGCCCTTGGCTGATGCCGTCGGCTTGCTGTCTCCTGCAGAGCAGACACGGCTGCCCTTGGCCGCCTCCAGCTGGGTGAGCAGACGCCTGCGGGATGGAGGGAAAGGGAGACACAAAAGGATTATATGTTCAATATTGTTATCAGCCCCATGTGCTGCCATATCTATGTTCCTCCTTCTCTCTTACTTCCAGTCTTTACACGCTCTGTAGTAAACTTCAAGGTCAATGTGAGCCTGGATCTTTTTGGAACAGTTTTCATCCCTCACTTGTGTCACGGCCTCTTTCCCTCTCTATCATCAGCTCCCCTCCCTCACGCTCAGTTGGGCTGACATGTTTCTACTCCCTCTATCCCTTCTCTCACTTAATCTTTCACCTTGTCCAGTTTTTATTTCTCAATCCATCAGTTCTTGTGCTCCCTAGTTAGTGCTACACTTGGATTGAGAGGGGTAATGTGGACAATTGATACCAGCTGTACTGCTTTTTCCTTATCTCTCCCTCCTTATATAAGAGTTATAGTCCACAGGACAGTGAAATTAATTCCCCTGCTACTCTCTCTGACGATCTATTGTTGATCTCTACCTCTCTCCATCCATTCTCTTCCTACTAGCTCATCACTCTGTCAGAGTCTGATAGGTTGTAGCATCAGGTTTCAGAGTCCAGATGCTTGTCTTCTTGCTTTATTGTCTTGCCACCCTCCTCTCCACTCACCTCGCCAGCGCTCCATCTGGATCGGCCAGGTTGATGTGTGCCTGTGGTCCCAGCAGTGAGTCGAGATGGGCAGAAACCAGCTGCTGTTTGAGCTGGGCTGCATGCTGGGCAAGTACCACGGGGGTCAGGCGCTCCTCTGCATTGGTTTCCTTTGTAGCAGCCTGCAAGAAAAAGGACACCATGGTAACTAGAAAGCAGTGATAAGATTTTTTTTTTCTTTGGAACAGCAATGCAGAGGTTGAGGAAACCGAGGACTAGAAGTCTGTCTGTGCCAGCCAGGCTCACAGAGAACATATGTCCGTTACCAAATAACAAAAAAGGAAAACGTACATGCATTCTTGTATTAGGCATTTAAAGAGCATGTCTTCTGACATTATGTTTCAGACAGAGCTGAATTAAATGGGAATTCCAGTATTTTTAACATGGATCTGGATTAGCTAATGTAGCTAACAGCAAAAGATCTTCTTGCCAGATAACCAAGATAAATAACCAATCCAGTTCATTTCTCCGTTTACTTCTGCTTGGACTCAGACAAGCGGTTGACTGATGAGTTCTCATGGATCGGAACATAAACATGTTGATGTCATGGCTGGTGTGATTTCAGCAAGATGGTTTATAGTTTTATCTGATGTCTTAGAGTAAACAGGAATGAATAAAACCGGGATACAGTGATCCATGGCCTAAAACAAATGCGGGCCAGGGGCGTAAAGAGGGGGCCCAATGGCCCCTTTCCTACTTCCAAACCCCTTGCTCAACTACACATCTATATATTTAAAAGTTCCCGCTACAATAGCTGTCCTGGGGACCACATTTGGCATGAAGACACACACACAGACACGCAAAGAAAACTATACTAGCCAAGCTGTCGCGGCTGGTGATGATATGGTTAATTAAATGAATGCAACCTGGACCCAGAAAAGCAGCAGGAAATTAATTTACAGTATGTAGCAGTAGTAGTAATGACAAAGCAAATTTCATGAAGTAATGTTCATCTGTTGTCTGACACAACTTTGTCAGTCAGTCAGATTTCTGGTGTGATCACTGAATGATAAATTAACTGAAACTATGCCATTACTTCTCCGTCAATGTAGCCTGTGTAAATTAATTACATTACAGTTCTCACTCAAGCACTCAGTCTGTGACTTTTACAGTTAGAACACATCACTTGGAGCATGTCAACTGCCACAAGGTCTTTCATAAGTCTAAATTTAGAGACTATGGCAGAAAAACAGCTTGTTCCCCCTTCATATTCTGAGAGTATGACCTGCATGAGCTCAAAACCACCAGATGCTGTCACTGAAACTGCCAGTTCATGGGTTGAATTGGAATTTGGTGCTGGACTCATACAGCAACAGACCCTGCTCTGTGTGCATTTGAATTAATGACAGCCAAGGTTTAATTAGTTTCTGGGTTGTGGGGTCTTTGGAAGTCGGAAATGCAATTCCTTGCACTGGTTTTAATCAAAACTCATTTTCAGAGTGAATTTAAAGCTTCAGTGCACACACCGTACTGAGCTTTGGATCAGCTTCTCAATAAGAACTGTGCAACAGTAAGAACCAGACATAAATACTAAACTTCTGAAATTGTTCTAACTAGGCTGGATAATCAGTGTGTACCATCCCTTGCCAGGTCTCATGGACACGGGAGAAGTGTGCTTGAGTACATGCTTGTCTTGCTGTCAGTTTACCTGGATGGCATCCACCTCCTGGGTGAGTTCCTGGATCTCGTTCACCAGGCGCTGGTACTTCTGCTGTGGCGTCTCCTTCACTCCACAGCCTTCTCCAAGCTTAACAAAAACAAGAGAGGAGGGAAAATAATGGTATGAATGTTACACAACAATAAAGTGGGTTTAGCAGAGAGTCAACACCATCTCAGACACTTTGAGTTTATCACAAAACACACGTAGTTAGTGAAATAAAAACCACAATAGTGGATTTACCCTCAAAATGGAACACCTTCTAAAAGAATAAAAAGTGAAGTGATGCATTTCTGCTGAATAGAGGGTACTCACAATTTCAAATTCTCCTGACTCATAGCCCACTCGTCTGCTTTTACTGATTCTGTCTGAGAAGTCTGTGAAAAGGAGACAAATGGGTTGTAAGAGAAATCAAGACAGAAAAAAAAAAAAAAGCAGTCTGCAGTCAGTGTGAGGTTCAGACTGAGCCAGAACAAGATTTAGGGTTTTAAATCAACAAAAGCATGGATCAGTTTTGTTACAGCCGTAATGGAAAACACAAAATTTGGAAGCAACAGAAGCTGTTTGCGAGTCTTATAGTCACTCATAATTCTCTTGTATATTTCTGTCTCTATTAAGATTAAATACTGTATTTTTTGAAAACTATTCTGAAAAGATGATGGCAATGTTGTTTTGTTTACTTAATATTTACAGTGATTATTTAGTCACATGACTGATATATAAAAGGAAACAGCAAAACCATCACAGACATGACACTGATAAAGGCAAGATATCTGAAAATAAAGGATGGTGTGATGCATGAGAGTTGTGAAGCATGTTGATGAAGGAATGGTTTATGATAATAATAGTTACTATACACAATGTATTTGTTGGCGACTCTCAATCCTGAGCCTCACTCATAGCAATGCTGCCCTTCTGTTTAACTTCTGTTACCATAATAAGTTATTAAATGTATAAGGCTGTTGATATTCTATAGTTTTGTTATTGTCAACAAATCCCATAAAGAAACCAAAACCAATTGTGTTAGTCCTGACTTCCTCATCCTGTCCCAATCCCATTTGTTCCTACTGAAGATGTAAATTTAAAAATGAGTCATGAATGTACATTTTCATTTTCAACAACTTAAAACTCTTGAACAACTGTTTTCTGTAGTTTATATATATATTTGCTGAGGACTATTTTCAGTTGCAGATTCAGTGCTCCAGGTAAAATTAGTATACGGGATCTACTTAAAATAAACCACTGTGCCCATGTTAAATTCTAATGTAGGATCTTCTCTCCCTGCGCAACAGTTTGACTAATTGATGTGTTTGTAATAATTTGTGTACAACAATGGAGGTCGATGGCACAGAGAAATAAAGTATATCCTGCTTTAGATACACAGACAACACTTGTTAACATTCATAGATAAGTTAAATGTGATTTTTCATTCATTAGAAACTGACCAAGTCCCTTAGAGCTGACGTGCTTGTCTTTGAACTTGTCATAGGCTGCGTTGGGGTTGACCACAATCCTCTCTACGCTGTCACTGCAGAGCTCCTCCTGTCATTGGAAACACCAGGAAATAAAGTCAGACAAACATGAACAAAAAATCATAAAGGGCATGTAAGACTATAGAGAAAGCAAACACTTAAAATGAACCTTGGTTTACGGAGTCAGTGAGCAGAGAGGCTCGAAGCCCAAGGCAGACGTGAAATATGTTGACAGGTTGGTAAGATCTGAGAGGAAATCCTACACTTGATCATTGCACCAGAAATATGATTTCAAAGATACTGAATTATGCGTTTGAGCCCATGGGTGCATAATCGCTCACCAAGGTCTGATACCCTCACAAATTGTGGCCATGAATCATGAAAATCTGCAAAAGCTTCACAGCCATTATTTGGGGCGAACCAGATGATTTCAACATAATTTAGAATAGCAGGCAAGAGACAGATCAGTAAAATTAGATTTCACTGCCATGTCGAGGCCTGATTGTGTCATCTGACAAAGAATACCTTAAGGTTTCTCAATGTAAAAATATGTAACTCATTACGAAATTATATACCTAATATGGCATACATCTACTAAGTTAACATGAATGAAAAAGGCAAAACTAAAGCTAGAAGCCACTACGTTCACATTTCTAAATGATGATTCTTTGATTAGTGATTTTGGGGGATTACACAAGACTGTCACTTGATCAACACCTCCCTGTGATCAAAAATGATGAACTAGAGGCTATGAGTAGGATTAAAACACCACTGACACATACAGATAGATGACATGAGTCCAGGCTTACACAGATTTGGATAAAAAGACAGACCAACAAAACACACAGAACACAAGACACACACTGATGTCGGGGGGGGAGGAGGAAGAGGAGGGAGTGGAGGAAGAGGAGGAGAGTTAGTCAGGCTCTTACCAGCTCCTTGGGTTTCCAAAGAGAGTTAGAGAAAGTAATGGAAGAACAGAGGGAGAGAAAAAAGTAGGGGGGAGAGAGAGAGAGAGAGAGAGGGAGAGAGAGAGAGAGAGAGAGACACAACACAGATTAATGTGGTTATCACATGCCATGCACACAACAGGAACAGTTGGCCAGGGTCGGGGAAAGATAAGAAAGAAAGCAGTGTTCTGAGAATTGCTGCTAAAAACCCTGGAGACACTCTGTTCAGAGAGCTTGTGATGTCTCCAGTTCTTTCTCTCTTCCCCGAATCAGGGTGGTATGATGGTCCATTAACACCACCAAGTTACTTTCTCTTTTTGACACCATGTTGTACTTTATAATGCAGTGTAACCAAATGCTCTCATGGAGGGCATTGTAGGTCTCACAACATTATGTTATGGATGTAGGGGATTGGTGTTTAAAAACAAAAAAATCATGAGTCAGAATGAAGGGTAACTGGTGGTTTAAGGGTGCCTAAAAGTCAAGAAAACTAAAAGGCCTGACAAATCTAAAATGTGTTCTATTACAGAGATTGATATCGATCATAAATCATTCTTATTAACATGTAGTTATACAAAATAAATCTGCCAGACTGAAGTATAGCAGTTAATGAAGTATATCCAAGTTAAGGCCCCTGTACACAGTGTGATTCTGGGCTGTCCCAAACAAATGGAATATCTTTTATGACAAAGAAAGGCTGCATCAAAAGATATGACAGTGTTAAAAATTGTGACCAAATTTTCAACATGATTGTCGCTATGACAAGCATTAAAAAACCAATCATCACAATATGACATGAAATTAGGGACATACTGAGCCAACTTCTATTTATTATAAAATAACATGAGACCACGCCAAGACCACGGCCAAAGCTTAATTTTTGTCTAATTGCATTTTCACAATATTAAAGTGAAGTTGGCAGCTTGTTTTTGTTTGCATTTATTTTCTATTTACATCATAATGCTATGATTCACCAGCTATTCATTGAACAATCTGACATGTCTCAAAATTAATATCTAACGCAGACAGCGACTCAAATTTTTATCATAACACGCGATGAACCTCCAACATGTTATCACACAGTATACAGGGGCCTTAAAAATGTCTAGTTAGTCAGAATAGTGTGGTTAGCCAGGAAGCAGTTGTTAGAGCATGATGACAGGTTAACAAGGGAAATGTCTAAAACAACTAAACAAATACTTTTCTTTCTCCTTTCAGAGCCTCACACTCACACAGACACAGACTTGAGCCTTCACTGCTTTGTCAAAGCATGACAGAGTGAAAGCGTGAATTTTAGTGGTACTGAAGAGCCATCAACATTATGTCCTTGAAAAGTTTAAATAAGCAACACAAATAGGAGGAAAAGAATCAGTTTCTTGCACTTCAAAACAATCAAAAATTGATGAATTACAGAGCACAAAAAGGTCACTTCATTAATGTATTTCTCATTTAATCCCAGTCAATAGAGGTAGGAAAAGTGGACATGAGATTTTCAAAAAAACATGCATAAAAAGCATGGCTTTAAGCTCGCCGAGAGTAAAATGCAGCCAGTCTTACTTGTACAAACTAGAGTCCCAGGAAGGGTGGGGAAGAGTCAAAACAAGGGCAAGGGTATGGGAAGAACGAATGTGGACACATGGAAGGGAAAATGCCAATTAGGATTCACTCAGCTGGTCAGTAAAAAGCCCAGACATGTTTAAAGCAAAGTCGGTTTAGCATAGCTTGACTGTTTACAAAGCATTTCTCGACAGCACTGTTAAAGAAGACTGAACTCTAGCAATGCCATCATTGAATCCAGATGACTTAGTGTTAAAGATCATGTGTAAATAAGCTATACTGATATGCATGACATATGGAAGATATGTTAAACATTAAGTCGAAAAAGGCAGCCTGATATCTGGAATTAAATATGAACCAAATATACTCCTACATAATTTTTTGAAAACTTTATATTTTTCTTATGAATTACAAATGATTCATAAAGC
This sequence comes from Seriola dumerili, assembly GCF_002260705.1. Lineage (NCBI taxonomy): Eukaryota > Metazoa > Chordata > Actinopteri > Carangiformes > Carangidae > Seriola > Seriola dumerili. The sequence goes on along the minus strand of NW_019174376.1, from coordinate 2,054,162 downwards.
ATCAAGTCAAGCATTGTTTATACACTTACTTGTGGGTTTATTAAGAACACCCAGCTAAAATGAATAAAGTTTAAAACAATACTGAACATTAAAACCTTCATGAAGGTAGTGTTGATTGCATGACTGTTATATTAGACTGCATTAGTTTTAGCTGGGTGTACCTAATAAACTGACAAGTTAGTGTATAGCCACCTCTGGACTTCATGAGTCTCAATGAATAAGTGTAGATGCCTTCTTGCAACTTTTGACATAAGACAAAGAGCATTTATAAATGTGTTCTACAGTTAGTAAAGGCAACACAAATGCAGGGATTCTGTTGAATTTAAACATCACAAATAACAGCTCAGTAAATAAAATTAGGTGGCATCAGACTACTTGTGCATAACTAATGCATGAATAAAGTCCTGCAAACCTGTAATCAGTTTTTTGCCATGTATGTTGAGTAAGAGTAAAGCAAGTCATTACATGACGAGATATTTATTTGTGGTAGGTGTAATGCACATTGAACAAAATGAGGAAATCAGTAGTTTGACCGAAATATCAAGTATAAACACTGGTTAGCTAGTTAGGTTAGCTTAGTGTGCAGCGAATTAGCCAAGTAACAGTGCAACCTGCAACTTGACAAATCCACTGAATGTAACACGTCCACTTACCGACTCAAACTGAGCCTGGTCATCTTCTGGAAGGTCACCGGTCTCGTACACGTCCGGTTCGTTAAAGGCCTATTAAAACAAATAGGTTAACATTATTATTAAACGATCAGATGTCCCGTTTATTGTCGTTAGCCTGGCCAACGCCCCGGCCCATTCAACAACACGCATATAACAAACCATCTTTGATCATATATCACACAACACCACATTACCAGAAAAGCTAGCAACTCAAAATATTCAGTTATTGATTATATTGTAACTGCAGACAGTAAAAAGACAACTGAGTCAACAACACGGACGTTGGAGAACTTGGCTGCCACAGCTTGGAGCTAGCGTTGCCAAATAGCAATATAGCTAATCTGTCTGCTAGCATTAGCCACTTACAATTCCAGGCAAGTTTGCGTATTTAGGATCAGCCATTGTCAGCGGGAAGCAAAGATGAGATCAACAAATCACGACAGAATATGATAACAGTTCTCAAAACGTGTAAGTTATCGATAAAACCGTATCGAATTGTAACAAAAGCTAACGATAGATGAGCCAGCAGTCTCTGAGCCGGCGGACGCTTCCAAGCTGATGTGGTCACTAGCTTGATTTGACAGCGAGTACGTTGGGTTTCTCGCAAGCACGGGCGAATGGGCGGTGCTGTGTTCGCTTAAGTCATTGACGAGGAGTTTGCCGGCCTACCAACGGCAACAAAACAAACATCCCCAAGAAAGTGGAGCGTCTTTACGCATGCGTTCCATCTGACCAATACGATTCTTTGATTTCATGGTCCCCTTTCTGTTGTTTTGTATCTTTTTATTTGATTTCCCCATCAAATATAACATCTACTTTTGCACCCATGATATATCTAACAACTAACTGCTTCAACAACAGAATTAGTTTATGTTTATTTTCAATAGGTATAGGGTTGGATCGAACAGAGTCGTCACACGGTGTCGCTAAAGGTCCGTGCAAACAACCTTCTTATAGTCAGTCTACGCAAACAACTCAATCAATGGACCAAAGATAGTCGCTGAGAAGACGATTCACTCTGTTGGGAAAAATATCCACATTCCCTAAAGCGGTTGTTAAGTATCACAAAGCACTCCTGTGTGTTTCTTGTTTCAGTTAATATCATAATTATTTATGCTACAATGTTCTTCAATTTTTACCTATTCTTTATTTATATCTACACATAAAGTTGGCAAACTGGGGGTCATATTAGAGGAGAAACTCGAAATATATTTATTTCTAAAACTCCCGTTTTTTAAAATAAAAAAATAATAATAACGTTTTACCATGCTATTCTAACCCCTATGTCACATTTGTTTAATACTATGAAAACATATTTCATAGTAATATGAATTACATGTCTTAGATTAATTATTAAATTACTGCAAGCAAAATGAATGCATGTTGACTAGTCATGTGTGAAAATATGTAACATACTGCACATTATATTTTATTACAATAATTACAATGAAAGTGGCATCATTAGTGTCATACATTAACAGCTAACTTGGTAGCAGTCTTTCATACAATACTGGTAGACATGTGTTTGACAAGCTGTCACAAAATTACAGACAAAGTAAAATGTGTTTTGAGAAATCAGCTCCTCTTCTTTTCATTGACAGCCAATGATTTTTCTCATAACTCCTCCTGCTGACTAACACATGATTAGACGATTCATCTAATTTGTAGGCTACCTTCAAGCTACTTCAACTAGAACAATGGGACTAGTTATTAAAAGTAAGAATTATTACAGGCAAACAAATCCAAAGAACAGTGAGAATGTAGGCCCAATAAGCTTCAATGCAATCTCATACAATATGGCACAAAATTCTGGATATTAAGGTCTATTTCTTGGGGTATAGTCTGTCACATACAGAGTTGGATTATCACACTTCTGATTAACTATTACTATTATAATACTTATTCATTCTTACTGCAATTCTTGCCTTGTGCCTTCGAGGTAAAGTGAAGTTTTCTTCCAAAGTGACAGCTCTTCTGTGGCTCAGAAGACATTATACAGCTGTGGACTAGAGACTTTATAAGACAAAGTCTGTGATCCAAACTTGGGTTGTGGAGTTTGAAGGACCTTGGCATTTACCAGGCAGGGAGGGTCTGACGAAAGATACAGTTTCAGCATGGAAAGTGCAAAATCCAGCATTTTCTTTAAAAACTTGACCCATACTAAAGAATACAAATCAGGATATGTTTGACTTTGATTTCTGTAATCTGTCATGCAGGTTCCCAGGCAGTGCATTGCTACAACAATGGAGAGCCCTTTAAATCTCTGAGCAAACATGATGGAGCCTTTGGTTCCCTAATCACAATCCAGTCATGCAAAATAGCATTACCATGACGACAAGTCTGGTGCATACCTGAAAAAAAGAAATGCTCTACTCAACTCTCCCAACTAGCCTACTGGCCACAGAAAATACCTCACCAGATGCTGGCAATAGTTTCAGCTTTTGCGCAATTTGCTGACATTTGGTTAAAACTAAAGGTCTCACAACTTCAACGCCAGAAGAAATGTGGTAGTAGGAATAAAAGGCAGAGTTGGAGCTCTTCTCCCTGCTCCTCGGCCCCTCTGCTCAGTGGTGCTGATGAGAGAGGATTTGAGTCGCTACTTTACCACGCCCCGCCCCCAGTGAGAGAGCAGGGATGACAGTGATGCAAGGCATGCTCCTGAGGAGCCTGCAGCCTCTCGACACTGTCGACCGGACCAGTGTGGACTGTACTCCCCATTTACAACTCTCCATTTGTTGCCCACCGCTCAACTGCACCTGAGTTTGGGTTGAGGACATTTTAAACCAGAAACTCTTTCAAAGGGGCTTTATTTTGTTTTCGTTGTATATTTCTTCAATGAATTTGGCTGTAGTCTCTCCCAAAAGTCGTAGTAGTCCATTCTTCCGAATGCCTCGCCTGCAAGTCTCGCTTTGCATGTGGGTATAGCCGATGGTTTCAAACTGCGTCCAGGTGGTTTGCGGGAAAACATCGCACAGGGATTTTTTTCTAAAATAATCTTTTATAAATTCCTCTTTCTCTTCTGGGAGCGCGTACATAATTTTTTTCCACAATGGCTGATGATGCAGAATGCAATATCAAGGTGTTGTGTCGATTTCGTCCACTGAACAAATCCGAAATTATCCGCGGAGATAAGTTCATCCCAATATTTCAAGGAGAAGATACAGTCATCCTCGGGGTAAGTTATTTCTAAAGATCCCTTCTTTTTTATTTTGGCACCTTTCCATGCAGTCCATGAACGCTAACGCTGGGGGTTACACTTTTCATCTCGTATACACATCAAATATACTGGCCAGACAAGACTGGAGGCATAAAGGCTTCTGACTGGGATCAAACTAAGTATAGCCCCTTAATATTCTCATCAGCATGTTGCATTCAGGTGTGTGCTGCTGCCATTAACAGGCACCAAGGCGTCCCAAAATCTGTCATTTAGGCTGAGCCTTGCAGGAAATACAGGGTAGATCAAAATGATGAACAGGCACTCAGGTCATGTAATTCAGATAATTTGCCAGCATTGTCTCTGTTTTTGAAATTCAGCCCAAGATCAATACATTCCAGCAAGCCTGAGCTTTGCCAACATGGTGATAAAATAAAAAAAAGAACTCTTAAAAATGCATCTTGACCCCACCTTTGTGATCCCACACTGTGCCTTATTATTTGTTTCCTCTGTAGTATTGATCTGCTGGATTTTGGTGGGTTTGCTGCCTCAGATAATCATGCAGGATTGATTGATGTTGTTGATGTTTCTCGAGGACAGCCTTCAATGCGCCAGTGAATTATCAGGTGCTGCAGATCTAATAAGAGTCATAATTATGCTCTGTGGGTTGTTTCTGTCCAGTAAATGGATCTTGGCTTTGTCTCAGTGCAAACTGAATACCAGCTGATGATTACTGTCACTACAATGAAAATGAACCAAACTATAAAATGTTTATCAGGGTGATGAATACGTGCCTGAGGCTGAGGTTAACAGTGTGATTGTGATCGCCTTACCATTGACATTTTTAGCAAAATTAGTGGCCTGCAGGAGCAAGATTAGAGCGCTCTATGCAAATGTTCTCATTGTTTAGATGTAAAGCACATCAGGGCCACGGATAACACATCCACACACACTAATACATATGCAAGCACATAGACAGATATGGACATGCATGCACATACAGAAATATCGACATATATGTGTGTTTGTATGTGTGTTTCACACTCATGACACACAGACAGTGGGAGAGAGAGAGAGAGTGAGAGTGAGTGAGAGAGAGAGAGAGAGAGAGAGAAATCCACACCCATTTGGCCGGAGGGTTGACTTCAAGTGATGATGAAGGCAGCAGAAAATCCGTATCAGCTTACTCTGTTGTTACACACCTGCATACACACACATTCAAATGCAAGACACTGGGGTAGCTATCCCTGCGTGACTGCCTTGTATAGCCTGGCTGTAGCAGCAGGATGTCTTCCACAAGCAGAGTGGTAGCTCATTATCACATTATTTTGATGCTCTTTAAGGATGGCAGGTTGGCATTACAACAGCTTGAAATCAGTCATTCTTGCATCAATCTTGGCAACTGTGGAACATGTGGTTATTTTTAAGAGACAGCAGTATAATGAAAAAAAAGACATTTAAATGGTAATTCAAACTATTGAATCTCACAATCTTACACAATATTTCAAATCACTTTCTTCAATAATTTATTTGATGTCAGTGCTTCTGTTTCATTCAGGCTATAATGTGTCAGACAGGAAATGTGTACTTCATATTAGCCTACAGATGATGAGAGCCTGAAACTGTGTGTGCGGAAATGAAGTGAAATCATATTACCCAGTTAAGGGAACTGTGATCTGTCACTATGACAAGAAAACATACGCACTGCACGGCTGTTGTTCCCTACCAACACGTCTATGTGGCAGCTGGAGCCTTCAAAACTGATAATGTCTGGAAACAAAAGCATGCACTTCTCTTCTTCTGTATATTTCCAGTCATTTCATGCGCTAACTGCCCCTCAATTTCTTTCTATTCAAGTGAATATAATCTCAATACCATGTGCGCAGTTTCCATCGCTGTGAATGTAATTACTTTGGAGGCCTGTAGGATGTGAGGGATTTTTAAGCATGCAAATGTCTTCAGTGTGTGTGTGTGTGTGTGTGTGTGTGTGTTTTCCTTCTGTTGTAGCTCTGGAATACTCTGGAAGTTGTAAAAAAAAAAAAAAAAAAAAGAAAAAAGAAAAAGATATGTCTCCTGAGAGTTGAAATGCTGCGGCCGTCAGATTTGATCAGGATTTAAAATATCAGGCCGGCAGGCAGCAGGCAGGCAGCAGCAGCGACCCTGTAGAAGCAGCTAAGCACTCGCATTCTGACGGCTGATAAATACAATTCGCATTTGGGCAGCACTGATGGCCCCACATTTGTCTGCTCGGAGAAGGCTCCGTCCGGAATTTGTTAACTGACAGAGGCAATGATTTGAGTTGTTGAGTGATGGTCCGGCTGCACCTGGGTGGCAGGCAGTAGGAGACTAAGGAGGAGAGATTAAACATCGGGGAAGATGGTGTGTTGAATTGATGATCGAAGTCTCTGGGCTCTCAAAACACTGTAAACAGGTGAAGTCTGTCTGGGAAGGTGTGTGTGCCGTCCATACTCAAACACTGAAAACTTGCAAATCAACTTGGATGTGAGTTTTAATGACCTGAACACCGACTTGCACTGGAAGTTCACACATCAACTTAAACATTAGCCATGCTTCCTTGTGAGCATCAACTTAAATTTCAATGTGAGTATCTGCCAATATAAAAATGCCTAAGTAAGCAGGACTATGTAACATTTGCTGAAGTGTGACCATTGTCACCACAAATGGCAATGACAGGATAATGGCACAATGACTTCCCTTTATTTCCCAAGTCTATTGATAACAGACATTTTCATTTGTTTATCTCTGACTCTATTTAAAGACAGTGTAACAGTAGCACAAGTGATAAGCAACATAAAGTTTTCTAAACCTCCATAAGCTACTGGTCATGAAATCGGGTTGAAGCAGTAAAAACCCCAAGTGTATTGAATTGTACAAGGTTGTTGCATGTTGTTGTTAGGAATTAAATTTTCATTTGTAAGAGAAAGCTTGACTTTCAAGAGTTACATGGCTTCGCCTAAAAGCAGCATGAATTAACTTTTCCTTTAACATATTATTTTATAAAGTAGGTAGTGAGTAAACAGTTGCCACTTTATATCCAGCAGATACAGAGAAACGTTTGCCCCCTTGAGGAGTTTTTTTGCCACTTGGATGTTTTGCTCTTCACCAACTCCTGGGGGAAATATCTCTTTAGCTGCTGCTCCTCCACTGTTTTCACCAACTAGTCGCACACTTTGTCTGCTTATACCTTTTGTGACTGGGCCGGAAGCATACAGTGGGTTTGTCAGGGCATTTTCTATAGCTGCCGGCTGCGGCTGGAAATGAGGCTGATGAGAGCATTGAGTGTGAATCAAAACAGTAAAGTAGGGGTGCATAAAACCACAACAATGAGCTAAAATATAAACCGCTGAACTGCTCCATAGAGTTGAGGAGAACTACAGAGTTGGGTGGTAATTCTTTGTGATAAATTGCTAATATAAAATGATTGATTAGTTTTAAACTGAGGTTGGTCACAAACTTGAGTACAAAGAACTCAACACAGTTTGACCTGTGACTCTTGACATTACTGGCTCGAATATGGACTTACATTTCATACTGAGGACTTAAGAATCAACTTGAACTTGAGGTTTGGTGACTTCACTACCATAATAGAAGTTCTGCTATGCTCCATCCACTTGACAACAGTAGTGAGGAATCAAGGCACAGCAACAGTAGTGCAACAAGCAAGCAGCAGCAGCAGCCTGAACACACTGACTACACCACATTGCAGAATCTCTCAATCAACCCTGAACCCAGTGATACAGCAAAGGTTTGATCAACAAAGAAATGCATTTGTGTTGAAATGAATAACAGGAAAAGAGAAAAAACCTTTTGCTCCTCATCCACAAGTGAGACAGTCAGTTTTTCTTAGCAGCTCCTTGAAGCACTTTGAGACGTTGGCACACTATTTTTCCCAAGAGTCATTTTAAATGGCAGCAGCGATATGTTACATCCTCTACCTGTGTGGCACAAAAACAAATGTATTATTATTAGTTTCTTTCTCATGTGCTTTTTCATCTCACGTGCCAGGCCACCTGTGGAGCCCCGCGGGGCTCTGTGGCTATATGTGACAGCAATAACCATACCCAGCCTGCACGGCCCCAAGGCGCGGCCTTTGTGTCTTCAGTATCAGCTGTCTCTAGTATTTTACTGTCTTGAATAACGCGGCGTCATAGGGGCCAGATAGTCCCTCCAAATGTTCTGGCAGGCGAAAAAGACTGCCACGATGAATCACGCTTTGGATTCAGTTCTATGAATAAATAAATGATCATGGCTGACTCAGAGGCAGCAAGACATGGGAGTTCTTTCTCGCTTGCAGGCGAAGACATATAGATCACATGCAAGTGCCATATGAACTGTACACAGGCTAGGCTTTTTTAAGAATAGATCATATGCTTTTATGGATCATACCAGTGGCAGTATATGATGATAAGATACGAGTTAGGTGTCTGTATGATTATTATTATTATTGTTTGTTGGTGTTTATTATTCTTAAGATGCAAAAGTCTAGTGGTGCTGGTGCTCAAGAGGATAAACAGCATAATTTTCATTCCCTTTGTCCAAAATGAAATAATTTTATGGTTCATTTGACTGCTGTTGTTGCAAACCCTTATGATTATTTTTAGTGCCATGCTTGTTGGGCTGAGTTTAACTTAAGGGGGTAAGGGAGTATGACACAACTTGTTAACACAGGGTATTAGATCCCTCTGCATTTCTAAGCGTAACTATTTCTGAGCTTTAAATCTCCACAGTGGATTTACTGCACAGCGTATCTAAAACTATAGGTCATTGTATCACTGAAACTGTGGGTCCCTCTCATCGCAGGCCATTACTCTCCAGCTTTAGAGGTAGGCCACATTTTAATGAGCCTGCATCCCAGAGATTTAGTTTTGAACCAAAACATAAAAACAAAAAAGTTTCTTCTCTATGTTTGTTACCATAACTGTCAGCAATTATCCTGTCAGACGCTGCCTTGGGGTATGAGTGTGTCTGTGTGTGTGTATGTGTGTGTGTGTGTATGTTGGGTGGTTGTGTTGACTATAGTTTGTAAAACTCATTACATCAAGTCCTTAACCTCCACATTGACCTCCCTGTCACGGTCATATGGAACTGTTTGATTTTTTTATGTTTCGGTTGACCGTGATGGATAGGAAGGAGGGTCAACTTGTTTGCGATGAATTGGGTCCCTCCAACGACATTAGTGTACTCAATTGAAATGTACGCATTAAAGCACTATTGATTCTCTATTTTCTGCACACCATTTATAAATCTATGGATTACCTCTCCCTGGCGACTGCTTCCCTTGACTGCTTACAAGTCTTCTACAGAAACTCCATGGTGGTAACGACTGCTGTACTCACAGCTGTGAAATACAGTACGTACACCTTGTTTACTTTCAGTTGGAAGAATAGAGGATTAGAACAGCCTTGTCAAAAGGTTCACGGAGATGGAGTATATTTTGCACTTAAACTCACAATTTTCATTTGGGCTTTGCTCCTTTCTGCAAGAAGGCGCTGAATTTCTTGTTCTGAGATTAATGAAAATGAACTGAGATCATAAGGTGTGCTGCTCTTGCAGAAAATAGGCATGCAATATCGTTAAGAATTAACCGATTATTCATCAGCAGCCACTCTATTTCAAAGAAGTCTGATTTCAAATGGGGCTGCGGCTCTCCTCCTATCGTGCGTGGCTGAGAGCTCATTCTCTTTCCTAGCCCCTTCCTTGATTAGGCTCCAAGGTAGAAAATAGGAGAGGAAAACAGCTGCTTCTGAAACAAACTGTTGCCAGTGAACGTCAGGCGCCGCGTAAAGTCTTCTACCTGTCTTGCACCTTTTGTTATTTATAGTTCTGTTGGAGCTGTTTCTCCTCAAGGATATTTCTTTGCAATGGCTTTAACTGTCTGCAAACCAAACCGAATCAGAAATGGAGGTCCAAAGGGCTCCCTTGCTCTTCCACTTTAGTGCTCTAATTCTATCACTGCAGTGCACACACCCTATCCAATTAGGCAGTGTAATGGGATTGCTGTGTAGGGTCAGGGTCTGCACTCATTTTTCCCGTTGGACGCCGCCATCAGAGCTGCTACCACTTGGGATCAGACCTCATCTTCTCTCTCTCTCTCTCTCTCTCTCTCTCTCTCTCTCTCTCTGCCTCTCTCTTCCTCTACACAAGCTTCACTGTATTTTTCCTCTGTCTGGCTGTATTTCATGGTGTAATGATTCTGTCTGCTGCTCATTTCCTCATGACTCAGCAGTAGTTTTGGGAAGATGTGAGAGAAGAAGTTCAGTGGAAGTGGGGTGGGGGTGTCCTGTCAATCAGGAATCTGAACATTAAAAGGTCCAAGTGCCAAACTGCCTGTGAGAATTGAGGAGTCTACAGAATGAGAAGAGGACTTGCTGACATTAATTTTGCTTTCTTTCAAGAGCCAAATCGATATTCTAATCACCGCTACCTTATGGCTAACTTGTCCTGCTTTAAACTGTAGAGAACCTCATCTAGCTACCAGCAACCCATACCAATATGGGCTGCCAGTTCTCCCTCTCATCTTTTCCCTAATATTAACATTGTACTGGCACCAATTTAGTCAGCAGCCACACTCAACAGGATATTAGCTGCCAGTTCCTTCAGCTCATCTTTATTTTTACTCAGCGTGCACGCATGCCAGGGTTAGATAAGCTTGTGCCACTTCGTCAGTACCTTTCCTGCCCATTTCTTCCCCTTTATGACAGGAGTGGGCTGTGACTACCAGGCTTTTAGCTCCGGGGAGCGTTAATGGAGCATCCTCTCCTCATTAGCCACGGCCCTGCCCAGGATGCTGCTTGGTCCCCATGTCTGCCATCGGCGTCTGTGGGCAGTACATCGTAACCATCCGCACATGCTCCCACACGTGTATGCATATGCCAAGACCCCAAGCAGTTGGTGCTATATTGGCCTGCTACTATAGCACAGGAAGGAGGAAATCCCTTAGAGGGGAAAGGAGCTTCCCTGCCCTCTGCATGCTCAGGAATTCTGTTTCCTTCAGTTAATCACAGTTCAGTTTATCGAACTGACAGTTGAGAACACGACATCTACTTTAGGTCACTGCTTTTTTTTCCCCCTTCCTCAGGGGAGCCATGCTTTCAAGCACATTTTCCTTTACAGTTTTTAATCTAGGTTAATCTAATTTGCCCTGATTTTAGGATTTTATTCAAACTACATTACATCAGAGGGACTTGGAAAATCTTGGCAAACATCAATTTCAAGTTATTTTAATCTTTCCATGGCCCAGGATTGGTCCCAATCCAGACTTTAAAAAACACTTCTTCAGGCTACAGCACCATGATGCTGTGTCTTTGTAGCTCCCAGTCGGCACATTGATATCACAACACAGATTTTTTTTCCCTCTTTTACTCTTTCCTCTCTCTCTATTTCTAATTAATTCAGTTTTATGCAAACTTTTTTTTCTTTGGGCCTTTTATTATCCACATTACCTCTCTGCATGGCTCCGCCATAAATTGCGACTGAATTACAACAAGAATCTTCATGACCATGTTGTTGATTTTTACAGCAAAACTAAATCATTTCTCACTACTAGTTCTTGGATTGCTTTATTTTCCACCCTGCTATTCCCCACTGGGTTTACTAATTGCTGGCAGCGTACACAAGGTGATAGAAATGTAACATGCATTTCTATGGGTTCTTCCATCCTACACTTCTGAGGCCTAATTTATTATTCATTCTCTGGCACATGTGGTCATTAACAGGGCTCATACTAATCGTACGACGTGGCTCATTGGCATAGATGGTGGACTACTGCACGTGTCTTCCTCTGGCACTTTTGAGGATCAGTCACTGTGTTGAGGCTCTGGATTCAGATTTAATTGGAACTGCGGACCAGCACAAAAATCACACAAAATCTCTATTTCAATTTGGCACAGAGCTGGAGATGTCTGCGACTGTTGCATTACAAGTTGCCTGCATTATCATTTCATCGGAGCATTACCTCTCAGCTAAATTCAGTCAGCACAGTTGGCTCACGGGTTCATGCACTAATTCAATTATTGGTAGAGAGGGATCAATGGCTCGGTTAAGAGCTTTCTTTCTTAACATGGCGTCACTCTCAAAATGAGTGGGGGAACAGCATGCCCCCTTTTTAACAAGAAAACATGCAGATAAATTTCAACTTGTGATAAATTGATGCATTGCCTATTCCCAATGTGTTAATAAGTGTTAAGTGGATTACTTTATGCATTCAGAACTATATTAGCACTTAGGCATGGTGCTTTTTTTTTAAAGTAAGCTTGCTGCCTGAAAAAAAAGATTTCTTCTTTGCCTGTTGTGCAGAAGCAATGCAGACAGAGACAAAAGCTGCTGTCATGAGTAATCATGCATCCTGTGTGAATTAATTGTGACTGGATTTGCTTACACATAGGTTGAGCTGACAGCAGGTGGCTGTTGGCTGAAATGGAGATAGCAACAGCGAGTCCACAAGACCTCGAATATTTCCTTCGACATCAAATATTCCCTTTGAGATAAAAGACAGCTAATAGCTGGGCTCTCAGACCGTCTCAGGTTCTGATCGAAGCTATTTGCTCCAGGCTGAGGTCGCTGATCCCAATTCATGTCAGACAACTCATTTCTCTCTCAAGGTGTGTTTCTATTTTATTTTATTGTAGGATTTCTATATATCTATAACATAAATAACTGGAAGGCATGTGAAGGCTGGAAACCCATTCAAATGTGACATTGTGGGCAAGCACTGGAACCTTCAAAATGTCACTTAGATGATGAGGCGTCTCGTTTTCCTCACTTCTTCATGCTCTTTCCCTCCCTCTCTTTCATTCTCTCTGTGTCTCTGCTGTGCATTACCAGTCTATTTGAACAGGGTATAACTTTCTGTGTGCTTTGCTGTTACAGGATGTTCTGACCTCTCCTGGGTGTATATGTGTTTAGCTCTTTTCTGTTCAAGGAAGACAGTAGAGCTGAATGTTATTTGATATTCGGGGATCCTATTGTCAATATGATATCTCAATAGTCAAGTTAATAGATTTCTTGCCAAGAGTTAGCTGAGAAACCTGATACTGCATGTACTGGACATGTATGATAAATATGAATCCAGCAGCCAGTTAGTTTAGCTTAGCACAAAGACTGGAAACAGGGAGCTGCCTGTTTGGCAACCTCACAGTGACGACAAGACTCCAGGAAGTCACTGCTCCTGACCAAGAAAGAGTGAACTCTAGTAATCCATCATTTTAACACATCAGTTTTTGTGTGGATTAAACGAACAAAGGTGTAAAGTGTTAACAGATGAGCTTTGGAGGTACTGGTCATCAGATTTTGTTTCCTTCAGACAGAGCTGTTTCCCCTGGTTTCCCAGTTTTTGTGCTATGCTAACTAGCTGCTGAAATTACAGTCTTATCAATCTTCTCCTCTAACACGCAGTAAAGAATTAGTGTATTTCCCCAAAATGTCAAGCCATTTATTTAAGGAAATGGACCCTGAGGTGAGATTGTTTGGTCAACTGCAGTTTCTAAGCTCAAGAATTAACTTTGAAACTCAACTTTCAGGCAGTAACTACCTGATACTAAGTAAACCTGATACTAAGCCATTCAGCAAGAGCTTTCACTGCTAGACAGTTTCTGAATTTCAGTGCTACAAAAACATTTCGGTCTATACTGGAGAAGCACTGAGGTTTAATACCCAGCCCTAAAAGACAGGCAGGTCGAGCTGCCGTGGCACTTCTGGAGTGGTGCCATTTTCAAGACGCACTTAAGAGACTAAGAATATTTTTCAGCATGTTTATTGCTGTCTTTTTTCTTATCTGAGTCTATTATTTCTGTAACTTCCTGCAGGCCATCTCAGTTCATCTGTCATGGTTTACGTTCAGTCTGTCTACCTGTCTTCCTCCGTCTCTCTCTTCGTTGTCCTGAACTCACAGCGTCGACGCGGCTCTGAAGCTCCATTTTTCTCACTCTCCTGTTGTCCGTAGGGAGGCTGGTGTTGCTCCTATTTTCTGGTCGGAAACCGAGTGAACAAAACCTAATCTTCCCTCTCCTCAGCTCTCCACTTCTCTGTTCTCCTTCCTCCCCCTCTCACTCACCCTGATGAATTATGCAGAGTATTTCACTTTGATGGGGGACTAATTGCTCCATTTCTACGTGTGGATCTTTAATAAACAACTTGACGCAGGAAAATATGTGAAATTATTAGCAGAGTGTTAACAATGTAATGTTGGGTGGTAAACTTCGGCTCCTTAAGCTAGTGATTAAGTAAAATAGCTACAAAAAAGTACAAGATAGCTGCAAGACAACTTGAAAACTAAACCACCATCACTGGATCTTGGCGTCCAATCTTCACTGCTGTATATCTAAAGCAGTGAGAGCCGCTTTGCCCTCGAGGCACTGTGCCAGTCGACTCTGCTTAGACTTGTCTATAGAGTGAATTAGGAGATACAGCAACGTTTGGTAATATTGTGTGACTGGAGCTTTAGCAGTTGTGAGGGGTTTTCTGTTGTTGAGAGAAGTGCTAATGATGCTGTTATCTGGGGCTCGAAGCCTGATTAGCTTGACGGATGGAGCAGACGTTGGCAGCCTGAACTCCTCTCTCCTGTCAGTCTCACTGTGCTTATATGTGAATTTGTGTGTGTGAGGAGAGAGAGAGGATAGTTGATGAGTTTGTGGGGGAGACAGACACAGAGGCTGACAGAGACTGAGGTGCACACACACACACTCTCTCAACCACTAGACTCTGATAAGACAAAAATGGGACCCCTCCTCCGCTTCCTCCTCTGCCCTCAGTCGAGCTTACACACCATCACCAAACCACTGCAAACGAGCCATGGAGCAAAAAGTGAGCAGCCTGTCTGCCTGCCTGCCTGACAGCCCACCAATGTGTAGGAGGAGGAGGAACACATGCCTAATCTTCTTATCTCATCCAGCTCTGCCTTTAAAACATTTAGCTATATGTCTCCTGGTTGGTGGGAGGGGCACTTTTGTTTGAAACTAGATGGAGAGGAAGGATGTGACAAGCATTAAAAATGTCCTGAATGGAATCTGTGCATATGTGTGTGTGTGTGTGTGTGTGTGTTTGTGTGTGTGTGTGTTGGAAAGCATTGTTCCCTCTCAGCAAGCATTGGCAGTCAACAAATATTCACCATATGCAGAGGGTGTTGTCTTCTGTGTTTCCATTTTCTTGTGGATATTGTTACTGCACCTTTATCTTTATAAAAAATGAAGTCATTGGTCAATTGCACAGACACTTAAAACAATCTATGCTTACAGTTTCCTGACAAGTGACCTTTTATGGCCGTGTGAGTAATGCCTGTTGTCTGTCAGAAGCAGAGGTGGATGTAGCATGAGGTAATTATAGTGCTGTAAAACCTCACAGGGCGGAGACTGTAAATAACGTGCAACTTTGGCACGGGAGACAGCTGTCAGTGTTGGTTTTGTAACCTTGACTGATTTGTTTTAGCCATAACCATGATCTCTCCTTAACCTGAGAGATACCATGTGCACTTTTCTTGTAAACAAAGCTACGATTTACTGTTTCTCATCAAAAGCATCATGTGCATCCTTGATGCTCATGATACAAAAATGGTTAAAAAAAACAAAAAAAACAAGCAAAAACAAAAAGCAAAAACCAGGAGCAACAAAAAGCATTGCCCATAGTTCTACTGTGGGTCAAAAACTTCACAGGATGCCTTTAACTAAGTAGTTTTAGTTGCCTAAACCCAGTGGCGTGGTTTGAATTCTACAGGTAGGCAAGCCAAACCAAGCAGCCAACCAGTATGGACTAAACTAAAACATAGCTTTTCTTGGCAGCAGCAGTAGCAAATCTCTCTTAAATTCAGGGACTGTCTCATGATTTTGTACTGGCTGTTTTCCTGTGCTCAAAGTCTCTCTTCTGCTTGCTGCTCTCTGCCTGGACATCTTCACCTGTCACCTTCCTGGCTGAAGAAGTTTTAGGATTATTTTTTTGACAATAAACATATCAAATTTGCTGTATGGAGGAAAATGTCACTTCCATGGTAATCTTCAAAATATTTGCCATGAACTGAATTCCAGTGACAATGCAGAATCCTGTATTTACCTGCATCAGTGCTGTTAACCTTTCCCGGCTCATCTTGTAGACTGTAGTGGGGAAGCACAGGGAAGACGACGGAACTTCGGTCTTGAGGAGTCGTAGCATTTATTTACTGGCACATCCATGGCACTGTACATTCAGAGCTACACTGCTAACTGCTAACTAACTAGCTAACTCTCTGCTCATGTCGCCAGCCTCACTGTTCTCGCCCGCTACACACACAGCGTGCATTGAGCTATTCCTGAAGTGAGCTGCGCTACTTATGTAACAATATTCTGTGTCAAACTTCTCAAACTTACTACAGAATTAATTGACACCACCTGGTGAGTGTTTGAGTGTGCAAGGCTGCAAGGGCTCAAAATGGTTTAAAGAGGAATGGGACAGCACTTATATCATTAGTAATTTTTTATTCCCTCCTTCGCTCCCTGTTTGTAAACAGAAAAACAATGTTGGATCGGATCTGATCCAATTTGGATATTTGGAATTCATCATCGTGTGATCATATGACAAATAACTACAGAGTTCTGGCTCTGAATCACTGTGAGCTCTGTCACATACTGTCTTTTTTCTTGTAATGCTTACATTAGGGTTCGTTCCTTACATGCTTGTTTGTCAACTGTTCTTCTTCTATCTTATTATTTCTTGCGTTTTATGGCCGTTGTTTACCGTTTTTTTACGCTTCCGGGCGTCCCCTGATAACGATGGAAACCCCGTGTCGCAATGCTATGAACTTTGGGTAATTCAAAGTCACAAAGTCTGCAGTCACGCGGACTTACCGAAAGTGTCCATAAAGGGTTTAAAAAGTCTGTTAGAGAGCCCTCATGCCCTCGATGGTTTGACAGTGGGACAGCCCTCACAAACTTACCAGGAACGCGCCTCCAAAACTTTGAGCCTGTGAGGGGTGGCATCGGGATTGTCAAGCACACTTTGGCTATCGCTTTGGCTATGGCTATCGCTAATTACCCATCAGACATAACGGCAGCTAGCTTTCTTGTGGTGCCTGCTGCCACCACAAGTTTCCTCTGTGTTTCCCAACTACAGTCCAGACGATGAGCCAGGAAAAGTTAATATCACTGATGCAGGTAAATACAGGATTCTGCTTTGTCACTGGAGGGTGTTATTGTCAGTTAATGGTAAATATGCTGAAGATTACCATAGCAGTGACATTTTTCCTCCATACAGCAGATTTGATATGTTTACTGTTAGTTCAGAAAAATAATCCCTAAAATTTATTCAGCCAGGAAGGAGAAAGATGAAGACGTCAAGGCAGAGAGAAGCAAGACTCAGGAGAGATACTTTCAGCACAGGAAAGACAGGCGGCACAAAATCATGAGACGGGCCCTGAAGTTAAGAGAGATTTGCTACTGTCATGAAAAGGTATATTTTTGTTTGGTGATACTGGTTGGCTGCTCAGCTCGGCTTGCCTATCTGTTAAAGTCACTGCATGCCACCTATTTGGGTAAATTCTGTATCGATATTAATTGTCCCCAAAGAGAATCCAGCTGACCTTTTCTCTGGCACCACCAGCAGGTTGAGATTTTTGGTTTTTAGTGACTTTTAGCAACTCTGAGACAAACTGGCACAAAACTTTGTACAGACCTTCGTGGTTCTCAGGTGATGTAATACCTTTGGTGATGCCCTGACTTTTGACTAGTGCCACCAGTGTGATTTGTCTCAACAGCATACACACATTCATGGCCCCCCAAGGGTGAATTGTAATCACTTTGGTGATCCCTAAACTTGATCCCTAAACTCCTCTTTTAGATCCATCATCAGGTCAAAATTTGTCCAATAATTTGGTTAGTGACCAATTACCTGCAAAACTAATAACGATCCATTGTACTCAGCTGTAGTACAGCTTGACTGATTTTGGACTGCACTGACAAACAACCTGTACTGTCATTTAGCTCAGAAGGCTTAGATGATGCCTTCATGGCAAGTTATTGTTTGCATACACACATAAGTACAAGATTTAAATGCATCTGTACACTGTATGTACATATATTTATGTGTCTGTGAGACCCATGCCAAGCCCTCTGGTAAGGGAGGGGCCTCTTTGGTCCCCAGGGTCTTAAACCCTACCAGCAGACCCCCATCTAAATTCAACAGCTGCTGCTGCTGCAACCCTTCATCCCTCCCTTTTTTTCTTTTCCAGGCTTGTTAACTCATTTTCTTTTGCCATCACTCGATTGTCTCTCTTGTTGTGTTATCCACTTCCCTCACCTGTCATTTTTCAATCTTGATTGTATTTCACTCTCACTGTCTCTCATTTTGCTGCTGTTTATACCCACCATATATATATATATATATATATATATATATATATACATACATACACACACACGCCAACCGCTGTTCCCTGCTTGTATCTGTCTTGTTTTTCAGCCATCCTGGCCCAATGATTCTCACAGTTTCTGTTGATTATTGCAGTTTTTAATTCTCTCCCTTTCTCTCTCTTCCTCTCTCTGCCCGTCTCTCTCTCTCTCACTGCCTGCAACCCACTGCCTATTTGTCTCCTGGCAGACAGCGGCAGATTGCAGGCTGGACATTGGATGTGGGTGTTTGACATCGCACACAAAGCTGAGGGCCATGAACAATGTCTGCATGTACAAACATAATTGGTTATATTATTTGCACACATGCACATGTACACATAAGCAAACACACACACATACACACACATTCGCACACACTTTGCTTCCCATTCCAGCTTTCTACATCAATGTGCATGCACATAATTGAAAAGACGTGCCTTAAATTATATAAACAGACAAACCAGTAAATGTTTCTATACCTGGCTGCAGCGACAGGCCTGACAGGGAGATGGACATGTATCTTAGAGAGCTAACAGAATGTGTAGTACATTTATGCTATTATCATATTTATGCAGCACAAGAGTAGATTTGTATTTTTTAACGGTGGAGCCAGTGGACCAAATGATTGGCAAAGGGCTGTTTTTCATCCAGCTTACATAACCGACTCATTTTATTCACGTCGATGAAGACCACATCTCAATTCCCCTCTGTATCTCTCATTTAGTGTATTTTGCATTTGTTGTTGTATGTTGCATTACAAATGGCTCATTGGGAATAGAGTCAGCCCTAATCAGTTCTGATGGGGAACTTGTTTGTACCTGCAGCTGTGATTACTGCACTTGAAAACAACAGCAAAACAGTTCAGCTTATTAAGAAATAGAAGAGACATACAGAAAAATTGAAGCCTGGATTCTGCCAAACTGTCTCCACCCTCAGTCACAAACAAATTATTTTATGTAAAGCTGGAACACTAAAGTGGGTGTTCACTGTGGAAATGTTCCCACTCAGTGATTTACTCTGCAGTAATACAACCTGATTTTCAGCTACAGCTCTTGGGAGTGGCACAAAATTGCATTTTTTCGTCCTCCTTTGTGGCAGCTTTTCTTTATAAAATAGGTTCGTATGGAAGTACTGTGTGGGGAGAGAAAAACATCTCGATTGTCTTGGCAGACCAAGATAAGACATAATCTCAATCTATCACCTCATTAGATTGCTCTCAAAATATTTAGTTATAGAAGGGCAGACAAGAAAAATCACAAGGTTGAACTCATCTGTTCTGACAGTTTTTTAAATACTCTTTTTGTTGATGTATGAGATTTCACTTTGTCAGAGTAAACACTGAGTATGTTAGTGTGCTACAGAACCAGGCAGCATGTTAAACCATGGCAACAGTGAAAGGGATCTTGAGCTGCTGTGTATAACAGCAACTTTGCATAGAAATTGAAACACTAAAGTCCTAAATGGTTTGAAAAGTCCAATAAAAACATGCATACTGCACTGCAAGCCAAAATGTGTATGTTGGTTAAAACTAGAATCTGACTACAAGTGTTTGACATAGGTTTTACAATTATTATACCAAAGAAATGTGTAATTTTTGAAAAAA
The DNA here is from genome assembly GCF_002260705.1 of Seriola dumerili. Classification (NCBI taxonomy): domain Eukaryota; kingdom Metazoa; phylum Chordata; class Actinopteri; order Carangiformes; family Carangidae; genus Seriola; species Seriola dumerili. The sequence continues at coordinate 2,034,365 of NW_019174376.1, read as the reverse complement.
CAACTAACCAATCCTAACCCAAATTTGCAGGGCTACAAAACAGAGGCAAACACCATCCACTCCAGCTAAAGCTTGCTGGTAAAATAGCCACCTCTGCCCTTAGTTACAGCTAATTTACCCCCAATTTCATATCTCTTTTCTATAATTGAAAACTCTATTTTGACGCTCCAGCATCTTAGTAACTGAGTCTATTTGACCACATAAATAACACACGAGTTAAATCTAATAATAACAGAGAAAAGCAGGTAACAGTAGATAAACTAGTCCTCCTAAATCCAACTAGCCAAGCTCAGCAGAGGAGCAGTAAACTGACTCCAGTGGAATACTACATATGAGTCCCATACAGCTCTAGGCCTGTGTAAAATATTAGTGACTTAATAAAATTGGAGTTTTCATCATTCATTACTTCATATAATTAATTATTGATCATACAAACAATAAAATCTTTTCTATGGCAATTGTGGAAACTAACACAAATTGACAGATCAATGCAAAGTTTTAAATTGAATGTGACATGAAAACCAACATAATAAATGTGCTTTTGACCTGTAAAAGGAAACATGATAAATTGTGAATTACACTACAAAATCATCCATCCTTGAAAGTGTGGGACAGAATTTATTATTCAAGCCAGTGACAAGTATGTGTGCTTAGGGATTTTGTGTCTAGCTGGTTGTTGACTGCGTCTTTTAAAAGGTTGAGAAGCAGGCTCCATATGTAATACTTTGAGGTGCGGGGGGGATTATTGGTGTATTTTATTCAAGACTGCTGGTGCAGAGATAATCACTGTTTAGAGCAAGCTCCTGTGTTGTATGGCTTTTATGTAAAGGACTGAAACACGTGTTGGCTAAAATGTAATTTTCTTTATGGTAGATTATGTAACAATGAAAAGCATAAGCATGGTAATTGGTAAGACCAATCAACAATAATAAAATGCAAGATAGTGCACAGTGTGTGGCAGCTTTTTAGAGCAGCTCTCACTTTCTCTCTGTTTTTCCTCGTGTTGAAACGGTTTTAATTCCTAAATTTGTTTTTTCTTCTTTAATCCCCTGAGGGATCAATAAAGTTTATTTTCAAGCATTATTAATGTGTTACCCCCATAGGAAAATAATATTTTCTTTTCTAGTGCAGGAGCAGGAATAGAACAAGATACATGGAGCCAGTATGGATTCAATGCCTTGCTTATGTAACGGTGCTCTCCCACTTACACTCACTATACAATCCTCACGACAGTAAGGATAGAATACAAAGCTGTTGGTCTGTGTCCATTACACAGTTCATCCAGATTACATAAGAAACCTTTATTGTCAGCCATGAAATGTAATACCCTTTGGGAACGCTGCAGCCTTTCTGCAGGCATAGCTGAGTCACTTCTCTGTGATTAATGATGGTTCAAGACCCAAAATGAGTCCCATGTCTAGTAGGTGTTAGTGTTGTCTAGTGTTTGGCCTGCACACCCATAATAAATCTGAACTGAAGTAATGAAATTTAATGCAATGCACATTACACACATTAAATAAATAAACTGGGGTGTGTGGGTGGTCAAGCGGTGTAAGGTAAGCAATACTTGGTTTGGAGTCCACCTGGGAACTGTTGTGGCATGTCATTACCTGATCTCTCACCATATTTTGTCTGTCAGAAAGACGGAAAGAAAGAGAGTGAAATGCAGGTCACTAATTTTCATGGAAAAGTTTAAAGATCTTGTGTAGAGATGTTATACCATCGAAGTCTGTACATGCAGAACTGTGTAAAACATTAATGCTCAAAATGATTGTGATGCAACAAATACAACACAATGAGAAGTGTAAATATGTGAGTAAAACACAACTGTGATGATTGGATGGATGATTGGACCCTTTTTAATTACTTGTGGTCCAGGGTGCCTTGTACAATTGCAAACACAGCTACTGTGAATTTAATACACATATATATGCATACCTACACACACGCACATACATACACACACACACTGTGCATAAAATTAGGCCTATTAGCAGTGAGGCATGTTTAATTAAGGAGACTAGGCGTCTCTTACTCACTATCTTCATCACAACAACTTGGCTGATGCATTACTAAATATATCTGACTGAGTGGTTGACTGAGTATCTGGGCTAACTTGCTTTTCAGCTGAATGATGCTAGCTTGCTAATTAATTGGCTGACTGGCAACCCTAGCCTGTGTGTTGAATTAGCATATCTCTGGTTGGCTGTGTGACTTGTTAAAGGGCTGATAGTCAGCTGCTTGGCTGACTTGCTTGGTCCCTCACTGATGGACAAGCTGTGTTTACTGCCTGGCAGGCTGGTTAACTGACATTCGACCTGCTTCAGTCATGAATACGGGCTCTTTTCTTTCATTCCTTCTCGCCTTGCGTGTGTTTTTTCTCTTGTCTTTCTCACATGCGGACATTGGTTTCAGGTCATCTACTTTCCTCTGCCCTCTTTGCATTTCCATTCCTCTGCTCTACTTCTCCACTCCATTTTTCTCTCCACTCCATCACATCAAGTCTTCAAGTTCTTGAACGCTCCCTCTAATAGCTTCACCTCAGATGTGATCTGATCTCTCTCTCTCTCTCTCTCTCTCTCTCTCTCTCTCTCTCTCTCTCTCTCTCTCTCTCTTGGGGTCACACAGTCTTTTGCCCAAGGTTTCATGCTTTGCTGCACTCATTCAAAACATCCATTGCCTCTCAGTAGCACAAAATGCAGGACGCTACTGTACCGCTCAAAAGGAGACAGATGGGCCTCTTAATGTGATATATGCACTGCTATTCTGGCCTAATACACACAGATGGACACAGCGTCTATAAAGCGTGTTCACTGTGTGTAAAGGTAATATTGATGTGGCACTTTTTTATATGGGCAATATGGCTTTACATTATGTTTTAGTGATAAAACATGATGTGTGAGTGAAGTCACTCACTCACTCACTCACTCACTCACTCACACACACACCCTTGTATTCTGCTCCACGAACTACCCAGGGCGGATTTTACAACAAGTCACAGGGGAGGCTGAGGTGTTGACAGTAATCTGAAGTACTCTCTAAACTGTCTGTGCTGTATAGCTGACTGTGTTTGTGTTGGCCTTCACAGGGGAGGTCGTATGTATTTGACCAGGTGTTCCCCACCAACACCACCCAGGAGCAGGTCTACAACACCTGTGCCAAGCAGATTGTCCGAGGTGAGTCACATCCAACAGCTTGTTGCACATCACCATGTTCTTGGGATTTCCAGATCAGCTATGTCGGTTTACGCTCCATTCATTAGTAGCTCCTTCCTTAGAAAACCAGTTTCTATGGTGTGATGTAGTCACACGACCTACAGGTATGAGCATCAAAATGCACAGATGCAAGCTTGTATCACGGCACAGCGCAGCGGGGCTGAAGAATCCAGAGGATCAAACGAAACCAACACCCTGGAGAGTCAAATGCTCTTTCCTTCGCCCCTCCCTCCGTCTGCATCCCTCTACATGTCTATCCCCCCCCCTCCCCGTTAGGGTCTCATTTTTCTACCACCTTCAAAGTGCCTGTGGAACTCAATTGAACTAGTTCTGGATGGAACATGAAAAAGAAATTCATTTTGTGGGTGAAATAACTTATAGAGTGTGAGATTACAATGTAGGCAGAGGAAAGAAGAAATGAAAAAGGCACGATCAATCGCACAGCGCAGGGCAGGAAAGATTCATGGTTAGGGATTTAGGAGAATGAAGGCATTAGATGAGAAGTGAGATTTGAAATGTGTCCGGAGGAGAGGGTAATGGAGAGGGCAAGCCAAACCAGAGAAAGCTGGTTTTGAGAGATATATCCATATATTTGCTTTCTTTCCTTTTGTTCCGCTGTCTTTCTCTCGCACTCATGCTGTCTTTCTTCTCCGTCTTCTCTCCTCTGGTGTCTAGCAATCTCATCTCCCGCTGTCCTTATTTCCTGTCAGAAACATGCTCTTTATTCATTGTTCTCTAATGTGTCGGTCTCTCACTACGACCACCGTGAAGAAGCAGAGGAGTAGATGTTGCTGAGCTGAGAGCTGTGAGAGTAAAAGCAACACAGGAGTGGAGGAGAAGGGAGCGAGGGGAGAGGGTGCTGCATGGCGTCAGCTGAAAGCCTTTCTGATTAGTCTGTGGTCAGTTAACCCGTGGCAGCCGGTGCTTTCACGGCAATATGTTTTTCTTCATGCATGTTTGACTTTTCCCACAGGGGTTTATGAGACTATGTCAGCAGTAAGACATTCAGCAGTGTGTTGCTTTATAACCCCAACTGGTGAGGCGGTGTTGCTCTCACTGCAGCTCCTACCAGATGAATGGAGAGGATGATATATCTGTACTTGGTTGTTCCCTTCACTGAGTGACTTTAACGCTGCAGGTAGGTGTTGTTTATCGCGTGTAGCCGCAAAGGTCGTACAGCTTCTGTCCAAGCTTAAATACCATGTACTCCTCAGTGCACGCAGTCTTTATGAAGCACAGTTTGATCCGTCTTTGGAGCAAAGGCCAAAGATATTTGTCTTTGTCTGGGTACCCGTCCGCCTTCCTGTCTTATTGTTGATGCACCTGTCTGGATAAAACCTGTAATTCTGTCAGATTTTCTTTTTGTGTGCCACTCTCACAGCCATTTTTCATTTTCACATTGTTTTCCTCTTTGTTTAATTTCTCTCTTTATTTAACATGCTTTATTTTTCCTCATTTCAGATGTACTGGGTGGATACAATGGGACTATCTTTGCCTATGGGCAGACTTCCTCTGGAAAGACACACACCATGGAGGTACAGTATTGTTAAATAATTCAACACACACTGTGGATCACACACACACACACACACACACACACACACACACACACACACACACACACACACACACACACACACACACACACATTTTTCTTCTTTACTTTATTTATATCCCCTCCTCTGCTGTCCCTGACATTACATCTTCCTCCATCACTGTCATTGCTCTCTATCTCACTTTTCCAGCCTGCTGTGGGAACTAACCTCCTTTACAACTCTCTCTGGGAAACAACCCTGTTCCTTTTCAAGTCAAAGGCCTATCTGTTCTCCATTCTTTTACTATACTCTCAACTTAATTCATCCCAGGGTCCTCATGTATCCCACTCTTCACTCGCATGTTCTTATCTTGAGTCTTTCTTCTCGTAGGGGAACCTTCACGATCCCCAGGGAATGGGAATCATCCCCCGCATCGCTGAGGATATTTTCGAACATATATTTTCAATGGATGAGAACCTAGAATTCCATATAAAGGTTGGTGTGAATTTCAAGTAGTGTCTGTTCATGTGTGCATTTGTGCAGTTGTCTCACGCATACAGGGATGTGCATGTTCAATTTTGCTCTCACACACCATGATACATTCAATGGGAATTCGGCTTGAACCTCTGAGGTCATCCTCACATGGATGGGCTGAGTGGAATACGGCGAGAATCAATAAATGATGATATATAAACCATGATAATCCTACAATATTTGTTGTACTTATTTCCTTTTTTATCACAGTTTTATAATAGAGGATAATACCTTGCCAGGCACACAGGAGGAGAGATTACTGCAACATCATTTTGCATATTTGTACAATGAACATTCATCTTATTCCCCTCATTTATCTGTATCAGTTTCTCCTTCCATGTCCTCCATGTTGTTTAATTAGTTATTCATTATTTTTTGCTGCAGGTATCCTACTTTGAGATCTACATGGATAAAATTCGGGACCTGCTCGATGGTGTGTCTATGCACTGAAAATGTGAAAGCACAACTCACATCTGTTGATATTGTTCATTGTACATCCTTGAAGTACACAGTTGGAAATTCAAACCCTTATGTATAGCGGCACCTAGGTGCATAAGGATAAACTAACAATGTCACCAGGGTGTAATATCCACTGGGGATTGGGAGGGGCAAGTCCCCCTCACAAATTTCTATTTTATGCAAGCTGAGAGGAAATCTGCAGACATAACTCAGGGCTGAAAAAGATACTTAAACTGTGTCTGCATCAAACTAAACATACTTTAAAGTAGGGTTCATTTACAATAGTTAGGCTGTATGATGCCTTCCTTTATACTGCTGCTTATTGCTTCAGACAATAAAACTTAGTGGTTTTAGGCATTACACACACTGAAGCACCACAACATTGCAGTTCATAGTCTTATCACTGAGATATATAACCAGTACAAAATGATGGAGAGGCCTGAGCAGAGAGCTGTAGGCAGCATCCCTGTGATTACATCTTAAATGGAGCCTGAGACAGTGGTGAAAGCCCCCATCTGTATGCAGGGGAGTTCTCAGCGGCTGAGGAACATTTAAGCTATGGACAAAAAAAAAAAAAAGTCAACAGCAAGCGAGATGAATTGATGCAGCACAGAGAACAGCCTGTGTAGGTATTTGCAAAGAGAAAAAGTCAGTCTAGGGTGATAAAACACGCAAACGCAGACACACACCTGCACACAAAAGGGCACACAGTGTCCAAGGAAAAAACAGCACCACAATCCGGTGAGATTTTAATTACCATTGACAAGATAGGACGGTCAAATGTGAAATGACTAATGCCGGAATTTGGGCCAATAAAGTGGCTTTGCCAAAAATTAATATTTTGCTCGTTGACATAAGCAGAGGCACATGCTTAACCTCTCTGTGACTTTGGCAAAAATAGTTGAGTTCCATTAAAAACATTCAGAGCTAGAGCGTAAAATATTTTTTCACACTGCATTAGCCGAGTCTGACTCACAAACACGAGGGGAAACATAGTCAGGTCTGATTATAGTTGTGCTGAGTGTAAAAACACATTCACATGCCAGTGCTCATTTGCACACACACACACACACACACACATACACATACACAAGGCTTTGGGTAAAACAATGACCTCTCTCCTTATTGTCCCTCACACCCCAGTGACGAAAACCAACCTTTCAGTGCATGAAGACAAAAACAGAGTTCCTTATGTGAAGGTGAGTCATCTCACTGTTCGACAAGATTCAGTGTGACAGCAAAAGCTTGTGTATCTCTATTATGTAGATGTTGTTTGTGTCATTGGCGTGTGTCAAAAGAATAGTTTGACATCCTGGAAAATACTTGTTCTCATTTTGCTTTTAAGGCTTTAAGCTTAAAACAAAGACTGCAAACACATCTTTTCTTCTACTGAAGTTAGCATGCTAACCAGCTAGCTTGGGCCCATGTCGTCACTTTCTGATTGCGACTCACTGTAGCCACCAATCTGCCCTGAAGACATAGCGCTGTTCAGAAGGCGTATTATAGCCTATTCTCAAGGAACAATCACCACCACCCGCTCCTGGCAAGAAACCACGTTCAGTGGCAGAGAAAACTTACAAACAGCCCCTTTAATCTGTGCAAAACAAGTGTGAAAACAACAATTTGGTGTTTCATGAGTTCTTATGTACAGAGCAACTATTTCTTCAGAGCCAAGAAAAAAGACAAGAGTTTAAAGTGGATCTTCTCATCAAGCTACCTAGCTAACGTAACGCCAGAGAGCAAATAAGCTTATTACCCAATATGTCAAACTTTTTCTTTAATGTTTTGGGATACTGCAGTAAATGAAAATGCAAACTTTTGTTCTTCTGCAGACTTAAATATATGTGTGCATTTCTATGTGAAACTTAAAATGGGTGCATGTATATACCGTATCTGTAGATGTAGATGTGATGTGTGTTTTATTTCTCACTGCACAAATGAATGTGTGCACGTGTGTTTCTTTCACTAAGGGCTGCACTGAGCGATTTGTCACAAGTCCTGAGGAAGTGATGGATGTGATAGATGAAGGGAAGGCCAGCCGTCACGTTGCTGTCACTAGTGAGTCACGCTGTTGATCTTCCTGATGCTCTGACACTCGCACTGTCAGACGTGTCATGTCAGACATTTTTCACAGTTAAAGTAAAAACATTATAAGGTGCAAAGGTGAGAAATGCGTGATGCGGTGCAAAGTGAACATCTTGCTTTAACAACTCTCTGTTAGAAAAAAAATGAATGACATTTTAAATAAGGAGTCTGAATTAGTCTCTCCTCTCCTTTCCTCTCCTGTCCTCATCCTATCATCACTTTGTTCTTTAGACATGAATGAGCACAGTTCCCGCAGTCATAGCATCTTCCTGATAAACATCAAACAGGAAAACGTGGAGACGGAGCAGAAGCTGAGTGGGAAGCTGTACCTGGTTGACCTAGCTGGTAGCGAGAAGGTATGGCGAATGGGGAATTTCCTCCAAAATAACATTAAAAGTAGGGCTTTGCAGTGCTATTAAATCAAGGTATTCACTGTCAGCTGGATTTTGTAACAAGGGGACCAGACGTCTTTTCTCAGAAATGGGGGTTTCAGATATCAAAGAAGCAGATAAACAATGTATTAAAGCCCTGAATTTCCCCCCTTAAAGCATGGCACCGCACTGAATTTTTTATAAATATCACATTATAAAGAATCTGTCTGAGGGACTGAGGACTTGTTTGCATTTTGTCTTAGTTTAGCTTTGTCGCTGATGCTATATCAGGGTCGGTGTTTACTCATTTTGAGGAATGTAATTGGTTCTACTGATAGAGACAAAAAAGATAATTTTCTGAGGAGACTCAAAACTCCTTATTTTCAGTCTAGATAAGCTCTAAAAGAGGTTTCAGCCCAGACAGAGGTCACATTGACCCTTTGCCACAAACAACTAATTGTGTCCCCTGTTTCAAGGCCTCTTAGGTGAAATCTGAGTCAGCTCGCCTCATCACACCTTTTATAAAGCAATTTCTATCCAGGACATAGGTTGCACTCTGGAAAGCATGCAGACAGAAAAAACATTAGAGACACAGTTGAGCATGACCCTGGGTTTCTTGGGTTGATAGTATTGATGCAAAATATAGAATAGTGTGTGCTTAAAGTAGCAGGTGGCCATGTCGTCTGGGTAGATACTGATTTGTAGCTAATAAGTGCTGATGCTGCATCTGCAAGTCGCCTTGGTCATCCCTGGGGGTGCAAAAAGAAAATGGTTCTGCTCCAGCAACTTCGTAGAGTTTGATACAAAATATTATGACTGAACAGGAAGCTGGCACATGCTCCATTAAAAGGCTTTGATAGGACAACTTGCTCTCCTCTATAATTAAGCTCCTCATTATCTCGCTGTAAATAATTGTATCCCATGACGATTATGACACAATATGTTGTGGCTTTCCTTTTGAAGTTAAATGTCTTGCAGAAATCTTCTCAGACATCTGTTTGTAATAATTATATTTTATTTATTACATATATATATATATATGTTTTTTTTTTAACTCAAGTTATTTGGTACTCATTATAGGGAAACTAGAGTTTGTCTGTATACAAGTTAAACATTTTTGCATGTTCAACTGACCTGCTGGCTGTGCACTGATTAAAAAGACTCTTGGTTAAGCTAGCAATTAATTAGCATTGATTAATTGGATGTCTTCCAACTGAACACTGTCAGCATTTTCTTATATAATTGGAACCGAATTACACTTTAATTTCCAGGAGCCTTTTTTTTTTTAATTACAGTTACAAATCAGTCTGCTTCTAGGAAATTATAAGAAATTACATGATCTGTAAAATAAAGCAACACAGGAAAATAAACATTGTTTTCTTTTTCACATTTTTAGGCTGATAATGAACTTTACAAACTAATTTCTTCCACCTGTGTGTGTCTGTGTTTGTGTGTCCGTGTGTGTGTATCTTTGTCAGGTCAGTAAGACGGGTGCAGAGGGAGCAGTGCTGGATGAGGCCAAGAACATCAACAAGTCTCTGTCGGCCCTGGGGAACGTCATCTCGGCCTTGGCTGAGGGAACGGTACGGTGGAGAAATCTCTTTCTCTTCCATTGGGACTCTATGTGCTGACGGCTTTCCTCTTACTTGTTTGTCATTTAACAGATACCAAATGCTGTTGCCAGAACAATGTGTTTTTTCAAAATTGAGTCCAGGCTGCAGTGAATTAGCTGAAAGTATTAGATTAGAGCAATTTAAATGTCCCAAATGAGGGGATTTGTTTAGTGCCAAATGACACACACCAACAGTCAGTTAAAGCCAAATCACAGAGTACAGTGAATCAGCTCAGAATAATGTCCATAATCCTAAACCTAACCCTACCTTAAAGGAGTAGTTCATGTGGACATTTTGGTAAAATATGAGCTTTTCCTTCTTGCCAAGATGGGAAGATTGGCACCGGTCTGTGCGGTAAATGTTGAGGTACTCTCATATTGACATTTTTGTGTCCTGGGGTTGGATTAATGCTACAGTGACATGTGAGCTAGTTTTCTGTCCCCTCATCCATAATCCCCAATGCTGCTAAAGCTGGTAACTTATTTCCATAAATCAACAAATTCAACCAGCAAATTCACCCGCACGATTCCATCCTTGCTTCATCATTGTAATTAAAACACTCACCGTCTATTATTATATAACTCTTAAGGCTTAGGGAACTCTTCACAACCCTAATGGAAAAGCTCACAGACTGTAAATGCCTCACAAATCTTTCATGAATCTACTGGCATTCATTCTTTATTCATTGAGGAAGGACATTCTTTTTGAAAGCGTTTCAAAGGTTAAGATGGTGAAACTGTGACTGATGCAGCAGATGGAGAGAAACCTCTTCTTTCTTTGTTCTCTGCTGATGCTCACAACACATTATTTTTAGTTAAAAGAAAAGGAAAGGATTGCGCATGCTGGTGCAGCAATTCAGAATGTGCTCCACAGCTTCTTTAATCCTTGCCTTTCTGTCTTTTTCATGCCTTTCTCACCATCTCTGATTCCCTTTCATCCTTCCTTTCTTTATCTCTTTATAGAAATCCCATGTGCCGTACCGTGACAGCAAAATGACTCGTATCCTGCAGGACTCACTGGGCGGGAACTGTCGCACCACCATGTTCATCTGTTGCTCTCCCTCCAGCTATAACGACGCAGAGACCAAATCCACCTTGATGTTTGGCCAACGGTAACATGCTTCTATGCTAAGTAGCCATGGGCTGCTGCACTGTGCAGCACAAGATGCATTTCTGTCTTGCTGAGCTGCAGCTGTTGGGATGTTTTTCTGCTCAAATGTGTTTTCAATTCAGAAATGCTGTTCACATATTACTGCCTCCAACTTTGCTTTTGATGGCCCACACATGGCTTTAGAGGCAGGGTTTGTGTTGCAATTTGGTGTCTGATCGTGCTGGGATTGCATAAAGAGCATCTTTTCTAATCTAAAGGGTAAGCTGCAGTCATAGAAGCAGAGATTCAGTTTGTCTGCCAGCTTTCCACTCCTATTGCTCACTGTCGACTCAAAAAAAAAATCACAGATTGAAAGAAAGATTTTGAAAAAAAAAAAAGAAGAAACTCCATATGCATTTTCATCCCCTTTCCTCTTACAATGAACTCTTTGAATAGAGACTGACACGATAGTGTTGGTTGAAATAGATAATGTATGACCGAGCTAAGGGAGTGACAGACTCCACAGATATTTGAATTTTACCGAACAGAAAATTTGGTCTCTTATCTCCCTCTGTCAGCCACAGCAGCAGTTGAATGCCATGACAAAACTGCTTCTTTTTTTTCTTTTTTTTAAATAAATCAATATAATGTCAAAAACATTGTGACACAATATTAAACACTTTATGTCATACTTTATTTGGATAGTTCATTGTTATCAACAAATCAAGTGACTATAACGTGACAGTAAAAGCCTGCAGATGTTAGAAATAGAGAATCTATGATTCGGCTCAGGATTTAGCTCATTGTCTAAAGACATCAAAAAAAAAAAAAAAATCCATTAACACGCTGTTCAACATTAACTTTTTGTCACCTGATGTTTGATTATCAACATTTCACTATCCAAATAAAGTGTCACTTAGATCCTGATGTGATGACACCAACTTTAGGTAGGGCTGTTTGTCTCGCTAATATCAGGGAATGAATGAATAAGCACAACAGTGTTTTCTCACTGGAGTGTGAAATTATGTGAACGCCACCAATGTGAAAGTCACAACCAGAGCTGAGTGCTGCTGCTGTAGCATCATGAATGTTTCAACTATGTTGTGCCACTTATTAGAGTTATAATCAAGAAATAATTTATAGTCACATACATACTCTGTTCTCTTATGAACTTCATGAATGCTGTATTTTTTTTATGCGTTGATATATTTTACAAGGTCTGAAGCATTTGTACAGTCAAAATTTTTGCCTCCGTATGCCTCCCTCTCCCTCATGCACCATCAAACACAATTTGTAGAAAGCCAATTTGCATAACAATTAATGAGATGCAAGCCCATTTTCATTGAGCAGCCAGGGCTGAAATACCCTTGTTGACAGTTCCTCTATTCTCTGCTGTTCTCTCACACCTTTTTTTTCCTTTCTACATCTTTTCCTCTCACCTCACTACCTTAACACTGTTTCCTTCCTCCTTCTCTCTTCCTTCCAATTAGAGCCAAGACCATTAGAAATACTGTATCAGTGAACCTGGAGCTCACAGCAGAGCAGTGGAAGAGGAAGTATGAAAAGGAAAAGGAGAAGAACAGGTCAATGAAGGAAACCATTCAGAGGCTTGAGGCTGAGCTCAACTGCTTGAGGAAAGGTAATACTCGCACTGGTAACATGCTAACAGCTGACAAAAACACTCCTCTAGGGAAGAACTGTGGAAAATGTTGCCCTAGGCAGTTGGACATTATCAGTACTTTTATAATAAGTTTATATTTTTTGTCACACCATTTTGGCTGACTGAAATTATTATTACTAGTGGACCAATTGCCATGGAATTTTGTACAGACATTCATGGTCCGCAGAGGATGAAGTGTACTGAATGTACTGACTCTGGAGATCCCCTGACTTTTCTTGTAGCGCCACCTTGAGGTTCACATTTGTGTTTCTGAGTGCAATGTCTCAACAACTGTTGAACTGATTGCAATGAAATTTGGTGCAGACATTCATGTTCCCCTCAGGATGAATCATAATGGCGTTGACGATACTCTGACTTTTCATTTAGCGTCATCATCAGGAACCACACACGCGCTTTATGCCACACATTTATCTTCGTGTCTGCACAAAGTATGCCTACATTACCCACAGTCCATCTGACCGACAACAGTTCAGTTGGAGATGTGGGGTGTGTTACGCTAGTTGTGGCTAGCCAACAGAGCTACTAACATGCCTGTGACTCGTAGTCTTGACAAATTATTGTTATGGATGGCAGAAAAGGGATGAAAATTCACCCCAGCTTTAAGAAAAGAAACCAGGATCCTGAATCAGCTGTTTTATGTTTGGTGAAAAAGATCACCTGCCAAGCTGCCACTGAAAAAGTAAGACGAGGTTTGTGCTGGTAGTCAAGCGCAGAGAACACACCAGCTACATGGTCCCCTATAGAAAAATCCATTCAATTCATGTCCTTGTATGTTCTAGCCTCTGTCTTCATGCATGGCAGAGTGCTCACTAACAGGACTGAAAATTTCCCCAGCCTGCAGACATTACTTTTCAGTCCACGTAAGTGCATATTTAACCTCACTTGATATCTGAACATATGCCCTATGGAGATATATGGGAAGAGCAGCCAGACTTTTTGGAACTGTGCCCTAAACACTTAAAAATCTCTTTCTGGCTGTTTTTATTTCATAATATTCAGACTTTTACTTTAACTGGATTCCCCTCACATTATGCTGGGAGGAAGAAACGCTGGGGGCTTTATGTTTTATGAATCCTTATGTATTAGTAATCCTCACAGCGACAAAGGTTAATCACATCTAACGGAGAGTCATACATACACTTGTCCTCCTCCATGTCATCACACACAACCCTGTGTCCGTGCGCACACAAGAACACAAGCACATGAAGCACTACACTCGCATATTCCCTCGTAATTACTCACACACGCGCGCGCACACACGCACATCTGCCCTCTCCTGCTGGACTTCAGGTCGATTCAAATGTCAGTGCTCTCAATGGTCATGATCGGTTGACATTTAAGCTGTGTAATGGATCCTCTCCGGTGTTTTCCTGAACATCATTCCATCACAGCTTGACCTGAATTTTAAAAATGCTGTAACACATCTTTATTGAGCACCTACAGTATCATTGAAAATGATTCCTTTTATTGCCTCATCCCACTCAGCTACTCTGATTCTCCTTCACATAGACGCACACATGCAGTCACACACACACAGTCTCCCCCTCAACTCTCCTACTCTCTATCTCTCTTACAGTTTAGTACTTTTAATTTCCTAATGGATCATTTTGACAACATCGTTGCCCCCATTCTCCCCTCACTGCTCCCTGTATTGTTGCCCACCTCGGGCCAGGAACTCCCTGAGACGGATGTTGTTGACCTCCGTCTTGCACCACATTATCCAACTCTTTACTCAAGGGTGTCCCAAAGACAGGAACAGCTGTCACACGCAGCAAGTTCCATCCAGTATAGAGCGGGAATCTCCCATAGTGTGCAATGCAGGTTTTTGTTCCAGTTAACCTGACAGATGTTTTTACTGATTAGCACACCTTCAACTAGACAGGAGGATCTGATCTGTGAAAGGTGTCAGTTATCTTAAGTATGGATTACTTTGACCTTGTCTTGAAGGGGCAAAGCACTCAATTTCCAAATTGATCCTCCTGTTTTCCAGTTACAGTACAACTACAACTCAGTCAAATCAGTAGCGTGAAATGCTGGGTCACACAAAAACAGAAGTAGAAGTAGTTTCCAGGCGGTTCAGAATAACACAAAGAAAGACAGATGCAGAAAATTGACAACATTTAATATACTAAATATGTACGCAAATACAGGCACTTAACGAAGCCCAAGCTTAGTCCCCTTCAGACAGCATCAAGCTGTTTATGCTCATGTGTCTTAAGAATTGTGGAAAAAGCAGAATGTGAAATGATAAATATGTCATAACAAAAAACTTACGACACATTAGAGTTTATAATCTTCTCATATAAGGACACATTTAATACATGAAAAAATTAACATCTTTTGTAAGGAAAAACATCCTGAAAGACATCATTGTTTTGGCTGGACCGCAACAGCATAGCCAGTCCTATAATCCTGTATGTCCATGACTGATGGACTGAGTTGACTGACTGACTGACTGATTGACTAAGTGATCATAATTCCATCATTGGTCAGCTAAATACCACATGACTAAGTTGGTTTTTCCCCATTGGTCGTTGGTCTTTCAAAAATGAATTGGCGCACACGGTTTCTGTTTGGGGGTGGGGGGGTGGGGTGTTTAGTTTGCTTCAAATCCGCATTGTGGTTCGCTTAACCTGTGCATTGTGAACACAAAGCGCTTCAGCTTCGCTTTGCCTTTTGCCATTGTATTTCAGCCCTGCTGTAGACGATAACAAGCTATTACACTGGGATGCTTGAAAATGCATATATTTGGTTCTTTGACATTGATATATACTCAGTGGATTACTTCAGTACAGCATGTCTGTTTATTTGTTAAATATGTCTTACCATATACTCTTTACCATTAGTGTAAGAATCCTACTTTTGTATTGTACAGTGATTGTGTTACAACCTATTTCTCAGGTCACTTCATGCTTTTCCCCTATTTCTAGAGACACGTCAGCAGAAACCCCTTGATGCTGCCTGAGGAAGAGCATCAGGCTTCAAATGCTTTTACAATCCAGAGTGGCTGTCAATCCCAGCTTTTGTCTGTGTTTTTCATGCCAATAATTGCCTGTTCATGTGTGGAAGCATATTGAACTTTTCTGCATTCACCAGCTCCCATCCTTTTGTTTTGTGAATTTCTCCAAGAATCTCTGCCATGGCCAGGCCCGAGAAAACTGGCATTCTAACATTTTATACTTATGGTATTTTGCACGGCTGTCTGCATACATGAAAAAAATGCTAATTTATGGCACTGAAATATCTCAGTCGTGAGATTTAAATGCATTCAGGAGTAAAGAAAGGACATATGTTGAAGATTAACCCACTAATCCCTTCTTTTATGCATTAAGCCGTGGAGGGATTTCACAAAGATAAGAGCCTCACATTCACACACAAAAAATCCAATATATTGTCCCTCGTCTTAAGGTGAGGATGATGTTGTGCTGGGGCAGCGTGAAGGATCGGAGGATGTTCCCCTGGTGGCTCCAAAATCTGAGGAGCCAGTTCTTGACATCTGCAGCCCCTGCAGCCCCTGCAGCCCCTGCTCCATTGCGTCCTCCATTGTGGTTCACATTTCTGAGGAAGAGCGGCAGAAGTATGAGGAGGAGATCCGCAAGCTGTACAAACAGCTGGACGAGAAGGTGATGAATGGGTGCCGCATGAGGACTGTGAGCATGAATGTAGAGCTGATTACACAGTATGGCAGATTTTTGTAATGGTATGCACACATGAATACAAAGAGCCTATCGTACATGTATTATTCATGTTAATGAATTCAGGATCAGACACATAGTAGTGACTAATATGGCAACTCTTAGGAATAGATGTCATTAGGGAAATAGTAATGTTCTACATTGAAAAGCATTAAAGCTTTAATTTATTTAACACATCATATTGTCTACGCGTATGTATCCTGCACTCCACAGCGCTGCAATGTGTAATTGCTTTTATCAACAGATATTACATTAAATATGCAGAACGATTAGTGTGTCAATGCACTGGCACAGTTTATCTTTCCTTTACAGTGCATATGAGAAAAAGTAGCCATGTTTTTTGTGTGTGGTTGCACATACTGTACAGGACAATCCATGGGGATGCATATATTTTTTCTCTACTCAATGTATGCAGTACACTCGCAATAGTTGATCTGATGCAGGATATTCTATGTTGCATGTTA
Organism: Seriola dumerili; assembly: GCF_002260705.1. NCBI lineage: Eukaryota > Metazoa > Chordata > Actinopteri > Carangiformes > Carangidae > Seriola > Seriola dumerili. The sequence continues at coordinate 2,017,624 of NW_019174376.1, read as the reverse complement.
AGTGTACATATACAGGCGACACACCTTAAACATTTTGCTATTGCAGTGTTTTTATATATGATCAGTTAACCACAGACCATCAATTAAATGCTTGCTGAACCATAATTAGACTTACACTTAATAATTATAATGTCTTTTGTTTATGGTTAGACTGTATTAATGTTTTTTTTTTGAATAGTATTGAAACTAGTACAGAGTATCTTTACTGTACCAGTATATATAATCCATAACACTTTAAATAAACTGCATCTATTCCATGTGTCTCTTTACCACTAAAGGATGATGAGATCAACCACCAGAGCCAGATGGTGGAGAAGCTGAAGGAGCAGATGCTTGACCAGGAGGAGGTAAAAGACCATGGTTTTACATTCTTTCATGGGTTTGGTTAAATGGCTCACAGTAGGCTGCGCATCTTCAAATGTAGCAGAAATTTGAATAGAAGTCAGTCAGTGAGAGGTTTATTATCTTGTCCTTGAGAGGGGTGAGAAAGAAAAAATAACTCTTTTCAGGTGCTAGAAAGCACTTTAAGAACATAGAGTGTCATTGTTTAATCATGAGTGCGTTATTTAACAGCAGTGTGTAAAATAGAAAATTTGATTCCAGTGGCTGCTCAGGCACAAGTTATTGAAGCAGGGATCAATAGAAAGATTGATTAAGGACTGATGCATGATGTGGTATTTGTTCATTTTGATACATGTTGTGTCTTTATTTGTGAGAAAAAAGAAGGAAAAGACCCATGTTGCCTTTTTTTAGCTGACATTACTGACGTTGTGGCTAATAAACAAGCAAATGCCCTGTGACGACCTGGTATGTTGTGGATGAGCATGATCTTTGTGAATTTAGTGAATTTTTATACCACAAAAGTTTCTGCAGCAAACAGACTTGTCTATCTATATGTGCTACTTCTGGGGGAGAAGAGCAATTAAAAGCCTCCATTATAAGGTAATTACAAACAGTATTTACACCTTGTTTTCATAGCAGTGGCTAGACCAGTGGACTAAATAACCTGCAACAGGCTTCGGCGAATACTCCACTGCCAAGTCATTTGCAAAATTACTTCATTCATATTCCAAAATGGTCCTGCTGTGGGTTGAGCTGACATGGTGGTAACTACCTAACCTTAGTCTGTGTGCAGTAACATGAATTTACATCCATTTGGCCAAACACAAGCTGTATGCTGCAGTTCAAACATGCAGGCACCCTGGGCAGAGCAATATCTACATTTAATGACATCCATTCAATGAAATGACCCACAGTGGGCTGCAGCAAAAGACAAACAAATACCATGCTGGCAAAATAATGTCAGCTCTTACAGAGTCAAGGGATGTTCTCAGATCAATATTTAAAAAAATGTTTCATCTGTTAAATTACATCTGTATTGTGTGCCAAGGTTTGTACACATGCTTATCGCTTGTTACCAAGAGATCAAGATAAACCTCACAATTAATGTTTTATTAAAACCCAGCTGCTCTGAAATGTAAATAATGAAGAAGGAGCTGTTTTTGTATAGAATACTAATGTAAATTTGAGTTTCTTTGCGCATTTTAACCAAAGCTTTTGTTTAACTTGCTGTTTATATTTGGCTGTTAAATCTCTGTGGCCCTCAGCTTCTAGCATCATCCAAGGGTGACAGTGAGAAGGTGCAGTCGGAGCTCGGCAGGCTGCAGACAGAGAATGAATCTGCTAAGGCGGAGGTGAAGGAGGTCCTCCAGGCCCTGGAGGAGCTGGCAGTCAACTACGACCAGAAGAGCCAGGAGGTAGAGGAGAAGAGCATGCAGAACAAGATCCTGGCTGAAGAGCTTTCAAAGAAAATGGTGGGTCAGGCTTTCTTGTTAATATTTCATACTAAAAATGTGACTGAAAATGGAGCTTTTACCAATTAAAGGAGTAAATAGACATATGCTGCGTTGTGGTTCATATTGTGGACATGTACATTGAGTAAAGAAAAGGAAGAAAAAAACATTAAGGTTTAAAATAATCTGTCCATCTGTCAAATTAAGCCCCTATCTTTCAAAAATATGTAGAACTTGTGGTTCAAAATGCAATTAGGGAGATAATGAGTAAAATTGGAGAGCTACATGGAAGGAAAGATAAGAGAGAAAATTCTAATAATTGGGTCGCCTGCAGTCAGATACATTTAAGAACGATAAAAACTATTAGGAAAAAAAATCAAAATAGGATGGTAAAAAATGAAAAAGGATGACAAATGTAACCAGTGAAGGTCTGCTGTTTTTGTCATAATCATTCCAGACAACAGTCAACAGCATGACATAAAGCCACAAGTTTTCTGCCGTACAGCAGAATATTTATTTGTGTTGGACATCAGAAATATCCTCGGAAAGTGTATGTCACACTGAATCTAAAAATATGTTTGTCATGAGATGCGAGCCTCACACCTCTGTCATAGAGAATGACTCGAAGCAGAGTTTCAGGTGTTTTTCAGCTGTGATGAAAGATGACAGTTTTGAAATAGTGCAGCTCTGCTTATTTATTGATCATTCACAGGTTTGCATGTGAGTGGATTGTTATGCCGCATTTTAGTAAGTGGGAATGTGCAGTTGAAAATAAGGAGAATAAGGAGAGACCATTGACAGAACTGGTCAGTTCTCCATAAGGTTATTGTGACTGGCTCAGTGGACTGAGAGGACCATTATTCATCTTGTCTAAACCTCTTTAATATTTCATGCACCGTTTTACAATCTGCCACCGCGTCCTCCTCTCCCTCTCTTTCTTTCTCAGAAGCTGGTCCAGACATTGATTGAAAGGAGCTCACAATGTAGCCACTGAGTGCAAATTTTATCTTGCTAAACGCAATTTAAACCCTTCGTTCTCCTCCATCGTATCACTTACCACGTCTCCACTATAGCCTCTTCAGTCTGTTCTGCTCTGACCTCTCACCTGACACAGCTCCCTCTCAGGGACCCCACCTGGCAGTCTGACAGGATGTGAAACTGAGTACAAGGAACCATGCAGTGATCTGAAGAGAATCCCATCCTCTCAGGGCTCTTCCCAGCTTCACCTCCCCCACCCGCACCCCCTTACTCTTTAGGGCCGCAGGATGCAGAGAGTGGCTCCCATAATGTGCAGTGTTGCAGGTTTTTGAATGTTTTCATATCCATAGTTGAAATGGTGCGGCATTGACCTAGAAAAAGTGTTGCAATGAGGTACATTCATCACTGTCTTCACCCCACCGTCTCCTCAGCTGCCTGCATTGTTGCTTTCAGTGGAAACTCCTCTCTTCTTCTGCAGGAGACCACACCATCGCTCACTGTTAACTGCCATTCATCTGCTCCCTTAAGCACCTTCATTCATCCATATGTCCACTTAAGCCCCTTTCTATCGTTATGATTAACTCCATTCATCATTCAACCAACCAGCTCTTCTCTGCCATATCTCGTCATAAATCTTTCTTCAACTACACTGAACATTTTTCATTAACCTCTCTCTTCTCTTCTCCTTTTTACTTATTAATAAATGAATTGATTTCAGTTAATTATTTACCGTCATTCATGCTATGTAAATGTTTTGACGTGGGAAGTGACCTGGAAAATGATCACAGGGCTTGAAGTTAATGACGGAGATGAAGATGGAGAGGTTGATAAAGGAGTAAATGTTACTGTATTTAAGAAGGTGCTTAATGGTGCTTTCAGTTGACTTAATGATTCATGGGGGCAATAATCTGAAATACGCCATTAAAAAAAACAATGGCTTAAGAGCATTATTTAGATGATTCACTCAATATAAAATTAAACACTTTGAATGCGTCTTCAGATCTTCAAACCTTTAGGTACCATAGCAGCATCAGAGAGGAAACGGACTATATATCTGAAATGAATACATTTTTCTTACTCATCACTCACCACTGAACAAAGACCAGAGTTGTAGCTATCAATGAAGACACCAAGGTCATTATTCCTCCATATAATTTTCACTGGGGAATTTGGGCTCAGGACCTCTAAAATCCTGGCTATGTTCCTGACCAACAGCAAAAGTTTTCTTGCTCTCATTCATTTTGTTAGACCTGTAGTGCCATCGATTGAATCCAAATTGTTTCATTGTGTTCAAGCCATTGGGGCGACAGTGTTGTTTAGAAGCTGCCTGCTGTACAAACTGGAGAAGGATAAAGTAAGCTCCATCATTCGCTCTCCCAGATCCTTTCATCCAGCGCCACCGCCATCAACACCTATCTTGAAGTTTATTGATTTGTAATTTAGCAGCCATTATGTTTTGTTACTTGAGTTTCTTGGATGAGAATGAGGTCAGGGTATAGGTATAGTGCTCCGTGAGCGCGCTGGAACAATGCTCTGCCACTTTTTTTCTCCAAGTGAGGAAATAGAATATTCTCAGTTTGCATAATCCGGTTGAAATTCATATACATTTTTTTAAGTGCCTGAAGATCCAGTCATCACTCAAACCTATGTCGTACAAGACAGCCAATAAAAACAAATTGAATGGTCAACATTGTCATATTGATATTTAAGGTGTGTTGATTGATTCACATTGTCAACTCATGCATTGAGTAACATGAAACAAAACATTTCACCTTAAAAGTTGTCAGTAGCTGCCAGTATATAGCTCCGTGTCCTCACCACTACACCACCCCCTCTGTGCTACCATCACAGCCAACAACACATCAGTTGAGACCAGGGAACTTATTTATTTGTTTTTCCATGACATTATCTACCCAATAAATGTGAAAGAAATATAAAATTACACCCAAGTGCCTACTTAAGCTTTTCTCTAGGCTACCCAAACAAATACTATGACAACTATAAAGGAGCCATTGTCATTTTTCCCCAGCTCAGTATCTACTATGGTTGAGAGAAATTACTCTAGTTCCACAAAGAGCATAAGCAGGCAGTGGAGAGTAATCCAAAGCCAGTGGCTATTTGTTAAGGCCGTGATGGTACAACTGACCAACAGACTGGAGGCCACACATTAATATGAATAATACCAACAATACCTTCGATTTTAGCTTGTTTCCAATTTTTGCTTTGGCCCTTCTGACTCCTCCCAGGAATTCCCAATGTTAATCCAGCTGGTGTTTTGTTGTAAATGATTCATCATTTATTTTCATAAAGTATCTCAGTCAAAGTTTTTATTGTCTGATTTCCAAGGGCATCACTCCCATTTCTATCAATGAGACAGGTATTAGTGTGAAATGCCCCACTACATATTCCCAGGGCTTTAGCTTGTACAATACCCAGTTTTGTAATCATTGTAGGAGCTGCTGATCCATAAGTCACGCATCAATAATCAATAATTGATCTAATCATTGCTCTATAAATCATCATCATTGACTATCTGTCAGCCCCCCAGTCAGAACCTGCCACACACCTAAGAACATTTATTATTTTTCCACTCTGTAGTAAAACCTGTTATTAACCTAGTATTGGGTACCAGGCTCCACCTCAAGTTCCTCTGGTAGCACTTCCAACCCTCACCTGTACTGACCCTGTAAAATAAATCCTGCTTGAATATATAGAATTGCTAGTTCTCTGAAGAATTACAGACTTGATGTGATGAATCAAACCTCTATAATTCATGCCAAATGGAGAGAAGACCTTAGCGTGGTTGTTTTCTGAAAGGACTTTCAGAGCGCCTTGCTTTGAGAGCCCAGTTTTGAAGCCCAGGTAAAGAAAACGTTCGGTCATGTTTTTATCATTTGAAAAATACACCTAAGGTTAAGTCTTTTATTTCAGCCGCCGATTTGGAGAAACTCATCCATGCTTTTATTTCCTCCCAGCTAAACTACTGCAGCTCCCTATACACCCGTCTCAGTCAGGCAGGAAATGCTGCAGCTCGGCTCAGTCCAAAAAATGTATTCATATCACTCCTGTTATAAGGTCTTTGCACTGGCTGCCTGTTAATTTTAGGATTGATTCTTAGATTAAATAAATAAATAAAAGCTGGCCTCTCCCTATATTTCTGAGCTTTTATCCCCCTCTGAGCCAGGACGCTGTCTGAGATTTGCTTTTGCTTTTCCTTTGCTGTCAAAGTTTTACTTCTTGTCTGTAAATCACTAAATGATCTGGGCCCTAAATATATTTCTGGAATGCTTGATGTATATAAGCCTAATAAGTCTCTAAAATGTGTAGGAGCTAGTCAGCTAGTGGTGTGTGGAGATAAAACTAAACAGGGTGAAATGGTTTTCAGCCACTTTGCTCCTCACTGCTGGAACCAGCTCCCAATGGATATCAAATCTGCCCAAACCGTGACTTGCTTTAAAAAGAAACTAAAAACTGCTTAGTCTTAATTTAATCATTTAATTTAATCTTGCACTTTAATTACATGTTTTATAATCTGTGTTTTTATACTGTTTTCTATTTTTGTGCTTTTATTTCTGTTTTTTATGCTTCTTGTATATCTGTTAAACATTTTGAATGTGCCCTGTATGATAATGTTCTATACAAATAAATTTGCCTTGCCTAAATGAGCTGCGACATGAAAAATTTATGAACAATTCATAAAGTCAGTCTAACATTTGATCATGAGGTCAGTTATACTTGTTTGATGTATGTAAACTTGCCACCGTAGGAAAAGTGTTTGGATAAAATAACAATAAAAATTGAATTAGAAGCTTACGTGTCATAGTTGCGCTCTAGTACTTAAACAAATAGCACTACATCCCTGGTCAGGGGTTAAAATGTCTTGCAGCTGTGTGTGCTCTCAGGATAATGGACTCTCATTAACCTTTTCTCTCACTTCACCCCCACGCAATATTCTCTCCCTTTATTATTCCCTTGCACCTTCCAATCTCTTCTCCCTCGTTTGTTTATCTCCTCTAACACTTCCTTGTCTCACTCCTCTCCTCCGACAGGGTCATCTGATGGCTTTAGAGGCAGAGCTGTCCCGTATCCAAGAAGTGAGCAGCCACCAGAGGAAACGCATCGCTGAGATTCTCAACGGGCTCATGAGGGAGCTGAGTGAGTTCAGCACCATTGTTGGGAACAAGGACATAAAGTTGGTGAGTGAAGCTGAGGCTGCAGGTTTGAAGACACTGCATTCACTTACCAAAGATGTTGCCAAGGAACAAACAGTGAAACACTGAAATAAGATACTTGATGTCTGCAACTACAGATGAGAAATTGTATGCAGTTTTAGGTACCTTTCTGTATTTGAAACATTTTTACTTTGAATCCTGGTGTTTCCAGACTATCAAAGCAAGAAAAAAACATTTAAATGTTTCGGCCCATTTGATGCAATCTGGACAAAGAAGCTTCTTCTCATTGTTAGAGTTATAACTCACAAACCAGTATGCACAGGCAGATCAGATGTCATACACATAATGTTGGTGTCATTGCAGCTTGCTCACTCCAGTGAGAGCAGTGATAACCATCCGTGAATAGGTTTTAAATCTTATTGAAGAGGTGCTCATTTTGACCTCCGATCTTACCTCATAATACCAAAACGTAAAGGTTTTCTTCTATAGATTCACCAAGATATAAAAATTATTAGGTGAAAAAAAATCAGGGTTCAGGTATAGGCCATAGCTAACTTGTGTACATCATTGAAAGCATGATCACGCCCAACTAAGACACGTAAGGACCAAAAGAAACAAACCAAAGAAACAGTCAAGGGTTCAAGAGTTCACAATGTACAAAAATGTGCCTGCTTGTTCCAGAGCAGCACTACAGCTTTAACATACTTGCAGTGGAAAATGTTCAATGCCTTGCACGTCACTTTATACACATCGCTGTCTAATTTAGCTTGACATATCTGAAGGGCCATACATGAAACATTGTAGTCAACATGAACTATGTATTGCCCATGACCCTGAATTTTTCTGTATAAGACCCGGGGATAGTTTATAGGCATATTCACTGTCATCTGTAATGATCAGATTGATTTTGATGTGTAAGTTCATTTCAGAGCCTCTTGAATCACAGCACCTGCTAAATGATGCTGTTAACCTAATGGATGTGCATACGAAATGCCAGAAAGCCTCCCTTCCTCCCTCCCTGTTCAATTGCATTTAAATCATCTCTACTCAATCTTAACCAAACATCTCCACTACTCTTTGAACTGTCCCACCTCCTCTCCTCCTCCCTCATCCGTCCACAGCCCATGGAGATCACCGGTGCGATCGAGGAGGAGTTCACTGTGGCTCGCCTCTACATCAGTAAGATAAAGTCGGAGGTGAAGTCGATGGTGAAGCGCTGCCGTCACCTGGAGAACCTCCAGATGGAGTGTCACCGCAAGATGGAGGAGACGGGAAGAGAGCTGTCCTCGTGTCACCTCCTCATTTCACAGGTGAGGGACTGGTGGGGAAAAAAAGAACTGCTCATCTGTTACCCCAGGGGCAATTTTTTTCTGTTGACATGGAAAAATCAGGACACGGCAACTTACAACACTGCAAAATATTAATTATCACCACAAACGACTGAGTGACGTTTCAAGCTCACTCCCCTTCGTCAGTCTAATTAACATCACACATTGCTATGTAGGCCTCAGTGTGGTGTTAATTACTCTGATGAAGAGCTGTGTGCTCAAAGCGTCACTCAGCTTATTTTGGAGACAACAGCTTTTTGGCATTAGAAGCTTACAGTGTGAAAACTGTCTGAAAAATTCTTAAAGCATTGTGTGTTTTCTGTTCTATGTGCTGATGTGGTTGCTAGAAGCCATCATGATGTAAATGTTACTATCTTTGGTATTTAAATTAAATTCCCTGGTGAATAGAGATCATAAATATTCAGGGTAAACCGTATCCATTCAACTCTGAGTAAAAAGTACATTTTATCCTCTCTTGGGTAGAGTTGCTTTGCTCATCAGTATACCATGCTCTGAATTTCAGCACGGTGCTAAGATCCGCTCTCTAACGGAGTACATGCAGAATGTGGAGCTGAAGAAGAGACAGCTGGAGGATAGCTACGACTCTCTGAGCGAGGAGCTGGCTACACTCAAAGCTCAAGGTAGATTAACACAAATCATTATTGTGTAAAACTGATGTAAAATAGTAGCTCCATCAATATATGAATCCAGACAAACACCAAAACATACATAACCAGTGAACAAATAAGATTAACTAAGACTGTGAGGCTGAAGAATTAACAGCACAGTGAACTAAATGCTAATATCAGCATGCTAACATGCTCACAGTGACAATGCTGATGTTAAGCAGGTATAATGTTTACAATTTACACCGTCTTAGTATTGTGTGTTAACATGCTAACGTTTGCTAATTACTAAACATAACTTAGCCTAGACCTAAGGTGGATGGGAACCTCATTAGTTTAGCAGGTACTTGGTCATAAACCAAAGTACTGGACAAATTTAACTTTGGACCTGATGATTGCTCTAAATGAAAAGTGAAAAGATCAAGCAACTAATGCTCAGGAGAACATGAATGCCTGAACTGAATTTCATTTTCGCCAATCCATCCAATATTTGTTGACACATTTCACTCACAAATATCAGCCTCATGGTGGCGCTAAAGGAAAATGTCCAAGGATCATAAAAGTCAATAGGATACATCGTCAGGGAACAATGAATGTCTTTTTTTTTTCACATCCGTCGAGCATATGTTGAGATATTTCACAGTTAAAAACTTTGACCTGCTGGTGGCATTAGATGAAAAGTCAGAGGGCGCATCATTACATCAACAGTGGAAGGTCATTAGGTTCATCCTCTCCTGAATGTCTTCAACATTTCATGACAATCCATCTAAAGGTTGTTAAGGTATTTCAGTCTGGATCAAAGTGGTGGACCAGCAGACTATCCATACAGCCATGTCACTACTAAGACTAAAAAGACAAAAAAGCAACAGATGTATAATCTCAGAATACTACTCAAATTTACACAGCCAGCATTGTGACATACATGTAAAGTACATTAATCAAGGTTTTGAGGGGAAATCTAGCCAAACCTGAAGTGCAAGGATCAATATTGCACAAACACGGTCTGTTCAGTACACATAAAATATACAGTACAAGCTTAGCCTCAGGATAAGGTTGACATATTTTACCTTCGAAATACCAAACCAGGAGCAAGAGAGAAGACTCCAAATATCAATATGGTTGGATAAGCATAATGACACATTTATGGTTGATGAATCAGGCAAAATATAAGGCTTCAGGAGGAAATCAAATCAACATTGAAACAGTCAGCAAAACGGGTCTTTGCTCAGTATTAATTCAAATAAAGGAGAAGTTTACAGAGGCAAATTCTTTCAACTAAACTAAATATTTTTACGATGACATTGTGCTGAAGGGATTCAAATTATAAGTGATAATCTGATAAACACTGTGTGACATTTCTTAGTCACTGCACAGTGAAGGACAATGTTTAGATGGATAAATCTTGCTGAATTGCTGACTTGAGATGCCAAAGTCAAATTTAAGGTTAATGCTCTGACACAGTCAGACAAAATCACGTCCGTACAAATGTAGAAAGACAACAAACCTGTCACTGTGTCTCAACTCCACCGAGCTAGAACTGGAAGAAACTTGCTCTCTGCTTAAAACCATTTTACTGGCTTCAGTAGAGAGCTTCAGCCCGTGCCAGAGGCCTCTCTATCCTGTCAAGAGAAAGAAAAACAACAGTAAATGCTGATGAACAGCTTTGGCTCCCGAACATTTCACCGCACCAGCACAAATAGATTAATGGTACATTTGAAACCGTGCGATGTCCAGCTAACTGCAGTTATTCCCAGTACACTGACACAATTCACAAATCAGGCCAAAGGCAATGTGTTCCTGAGGAGTCTCACAGAACTGCATTAAATAACTGGTGGATTTAAGGGCAGGTAAATCAATTTTGGCCCCACTCCACACCTGAGCCGGGCCGTCCTGGAGTCGTTACAGAAGTAGATAAATACAAAGTGCTGCAGGTCATGTTGATGATCACACAGCCTGGCGTGAGGTAGAGAGCTCCTAATTTCATCATCAGACAACAGGAACAGCAGTGAGTCAACAACAGATCAGATCGGCGTGACACAATAGCTGTCATTTGCAATAATAGATACTATTACACCCAAAGGCATGACTTGGATCACGCTGACCTCACTGTCAACATCAAGCGTCGGTACTGCTGTGCTGTCAAAGTCAGGTCACTGTCACCTCTTTTATCTACATCAACGTGTTACTTTCTTTTGGGTGTGTGCTTCTCTCTTCCTCTTCTGCCTTCTTTTTTTTCTCTCCATCTTGGTATCTCACGCCATCAATCTCTGTCTGTTCTCCTAAATGTGTGTGTGTGTGTGTGTGTGTGTGTGCGTGTGTGTGTGTGTGCGTGTGTTTCAGAGAGCTTGTCACACATGACCAGGGGGGAGAATCGCACGTCTGCCCAGGATTGCTGTGATATAAAGGTAGTCATGACTACAGTGAGAGCAACTTAATGTAATGACCTTTTATCACACCGCCTCAGCACTCAGCTAACTGCAGGTGTGCATGTGTGGATGTCATGTGGGCGTGTGTTTGTCTGCGACAGCATCCATTTTTCATGTGTCAGTGTGCTATGTCTGTGCTGGAACATGAGCTCATGAGTGTTTCTGCATGTAAACTACTGCAGGGCTGCGACTTACAGATAAATATTTTGACACTTTAGGAAATAGACTTAATAACTTTTTTTTCCCTGATAGTAAGATGAGAAGATCCATGACACTCTCATGTCACTACGATGAATATGAAGCTACAGCCAGCAGCCAGTGGCCCAGAAAGCATTTTTCCCATACACAGTCATTGGAAAAGGAGCAGCTGTAAAATGGTGAATAAGAGAGTGTCACAAACTTCATTAAAGGCTTTTTATTATCAGAATTTGATTCACTTAGTCCAATAAAATTAAAGTTTAAAAGTTTAATTATTTATTCCATTCATGTGAGCCAACAGGAATTCACTTGGCTCGGCCAAAGAACATCTCAAACACTCATGCACAACTTGACTGGAGACGGACTCTCCTAAGCTCTATGGGTCCAAAAATACTGCGATTATTATGTGGGTTGAACAAACAAGTGTTAATTAATGAGCTTTAGGAGTGCTGGTAGGCAATTTTGTTGCCTTTGGAGAGAGCCAGGTTAGCTGTTTCCTGTCCAGATATGAAAGTGGCATCAATCTGCAAAAAAGCAAACTAAGACTATTCCTTTAATGTCAGAAAATAGTGAGAAGAGCCTGATATGATCTTCAAATAGTGATACCGTTCAAAATCCAAAGGTGCTCATTTTACAATGACAATCCTCACATTTGAGATGCTGGAAATGCAAATGTTTTGAATATTTCTGTTGTAAATGACGTTTTTGTCAGATTTTCTGATTGACTTATCAGTCTTTGACTTATCAGTCTAATCACTGACATGTTCAGATTAACCTGTTTCAACCTGCTACTAATGCCTCCAATTGTGTAACTTCCATGTTTGCACCACATACAGTGCATGCAGCACATAATAGACAGCAGCTTCATTATATTTTTGGGCAGAAGTCCTAAAACCAACCAGTGTACTTGAATACTACCAGGGCGTGGGCTTTCTGTATGTAAAGGGCAAATTCCCCAAAAACCAACTAACATATAGTTAACCAAGGGTTTTTTAGTCCACTGGAAGTCTGGGTCCCTGGAACAGTTACCCACTTTGCCTAGTAATCCTCTCTTAAAGTAAGCATGTGACAGATGCAGTTTTCAGCTGCTAAATGCTTCTGTACAGCTGGCAGTGTTTGTTGTTTTTCATTATTTACTTGTGTTCATGAGTGTGTTTCTGCATGTCAGTGTGTGTGTATCTGTGTGTGAAATGCTCCAGTTTCATTAGCACGTTACTTCATTCGCAATGGCAGTGTGTGACACAATCTGCTGTGTGTGTGTGTGTGTGTGTGTGTGTGTGTGTGTGTGTGTGTGTGTGTGTGTGTGTGTGTGTGTGTGTGTGTGTGTGTGTGTGTGTGTGCGCGCGCGCGTGCACGCATGCACACGCACGCACGTGAATGCGTGTGTGTGTGCGCGTGTGTGTTAAATGCCCATGTGGCATTGCATGTCCACATGTGCACTGGTGTGTGTAATTTTCTCCTCTCTCCTCTAGTTATTTTGTTTTCCTTTTATTCCCACCTCTGGGTACTCTCTCTCTCTCTCTCTCTCTCTCTCACTCTCTCATTATATATCCTGTGTATGTCTCTCACCCCCTTCTTGTTGCCCATACCTCAGAGGGCTCTGGAGCAGCAGATGGAGTCACACCGTGAGGCGCACAGCAAACAGCTTGGCCGCCTGCGAGACGAGATCAATGAGAAGCAGAAGATCATCGACAATTTAACTGAGTCAGTTCCTTAAAAATAGAAGTTCTTAACATGTATAGGAGTGTTGTAAGTGATGTACAGTATTTTTACTGTAGTTTTTTAAAGCAGAGTGTTTTAAAGCAGAGGTGTCAACTTCATGGAAGAAGCATTTTTCCTTCCATATTTGAGGCTCGACTGTGGCAATATCTAATGCAGGTCATACATGTTTCCAGAGGCAGAGAGCTTACCCACTCTGTCAGCTGCCTGTGGACTCAAATCTCAAATTGAGTTCTACCCTCATAAGCAGTGTGAAAATGCTAAAATTGGGGAGACATGGTGTCAGTAGTTGAGTTCTCAAAAAGTATGAGCCCTGCTTTAGCTGCAAGAGGGGCGGAAATCAATATGTGTGGGTGGTTTACATGGTGAGGAAACTGCAGTGTGGGAGGACCTTAACACCAGGCTGCTGCTGAACCTCAGTGTGAGGAGCCACTGGGCTGGCTTTGGCTCCTTGAAAAAGAGGCCCCCTTCAGGTGCCTTGTTTTGAATACATTCTGTACCAGGCATGACCGTCTGGGAGGAGACTGCAGGGCAGACCCTCTTGAGGGACTAAAGTACATTTCCCAGCTGGCCTGGGAGTGTCTGTAACACCCAAGGAGCAGCTGCAGAGAATTTCTGAAAGAAAAGACATTTGGAGCTGCTCTGCTTGTCCTGCTGGCAGAGCCTGATTTGGATAAGCAGCTTGAAAATGGATGGATGGATGGCTGTCAGTGAGATGGAAAGCATCTGAAATAGGAGCAGGGTGGCCCTTTAGATCCTTCAACAGAACAGGAAAAACATGTATACAATAAATGTTCTCCCAAGAGTCAAGGATGAGTAAGAAAATCCAAAATGCTTTTGCCAAATGCCCTGTATTCTTGAAAACCAGGATGTGTCTGCACCCTACTAACTGGACACTTCCATGCTTTGGTTTTGACCTAATGACACACTTTGGCCACTCAAGTACCCCTGTGGTTTGCCAAAGTGCCTGTGTGGAAAGTGCTCTTATGTGACGTTAGGGCAAAAATAAATCCTTAAACTGCACATAGAAATGGTGGCTCTTCATCATTTCGCTCCTGCTGCTTTTAAAGTCTGTGCACAACACTGAGCTGGAGCTTTTCACCTCAGACTCGGGAAAGACTATTTTTTTCACATGTGACAGTGAGGTGGTACCAGTCATCCTATGAAACTGTTTTTTTTTTTTTTTTTCAACCTAAATATCTAAAAAAATATATATATAAATAAACCTCTCTGATGACCTCCTGTGATGTTTCTTCTACATGGGTAAATAAAATACACTGTGGTTAAATTCTATTATGGGTATGAAATCACAGTAAGTTAGATGATAGGGTGCTAACCTCTATTTCCCAGTGGTATTACAGATTCTCTTTCTCACAAATTGAATCCTTGAGTGAGTCACTTGTCACTTTTTTAGCTGTAACCAGAAGCAGCAGTTGGAGTTGGAGCAACTGCACGATGACTTTGAACGTCTCAGGAGCCAAGAGCATCACAAGAGCCGGCAGCTGGAGGAACTGACGTGAGTCTCTGCTTTACCGTCCTGGCCATCTTTCAAACACTTCACCATATGGAGGCCTGGGGGCGAGCTGCCCCTTTTGATTCACATCTTTCATGTCTCTCTATCGTTTGTCTTCCTTTTGTCTATTTATTTTCCTTTTGCTCTGCAGCTCTGACTGTCATTCTGTTTACACTGTGCTGCTCTGGCTGTGGAGTAATACAGTCATACAGACTGTGGCTAAAATTAGCCGGAGGCTTGCCCCTTTAACCCTCTCTTTGCCTATTTCTCTCTGTCTTTCTCTTGCTGTCTTACTCTCTTTGCATCTCCATTATGTAGTTTTGAAACAAGGTAGCAGCTGGCTGTTAATAGGCCTCTTTCTGGACTGACCTTTGCAGCATATTGCATCAGATGGCAGCTGGGTAACAGCCCACGAGTGGGGCCGCCGGTGCATGCTGCGTTTGTTCTTTGTTTATGAATTATTCTGGCAAGAATGTGGTAATCATTTGGGTAAAGGGAAGCTCATTTTGAATTTTCTATCTTTCTGTCTGTAGATTTCTCCATGAGCGTCATGAGCAGTCAAAACAGGACCTCAAAGGGCTGGAGGAGACTGTTGTAAGTCATTATTTGCTGTCACGATTCACTTGGCTCCATCAGCAGCCACTGATCCACTAAATACACTGTAACTGCTTTAACTGCACCATTTCCTCTCTACTCATACTGTAGGCTCGTGAGCTCCACACCCTGCACAACCTCCGCAAGCTTTTTGTTCAAGACCTCACGACTCGAGTTAGAAAAGTAAGCCAGACATAATTAAGTTACACAACACACCTCAAAGCTTTAATTTTTAACATATAACCATTGTAGGCAGAGTATATGTGACTTTACCTAGACTGTATGAAAATGACTTTTTTGGAACTACAGTACTTGCCACAGCAGTTTTTTTTTTTCTTTTTTTACAAAACTCTAAAATATCTCCTCTGTTTCTGTTGACAGAGTGCAGAATTGGAGCCTGATGATACTGGGGGATATATCACCCAGAAACAGAAGATTTCCTTTCTTGAAAACAACCTGGACCAGCTTACAAAAGTTCACAAACAGGTAACAACAAGCAGCAGATGTAAAACTGTGAATTATAGTGAGAGAGACAGATCATAACATTTTACCTGTCCACCACCTCTTTGAATATTAGGACAAATCATCCGGTTTACCTCAGCCTGGGAGCTTGATTGTCACTGTGCCATGACACAGCGGTAAGGCAGAAATGTCTTGCATAGATAGAATATGAGAGGAGGGCAAAAAGAGCGAGCCAAATTAAAATACAGAGCAGCGTGCACTGTTTGTCATTGCTCTCCGATGGGCTGAAGTAACCGTAGCACCATCAATCATCTTACTACAGTAACTTCACATGAAAGTCTCCTTGAAAACAGAGCAGCAGGAGGTGTTAAACCATGCTGCCTTCAGGGAAAGGAAGCCACACAGCATAAAACTGTTACTCAGATTTGAAATGAATTCATCCTCATGAAGGTGCACACCAGCACTCTTAGTCTTTCTTCTCTCTCTAGCTGACACACACAAACTCTCAAAAGCAGCCTTGTGCTCAAAAAGATTAGACAAACATACACACACTTCACATCTTTATTTCAAGTTCCTAAACAGACTATAGCAGTGGACTAAATGTTGATGTGCTAAACGTTCTGCAGAATGGCAGATATACTCAGGCTGACAGATTGGTGAAAGCTGCACTGCAGCAGTCTGTCAGGCAGAAAACCAATCCTAAAGTGGCTGCTGGGAGACCCCTATCCCATCCACCACCTGCTGATATTGTGGGAATAGAAGACCAAAGTCATGGCCATAAATCAGAAAACTCCCAGTGGAAAGTGATAAGACTCCCAAAGACAGGCAGTGGAAAGTGCACCGTGGCAACATATGAGTTTCTCTGCCTCTGTTAAGATATAATAATGTCTGTCCATCCATCTATCTGCACACACACAACTATCATGATTTCTCTTATAACATTCACTTACCTCCTGTAGGAATCCTGCCTCCTTTCTCTTTTGAAGTCTCTCACTACAAAACAATAAACTAGCACTGCCAAACCTCAGGTGGATTGATTGAATTCCTGAGTCCTTTGCCTGCTTTGCCTGTTAGATAACTTTCGCAGCTTACTAAACCTTGCAGGTCTTATACTCAGTATCTCTGCGGGGTATGGATTAGTTTGCATGATCACGTAGCAGCAAACTCTCTGTGTGTAAGGTGCTCAGTCATGGATTTCTCGCATCTGCCTTGCCTTCTCCTGTAGGAAACATGATCTGCACATGTGCAGCAATGTAAAATCAGTAAGTCTGCCGGTTGATTGTGGTTCATGGACATGACCATAAAAAAAGAAGACCATAATCTAGATTTAGTTCTGTTTTTAACAGTAACAGTCATTAACACATATTGTACCTAAAGCATACTTCTTGGCCAAGTGTTGGACTTTTTCCATTGGCTGTTGCTCTTTCGAAATGATTTGGCGCAAACAGATTCTATTATGTCATCAGGTATTGGCTTTATTTAAGACAGGTTTGTATTAGAGGCAATTATTTATTTCTGATTTCCACTGTTTGACATTTATTATTGGTCACGCCATTATTTTAGTAAGTATTTTAGTTTACTCTCTTTTGCCCTGTTTAAGTTGATACAAACTTAACACTTCCTTTAATTGTTTCAAATTAAAAGCCCTCTAACATTTCAGTGGACAGAAAAACCTTAATGTGCTAGTTTCTTTAGCTCAACAGTTACCAATGGTTTCTCTCTCTCTCCCTCAGACTCTCCTGCTCTCTCTTGCTCGTGTGTTTTATGTTTAGTTATTCCTCTGCTCTGCACCATGGAGCCACTGTAGTTAGCCAGCCCCCAGTAGCCTTAGCCCCACCCCAATCACCCCCAGCTTGTTAGCTTAAAGCCAAAACCCAAGACAAGTTTTTGTGAAAAGAAGTAGCTACTGTTACAAGACTTTCTGTTTATGGTATTTATTATAGTCATCTGAACAGGAGTAGCTGTTTATGTAACTAGCTGGTAAGCCGGTCCTTAGTGTTCTGTATGTTTTACAGCTGGTGCGTGACAATGCAGACCTTCGCTGTGAGCTTCCAAAACTGGAGAAACGTCTTCGGTCTACAGCTGAGCGAGTTAAGGCGCTGGAGGGTGCACTGAAGGAGGCGAAGGAAGGAGCCATGAAGGACCGTCGCCGCTACCAGCAGGAGGTGGAGCGAATCAAAGATGTGATGAGGGTCCGCAATCCTTTCCGCCGGCCCCATGCCGCACAGATAGGTAACACACAACACCTCACTCACAGGTTTAACCCGTTCAAATCTACTGAAAAGCCATAGTGAGCTGGACACTACATTGCATGGCTGCATGTGTCCTTTCAGTAGAAGTTATGTAATCAGATTAAATGATGATAACAAAGCATCCTCTAATTGGTAAGTAGGCAGTGATCCATTGCATCCATCCATTACAATCTGATCTATGGATTTTTTCATGGATTATTCAAGTATTATTACTACACTGCTGTTTAAGACATTAATTTCTCTCCTATTCTTTCCATTCATTCCACAGTCATCTCATATACACATCTGTTTCTATGTCTACAACCCCTTCCATTTAATTTTATATAGAGTAATATTACATTTTTTCTCATTTGCTTGAGTACTTTTCAAAACAATGAGTGCAATCATCACAGCAATTCACACCGTGCAGCACCGCACCCTCAAAAAGCTCTGACTCATGCATCGAAATTAAGTAAATTCATTAACCAGTGCATCTCAGCTTCCTTTCCTCATTTTCTGAAATCATGTCAAATGAGTTCACTGAAAATTCTGTTACTTTATTTTGTTTCAAGTAATTTGATTTTACATTACCCAGTAGTACAGTCTAATTTCCCCTGCAGCTAACTGAAGGATTTCCATCAAAACACATGCCCCTGAATACAAACCGTAGTTTCAACAAAGCACATTTCTTCTCAAGTATGAATCTTACAGCAACTGTGAAAGGAATGTAAAATGAAGACAAATGTTTACTATACTACAAGATTCAGATCGGTTGTTGTAGAAACAACTTAATAAAAGAAATGTGAAAATGTCAATGCAAATCCTCTCCACTACAATCCCAATGCGTTAGGTTCCACATGTAAACACTCGTGTATCTGGCCATAACATTTCATCTACTTCACATCTGATATTGGCCCTTGCAATGCACTGTGAGAGAAGGCTTTTGCCGTGAGGCAACAATCCTTTCCATTTTTCTCTTGTGATTCCCCACAGACAAAATCCATTGTTGGATTTGCCTCCCCTCACTGCTCTGAGACTTCCTCCCTTCCGCTTACCAGATCACCATCAGTTCGTACACCTCCACGAGCAAGCTGCTGTCCCCTCTCTGACAGAGTTTTCTGTACTTAATCTTGTTCCATATTCAGCACCTGAAACTACCAGAAACTCAGGTTCACCCCTGTGGAATACAAAAATATGTTTGAGTACCACGAGGGCTAAATGAGTGTGTTAGGTTGCCATAAAATAAGAGAGTATTTATGGTCGTACCAACATGCTAAAATGTATGAAAGACAATAACGATCCTCTTCTGAGAGAACTACAATTGATTAGAAAAGCGGTGCAATCCATTTTAATCACTAACTCACTTCACCACTGTTCGGCTGAAGATAATTGCTTATATACATTTTGATTTCTGTGTGAAATAAATGAGAGACACATATGCTGTTGTGAGAAAATGAGCTATTGATTAGAGAGTATTTTCAGAATAATTTGATGATCATACCATAGCAACTGTGATATTCTTCTGTCTATTAATATATAATATATCTCAGTAAAACATTGTATTACTTTGCACCACAGTGGACTGTGAAGCCCTAACCCTTTAAATAAACAAGTATGTTTTTGCCTTCTGTTATCTCTCTTAGCCAAGCCTGTGCGTCCTGGCCACTACCCAGCCTGCTCTCCCACCAACCCCTTCTTCATCCGAGGCTACAGCGATCACCCCGTTGCCTTCAGCAATGCTGTTTTCCACAACAGCAACAACCAACAAGCAGCTGCTTCTTCCGCCCCTGCATCTCCAGAGAACGAGCCTCGGGTACCTGAGGCCAACTCCAACCAGAACAGCCCCGTCAAACACGCCGACTCCCAAAACAGCGACACACACGACAACGACACTCACAACAAGTAAACACAGTTACATGTGGCTGATTGCTGAGTAATATACTGCTGGTCATTATGATACTAGACCTTTTATACTGTGGTTTGGACTAATCTTAACTCAAGGTCCACTTACTAGCTTTTTTCCCCATGCTTTAAACAATGTCTCACTTTGTTTACTTTGGATGTTGTAGTTTGATAAGATAATCTTTTAACTCAAGGTCCACTTACTAGTTTGTTGTTGGAGCTTTCAACCAGATCTCACCTACCTGACTTTGGACATAATATTTTGAATTTTTTTCGGATTAAGTTTTTACTAGCTTTTTTTCAGGTGCTTTCAACCATCTCAGGCCCTGTTCAGACCTGGCATCAAGAGACAAGAAGTAGACAATAGTAGTATAACAATTTAATCTTGAAAATAAGCTTCTTCCTGATGCTTTTAAACACATCCCACCATCTTCATCTTGGACATAGTTGTTTGACAAAATCTCCTCTCTTTTCAGATTTTAGTTACAACTTTATTTTAGTTTTAATTCAAAAAGATCAAGATTTGCGCCCCGGTAGGTCACCTGGTAGAGCACCTACCCTGTGCTAAGGCTAAGTCCTTACCACAGCACCCTGCGTTCTAATCTGATCCCGAGCATTTTGCTGCATGTCTTTTCCCCTCTCCCTCCCCTAACTTTCCTGTCTACCTCTACTGTTGATATAAAATAAAGAGCACAAATTCCAAAAGAATAAAAGTCTTAAAAGGAAAAAAAAAAAAGGATCAGGATTTTGAAACAGAGCTGCCATAGCTACACTGACATGAGCGTCTCTTTCTGCTGTTTGCAGGCTTCCAGCTGAACCAGCGAGCCAAGCAGACAACAACACTGCAGAGATGCTCGATTCAGAAAACGGTGAGCCACCCTGTTAAAATAATGAGAAATGTTATGATCACGATCAGCAGGAGTAAATTCACTTATTTTTATGACCATTTTTTTTTTTTGCCATCATATCAGCCATTACGTTTGAATGTTGTTTTATACTCTCACTGAGTGCTAGCTGTTAAACTAGTTTACAGTGATTGCCCTGCTGCTATGATAACAACTCTACCTGCTGTTATTTTTGTTTGATTGTCTTTTACCTCTTGTAGTCAGAGGATTTAACTGTAATTCTGAGCCACTGATAAGTGAGTAGGAGGGTTTCAAAGTTGGTCCTCTGGATTAATATATAATATAAAATAATATATTCATGGGATACAGACTGTCATGTATTGAAATTCACCAAGAAAAAAAAAAAACACACTTCATTATGGGATACTGCTGCTGCTTGATGATTTTTTGTGCACCTTCATATTTGTGTGTGTGTGTGTGTGTGTGTGTGTGTGTGTGTGTGTGTGTGTGTGTGTGTCTGTGTGTGTGTGTGTGTGTCTGTGTGTCTGTGTGTGTGCAACAGACTCTGGAGGAGATAGATTAGGCTTGCCAGTTTCATTACTCAGCCAGACAGATAGCCGGCCAGACAGGCTGAGTGCCCACCTCAGCCTCTGACCCAGTGATGACAGTTGTGTAACACCACCAAACCTCTTTGACTCTCCAGGAATATCAATAAAAATCAGAAACAGGGTTAGAGCCAATATGTCAGCTCACTGTGACAGTTCTTGCCTTTTATTAAATATTAGATATCACTGATGTTGTCCACAGTCATCCCTTAAAGAATTTAATCGGGCAGGATTTAGTGCTCATATACTGTAATGTCTTCTGAAGTCAAGCTGCTCTGTGCCATCAATTTCAATAAGAGCTTATGGGAAAGTGTAAAACTCAAAGACCCTGCATCTCCTGTATGCCATATTTCTTATTTCTTCATCATTTTCTGTTGAGGTGTAGCCTTGGTGTTTTTTTCTTTGAGAGGGAGGGAGTAAAATTTTTATTAACTGTCACAGTTTTTTTTTCTACTTAAGAGATTAAACGCTACCAGCCTTATAATCCAGTCAAGCATGAGGTCCCTCGATAGTAGCCAACTCATCAAACTGCACACAAATTACGTAAACTTGCCTCTATGAATAACAATGAATCAATTCACACAGTCATCTCATTTGCTGTAGATTGAGTGCCAACTGAAACTTGTTTACGTCTTGGTGTCAATATGCTGTGTCACATAAGAAGTCAAGTGAATATTTTGTGAAATTGATCGATGTCAGGATAGTTCAGGGAGAGCACGGGCCCCTTAAGGATTGTAGAAATCCACTAGCTGCTTGAGGACGGAAGACGTTTGACACAGCACAAAACACTTTGGGAAATTAATTCAGTTCGTTAGGCTCCACAGACTGTAACTATGATCCCGGCATTACAAATAGAGCCATCCTGGAGACCCTTTTCTTCGTGTGAGTGCTGCGCTGCTGCACTATTGGTCTAACTGTAATGACAGTTGTTAAGAGGCTTTGCAAGGAAGCTCTCTGGATGGGAGCTTTTCACACTTGTGGTACTTTGTTATTTTTATTATCACGTGTAACAGCAAAAGTAGTGTCTCGTAGAAATGAGATAATCTCCATCAGAGAAATGACGGCATTTATCAGTTGTTCAAACAGTGTAAAATGACCCATGTTTACAAGCAACCTGTTGCAGTTGTAGATATAATGTCCTCTCTATGACAGCATTGATCATTTGTTCAACCAGTGAGAAATTAGCTGTGTATGTTTATGTCCAGTAGCAAATATTCTTATACCACTGGAGGAAGTGGTGGGTGGTTACAAGAGGTACAAAGACTCCAACCAAGCGTCAACATTGGTTTGTTTTACCTATGACAATCTTTTACTAACCTTAGACATGTAGTTTTTGTTGCCTTAGCTTGAAAATAAAAGGTGCTGCAGGTGTGTCCTTGCCTTACTGAGGGGATCAATAGATCAATAAAATGCTCATATGGGTTGTTTTTAAATGCACTGACAAGCACCCTATTTAGTCATTTATGTGTGAGGACTTGAGGACACGTTATGCAGCTGCTTGTTCCAAAGTCATCTGTCTCCAATGGCTTTGGGCTGTTTCAATTAAACCCATATGTGTCTGTGACAAACCCACTGCTTCCCGTAATTTACGCACCACCAAACCCCTCACTGTGCACCTCACTGTGCACCTGCCTGCTTCCTTATGCACTTCTTTCTGTCCCCAGGAAACACCACAGACATCAATGACAACAGGTAAGACTGGTGCACCCTATTTTAATCCTGCACAACACCTGCTGCTATTTGTTGCTGTCTTTAGTACAGGCTTTCATGTTGTAGAAACAGATTAATTTCAGGGTTTATTTGTGACATTTTGGCTTCAACTGAAGTTCCTGAAATGTTTTCTTTAAGTTACAGATGATCAGCTGTAAATTAATGTCAAAGCTAGAAGCAATTAACTTAATACTGTATCTTTGATGATTGTCAGTTATGGCTAAAGAACATGATTAAGTATGGCACTGTCACATTCACCCCGCATGCACCGATCCCCTTGTGTTTTAAGACCAGTTACTGTAACTTCACTGATTTGCCTCCCTCACTGCTGTGTCTCTCTGCTCCATCGCTGCCCCCTTGTTGCTGTCACTGCTACTGCTGCTCCTGCTACTACTGACGCTGCTGCTGCTGCTGGTGATGATGATGATGATGATGCTGCGGCCGCCTGTGATTCTGGTGTGTTGGGTAGCATGTGTCTGAATGTGAATTCTGTGTCCAGAACTGACGTCTGTGACAATCAGGGCCCAGCCAAACTCTACAGCCTGCAGCCGGAGGCCTCAGCCAGCTAATAGTCCTGAGCAGGTAAGAAGAAACACCCCAATGAGTGTGTGATTTATTTGCTACAGTACACAGCTGCATGAATCACAGGTCAAGAATGAGGTGATAAACAAATGTCACAATCAACCAATTAACATTCAAAGCCGTGGTCCACTGAATCTACTCACGACAGTTGTGTAATCTGTGAAAAAACAGTTTTAGAAGTATATTACTCTGTGGGAAACGTAACCTATAAAACAAATGGATTCTTGGATAGCCAAATTGCTAGTTTTAGTTGTCATTCTTTTTGTAGTGGGCCTGTTGACGTAGAGTTAGGGTTAGGTTTAGGGTAGGGAAAAGATGTCAATTACCACATACAAAATTTAAATTTATGTGAATGAAAATACTGAGAAGCATGAGTCCATTTCACAAAAGCAATTTGCAAGCACTGCTTACATGCTAAGGATAGCAACGTCAAATCTCTCATGATTGTGGCTTATAAATTGCTTGCCAGTCCTACAGAGCTCTTAGATGCTTATGTATTGGTCAGATGACCGTATGGCATTTGTTTAGATTAGTGATATGTATTAAAGTTAACAGGAGGGGAATCTAGGTTCTGCGACCCTAACATAAATAATGGATGGATGGAAAATTAATGTTGCAAACAATTTAAACGCTACTTCAGGTGTGTTTTGGTTGGGCTCAATCTTCACATAAACTTGACAAATTATACATTGCTTTAAAGCTTTAATTTTCCCATTAACATCCCCATATCGTTACTACAGTTGATGATACATAGTTGCTTCAGACTTGTGGCTCTGGCTCAAAAGTATTTCCCTCACAAAAGGTACTGCTACTATAGGCCTTATATTTCCACTTTTATGTCAAAAGAATAGGTGAAAAAAAACTAAATTTAATTTCTGCCATGTTTGTGCTCCTATAGTCATTCTGACTTGTTGGATGTAAAATTTGAAGAGTTACCTTTCCAAGGAGACCATGGTTATTACTGTAATCAAAAGGATTGAAGAACAATAACCTTTTTATTTTGGGTGTATTATTTTCAGACTTGTACACCCGGTCTTATGAAACATCACTATGAGTTTAGAGGCTGTCTGGGCTCAGCTCTCTGGTGCTCTAGGACTTTACAGCTGTAAGCCTGCCAGGGTGAAAGAAAATATTTTTTTTTCTCTGGAGCCTCCCACACTAAAAATACCTAGACTCACTGTGAGACACTTTGCACAGAAATACCCAACAAACAGCATCTGTCTCAGATCAGCACTCTTTTTTTGTGGGGGAGGGGAATTATTTCATAAATCCCAGCCTAGAGTTAAAGATTATACAATATTACAAATACTGCTTCTGGAAAGACCCGTATGAGAAAGGGGAATTAAATCATATCTTCTTTTTGGTTTTACTTCAGCTCACTGCGTTTGCTGTCACAGGGTTTCATTTGGTAGCTTTTTTTTTTTTTTGTATTCCTGTTAAAGTTTTATTCACACCATGTGTTACAGGACAACAGAGTGAATTGACCTCTTTTTACCTGGGCTGCAGACTTAGGACCACATTGTAACTTTTATATGATGAAATATAAAAGATAAATCTCACTTTTCCAGCTCTATAACACGTTATAAAGTTTTCTACGGAGTAAATATATGTTTTGCACAGTGCTGCTGAATTTTACATCCTATGAAGTCTAAATCTGGCCCCAGAGTGCAGTTCCCAAACACAAGCAAGTCTCAGTGTAGACACCAGAAATAAAATGACTTGTGACGTGTTCCTTCTGGCGATGTTAGCATGACTCACTGGCTGCTGTCTCTTCTTTTCTGCCATCTTTCGCTTTCCCCGGTTTTCTCAAATGTGTCTGACTGTCGCTCTTACTTTCTGTTTCTCTGTGTCTCTTTTTCTCTCTCTCTCTCTCTCTCTCTCTCTCCAGGCAGAACACCTTTCCGAGGCCTCTTCTGTAAATCTGCATGCAGCCGATCACAGTCCTCCCAGACTCCCTTTCCTCTCTCATCCCCACCTGCTGTAAATAGACCTCTATCTCCTGTGTCCCTTTTCCTCCTCCTGCTTGCTCCTCTGCAACCCATTCTCCTTCCTGTACTATGATGTGTGGGGGTGTAGGTGTTATCAGTTTGGCAAGCACTGCATCTCAAACACCTGACCTGGCAGCTTACACCTTGCACCGCCTCCCACATGACTTGGAATACAAAGGGACCACAAATAGAAAGGTGGGTAAGAGAAGGCGCAGTGCTGAAGGTAACCACTAGGCTGTGCTGTTTGTCTCAATGACGGAATCACAGTGGACATAAAACCAGAACATCAAACAGTAAACTGAAGCATTATTATTATTGAAAATGAGTTTGGATTAGAAAACTCCAAGTTAAACTGTGTTCAACAACATGAATACAGTGTGAACCGTTGGCTCACTTTACTGATATTTATATTTTAACTGTGCATGTTGATTTGTCATGTTGGTCTTCAGCTTTTCTTGGAAAATAAATGAAAGAAGAAGAAAGCTAGCGAGGCAACATTATCGTGAAATGTATCAGTCTAAACACTGGTGCAGAAGAGTCTCTGTGAGTTAATGTAAATGGAATAAACACCCTTAAAATGAGTCGTGTTTAAAGAATAAGGCCAACAATCTTCTGTGTTTGTTACTGCCAACAAATTCCATGAAAAGACCAAAATCCAACAATACGTTAGTGTGTCTCAGTATCCTTTGACTTCCCCAACCTGACTGTGGCTCTCAGCCCTGAGCCTGTTTGTTCCTACTGACGACATAAATTTTTAAAAACAGGCCAAGAATGCAGCATTTCATTTTTTCCAAAAAAGGATGGGGACTGTAGGTTTTTTTTTTTTAGGAAACATTACTCAAACTGCAGAAAATCGTGCATTTGTTAAGGACTATTTAGAGCCAGGGATTAATACACGTTTGGTGTTCAAGTGAGCATTTACAGCAGCACCATGGTGTATGTGGCTCTGACTCAAAATAAACTGCAGTGCCCGTGTTTATTGTAATGAAGAGAGATGTTATCCATACAACAGCGTGGCTCATTAATGTGCACAGTGTAACGGTTTTGTATTTTGGTATACCTTGTAGGATGTATTTCAGATACTTATATTCCATATCATGTTTCCAATAGCAAACCAAATAACCCCCAAACACATCTAGCCACCGTCTTGCAAGTTTTAGATCACAGTTTTTGTAAAGACCTTATGAATCTTGATGCTTCACCTGGTTCTGATATCGGCACTATCACACCGAGCACAGGATGAACTCTAGTGCTCACGGTAAAGTTGGTCAGAGCATGAGCTTAAAATAAAATACTAAAATATTCAGCAGTTAACAGTGCTCGCCATGGCGTGTCTGCCTTTTGTTACACATCACTTGCTTTAACTGGTATGAGGAATAACGTCATCTGAACCATAAGTTACATGAATTCTGATTGTTTTTAAGAGACTGATTGTGTGGTAGTAAAGAGACTTCTAAGCCCCCCCCAAAAAAAAAAAAAAACACCTGACAGGGAGCATCTGTGAGATATTCAGTCATTGTCATGTCATCCAAGAGCATGGCAGAGTAAAAAAAAAAAAAATGTGTAGCAACTATTTTTATACAGCTAGTTCTAGTTTGAAAGAAATATATATTTATCATTTGCTCTATTTTAAATGTAATTTCTTTGCTCTTTACTCTTAATTCATAGCAGTTATGTATTATTGTGACATGTATTTCCTATACTGCAGAACGGTAAGGATTTCAGATTTCCAGTGTGTTGTCATTGAATGAAAGTGGGTGCACGTGTGCAGCTGCCATTCCAAAATGAATTGGTGTAGGAGATGACTAATCCTACGCTTCTTCATGAACCACCACAGACTGAAACCAAAGCTCTGATTGTAGTGAGTCATTGAAGGAGGATTTTGCTCTCTAATAGCCTATGTATAAGCTCTGCTGGAGACATGAACCAAGGGTTACTGTAGGTTATCAAGAGCTGATACAGCTTTGTCTTATCCTTCTGACACACACACACACAAACACACACTCAGATGTAGCACCTCATCAGCCAATGAGGTGTCTGACCCTTGACCCCGCAATGCAGATATATGACATCCTGTATTTACTTGAGTACAGTCTGAGTTATCTGAGTAGATAAGTCGATGCATTGACTGTCTACACTGGTGGTCAGTTGCTCCACGCCGCCCATTGCACTCTCTCTGTTGACCTCCTGATCAACCAGTCAGGATGAGAGAGTCAAGGGTGGGGGTGGGGGTGGGGTGGGACTGTGTCTTTGTGTGTATGTGTGTATTGGGAGAGAACAGGAGCTGTGTCTGCTCTTTGACTTTCAGCGAACAAAACAGACGAGTAATGCTCTAGATCACAGCTTGCAAATGACTTATTAAATATTTACTGGGTACAGGGAAGAAGCACACAAATTTGTGTTGAGAGATCTAGAAATAAATTACTCTGCAAGTACTTTTTCAATGACTTAGTACAAACAGTTCATGTAGTAAATAATTAAGTACATACAGGGGACCAACAGGTGTAGCCTAAATGTCCTTTTACTACAGCTATGTCATGAAATCATAGAAAACAAAAACCAAAACTACGTCACTGTTCCCCAGTTATTTATCATGATTTTAAAAACATATACAAGTATTTTGTATTGAAATACTTCTTACACTGTTCCTATTTTGTCTGTATTGTTCCTAAGTAATAACACTAATGAACCTTTCATTCTGATGGTTTTCTAACCCCCTCTTAAGCGCAAAATTGTTATCCCCTTATACTGTCACATAAACTGTAGTGACCCTGGTGTTTTATTGATTACCTGTATATACAAAATGATTACGCTGTGAAGTGCGGGCAGGAAATCTAAAGCGTTACCAACAGACTCTCTGTTTAAATTTTGCTGAGGCTTATTATAAATGCATGGAGCATTTTATAATTTTATTTTCTTAATGCTTTCCTTTTTTGTTCATCTTTACCACTTTTTACTCTAAGTATCTAATACTGTAGCTGATCCACTTCCTCCAAAGGGTTAAAAAAAGGTCATTGAACTGAAAAGACTTTACATTATCTTTGAAGCCGAGTGTGTTTACATAACCTATAGAAACCGTGAGTTGAATGTGAATGGGCTTTTCTTTTGTCCATCTGCTGTTGATCAGTGAAAACCACAAGGAAAATAACTATTCTTCTGACATGCACTGCTGAGCTGTAAATGTTTGGATGACTGAGAGTGGGATTTATTTTACAGTCTTATTGTTCTGTTCGTCTGACAGTAATTGTAACCAATCTGAAAATAGTCTGGCAAGGTCAATAATGTGTGATACTGTAGCTTAAATATGCAGAAATAGAAGACGAGACTGGTAGAATGGTTTAAAAAAAAAAATAAGACTGAGGCAAAATGTCTGTGTTGTTTGTACAAATGTGCGTTGACTGGTTTGTTTATAGCGTGTGATTTAGTGCATGCAGTACTCTCCTGTAGCTGCTGAGAAACAGTACTGTTATCTCATAAAAACCTCTTT
The DNA here is from genome assembly GCF_002260705.1 of Seriola dumerili. Classification (NCBI taxonomy): domain Eukaryota; kingdom Metazoa; phylum Chordata; class Actinopteri; order Carangiformes; family Carangidae; genus Seriola; species Seriola dumerili. The sequence continues at coordinate 1,988,465 of NW_019174376.1, read as the reverse complement.
CAATAAAGATGAACCTGTGTACATATGATTATTACACTGTCTTGTCATTGCTTCGCCGCTTTATAATAATTATTGATGGGCACATGAAATAGATTTTCTTCCACTCCTGTGTGAACACTAACAGTGTATTGACAATAAATCCAGATACAGTATGTCTACTAGCAGGCTACAGGTTACAGCCGTAACAGTGAGATCAACCTGTGTCATCTCAGGACAAAAGAAATCAACAGCAAAAACTCTGCATTTTGTAATGATACCTTCACTCAAGATTAAGTCTTGAAAGACAGTGCAAGGTAAAAAACAAAGTTAAGTTAAGTAAACAACAACCAAATCTCTTCGGTAATTTGTGTCAGAGGCTTGAGAGCACTGCTCCCTCTGGGTCGCGGGCTGCTCTACTCATTGATTTGTTTTGGTTGAATGTCACTGTCTCACTGTCGGCTGATGTGTGTTTTTCTCCCTCACAGTTATTCAAAGCCCACAAATTAATGTGTCACCGCAGAAGAACACAGCAGAGAAAAAGTTTTCAGATCCATATGAAGAATTCCCAGGAGGAATGTCTAGTTGTGTTTCTGAGTTTTTTTCCTCGTCATACATGAATACTAAAGTACGTACTGCACTTTGATTTTGTAAATTAATGTAGAATCCATATAGCTTTGTACAGTTATGTGCAAATTACACAGTTGATTTTCAGTGAGTAAACTTCTCATTTAAATTCTTGTGTCCACATAGAATCATCTTGATGTACGATTTAAAAATGTTTTTCAAACACTTTGTACACAGTTAAATTTTTGAAATCATGTTTGGTTAAAATGAAGATAGTTTGTCCAAATTACTGTCCGAGGTAAACAGGTTTTGAAAACTTAGACATAAAACAAACTGATTGTACAACACAATCTATTTGTTTGGAATATGTTGCTAAAAGCAAACACATTTTTGAATTACCAGAGCATGTGTCATAGTTTAAAGGAACAGCTTATCTAAATGTGTCATACACTGTGGCCACAGTGACTGACCTTTGCCATCATTTCGTTTAGGACATACATTATTCAACATCTGTATCAGCTTGAAATCATACAGGCAGGCCGTTTCCTTAAAGAACAAATATGTTTATTTCCACTGAAATGTCATGTTTAAAACTCCCATCTGGACATGTTTTAACAGACATAGAATACAAAAAACGCAATGAATAACCATCCCTGTCTGTTATGGCTTCTCTACCAAAAAACAAAAACGTTCAAATACCTAATAACGATTTTCAAAAGTTCATCTATTCCTTCAGAATCTATAAATATGAAGATACTGTCCATTTCAAAACTTTAACTGCTGGACACAAGATGTCTCCCACAGTACTTCACTGAGAAGTCCTTTCTCGGTGCACTTGAGGTTTCAAGTTCAAGATGACACTTGTGCAAGTTACGAACTGGTTCATGATTGGTTTTCAATCTAGTTGGGATGTTATAAAAGCAACAATAAGTAAAAAAAAAAAATTATTGAGTGGAGGTGGGCTTCAAACAAATGTATATTTCGAAGTGTAGTGGGGTTGGACAGCCGAGGACCGGGCTTGCCCAGGGCCGGGAGCCAAAAGGACAAAGTGCAAAATAGCAGCTGAGGAGAGGACACCAATCACAAGAACTGTGACACAGACTTACTCAAAAACACACTCCAGCTCCTCTCTCAGCGGGAATCACTGAGTGAAACGGTGCCTCTCACCCTGTGGACGACTGACTGTGCCCAAGGCTAGAAGACTGTGTGAGTACAAAACTGACACAATGACAAACTGTTTCTCATGGACGTCACGTCTGCCTGACACATCCTGACATCTGTCACTTTTTTTAGGATTTCAGTTCCACAGGTCCTGCCATCTGTAGAGTTGTACAAGTGGTAGTTTTAACAATGACAAAAATCCAGCAGGGAACTCAGTGTGCCTGCTGAAAATTCTTAGTAAAATGTCTCAGTCTGCTCTGTAAATGTAAGTAGCTAAAAGGAAAACAGGAAGCAATAAAAGAAAAGCTGAAGTAGTCATGATAAGATAACGAGAATGACTAGATTTTTTCTTTTATGATTTTTTTGATCGCTTTAAAAGTGTGTTCTGATGGAAAGTTTTGATTCAATCAATTGGTGTTCATCAAGGGCCTACAGTATGTTAATACAAGATTGACTTTATTCCTCTGGTACATTATAAACTCAAGATGACAGATAATGCTCAATGACTTTATTTAATTATAACTTCGGTCGACCTTTGACATTAGGACAGCTTGGTTTAATTGTCCTGTCTTTGATCGTCTTCCTGACGAGATTAATTTGGAGATTTACACTTTTATATTTCATTTCCCTGCGTCAGCCACCTGAAATATTAATGCTGGTCATCATCAACATAATGATAGTTTAACAAGCTGTGGTTCAGGAGGAAAATGATACTGTCAGACTATCAGTAGTCTAATTTTAAACCTGCGTAATTTCCCCAGAGTATCTAAGATATTGGTGCTGTACAGAATGTCACAGTTTCTGCTGATGTTTGATGAAAACGCAGGTGTACTGTATGTACATACTTTGCATGTAAGAATTAATTCGTAATAGCTTTTCTATTCAGTTCAAAATTTTGTTGAATAAGCGATTTGGTGAAATTATTGCCATTTGCTCTTGAAATGAGTTGATTCATTATGATTCCCTTTACAGACAGCATCTACACATCACTTAAAACTTGCACTTTGCCAGCACGATCAGGAGTATTGGCAATGAGAGGATGGTTGAAAAAGACAGAGTGAAACCGGGGGAAAGAAGACAATACGTTTTTTTTCCTAAACACGACCGAGCACGATACCTCACACTCAACTTACACTAAACATTGCAAATTTGTTGCAAGTGTTGATCTCTTCCAAAACATGTTTTTCTTCATCTCTTTCTCTCCCATCACATCAGCCATATAATGTATAATCTGTGTATCTGTGCAAAGGCTATCTGCTTATATTGACATTTCTCCTGAGGAGTGATCAAACAGCATGGATTAGAAAATGAGGTCACTCAGTGTGAGTCTGTGCAACTCAATCCCTCTGTCATTCTTCCGTGTATCTTATCTATAGTGTGTGAGCTTCCACCGGGGACAGGTAGACCGGCTGCTGTTTACATTCTTTAGCTTGAGCTACAATGACTGGTGATAACACTCTTAATATGGAAAACCACTGGAGGTAACCAGCGTTCAAAACCCCCTGACATATATGTTCCTGCATTCAGAGCAGGAGTTTGTGCACTTTCACACGAGTGAGCTCACCTCCTCACTGAAGCTCGTCAGGAATATTCTTTTTTTTTTTTTTTAACATGGGGCAACCTGCCAGCAATTGGCCTGTGACCTCGATTTAAAATTGGAGATCCTCTGCTTTACATCAACAAAGGGTAAATTCTCAGTGAATGACATGGGGGTAAAAGACCGTTGCTGCACTGCTCTCCACAAGTTGCACCTTTGTAAGTGCTAAAAATACTTGATTTGACATCAGTTATTGGTGTTTCAAACAACAGAGAGCGGTACATGAGAGGATTTGTGTTCAAAGTAATGTAGTATGGATTTACCTCAGGTTATAACCACTACCTGAGCCATGTATGGATCCCAGTTGTTGTGAGCAAGGTCAAAAGATTCACTTACTGCTCCGAGGTTTCTCCCATCCTTATTGGACCAACAAACAACAGGCAATATGCAGGGAATACAGATCAGTCAGTATTCATCAGGCTTCAGCTGACATCAAAAACACAGCTGTCAGTGTTTAATTTGTCTGAGACTAACCTCCAACTTTGATGTGCACAGGATCCTCAACGTGAGTCCCTGTAGATAGTGCTGTGTGCTGCGGCCCACTCCAGTGGTAACCATGGCGACTGCAGAGCCGCCAAATGGACTGTGGCACAGAAACAACAAGGCCCATCAGTCAGATGAGCTCTCCAGCCATGGTATGTTCTTTAATGAAATAAATCATATTTTGTCATCTTTTATTGTTTATGTCATTTCTTACATACTGAAATAAATAAATAAAAAAATACCAGTACTGACGGATTACACACTTATTAGTGAGTTTTGGAGATAATTCTTGTTAATTTGTGTTAACCAACCACATTCAAACCCAACAAACTAAATTTCATGGTTGAAAATGTGTTTGCTTTACTTCAGATGCCATGTAGGATTATTGCAGAAATATGAGCAGAGGATGGGATCCCATTTGTCTCAGTTTTTTCCCATCTAGTTTTACATTTTAGATATGAAATGTACAGTATATTGTTGCTGACGGATGAATAATTTAAGCAATTTGTGTTCATCTCTTTGCAGCTGGGAGCCATGATAATGTGCAGGAGGACAATCTGAGACAGTGGCAGAAACATGCACAGGTATCCTGTATTTCCAAGCCTTTCTGTCTAAGTCATCTGAGAAGAAAAAATACAGATGTTCAGACTGTACAGAGCAAACTGAGGAAAGCAAAATGTGTAAAATGTAGGATGCTACATATGAGGGACGTCGTGTGTGTGAAATTTCTCATGTGTGTCTTACTGTAGAAGGTGAAGGTGAAAGTCCTGGAGCAGGTCCAGGATCAGCTCAGCGATATTCTCGACAATGCTCTGACCGAGTCCGTCCAGCCCTTCACCCACATCCAGCCGACCGTAAACGGAAAGATGACACGAAAGCCCTCATCCAGGTGAGAGGGAGGAGGCAATTCCTTTAGCAGTGCACATTTGACTCTGGTTGATATATTCTAATTCATCATCTCATTGGCTGTCGAACGTGCGTGTAAGTCAGTTTTTTTCCCCCGTTTTGTTTCAGATCTCAGAAAATGGATAATGGAAAAGTGTTTATGGACAGAGCATCACTGTTGGAGTAAGTATGAGAGACTGACAGTTTATTTCCCACTTAGTGAACACAAACAGCTTGGTGCAGACCCATTTGAACTTCAATACAGGGCTACAAATAACAGTGATTATAAATATGTCAGTAGTGAAAAATGTCCATTACTTTTTCTAAGGTGACGTCTTCAGTTTCTTGTTTTCTCTGAACAACAGTCCAAAACCCAAAGATAGATGATGAGTCTGTGTCTGTGTCTGTGTCTGTGTCTGTGTCTGTGTCTGTGTCTGTGTCTGTGTCTGTCCTCCTCTCCGTCAGTGAACTGTTTGAGATCAGTCACATCAGAACCATCTACCACATGTTCATAGCCGTGCTCCTCATCTTCTTCCTGAGCACACTGGCTGTCGACTATATCGACCAGGGCAGGTATGTAGCAAATACATTGCATGTGTTTGTGTGTGTGTGTGTGTGTGTGTGTGTGTGTGTGTGTGTGTGTGTGTGTGTGTGTGTGTGTGTGTGTGTGTGTGTGTGTGCGTGCGTGCGTGTGCGTGTGCGTGTGGATGCATGTTCATGACACTGACGTTTCCCTATGTGCCCCTATGACCCCAGAACCAAATCTAGGGAGACTCAATTAACCCTGAAGCTTTTCAAAACTTCTCACTTCTTATCTTCTCCTCCTCCTCATTGTGTGCCTCCCCGTCTTTTCTCCCTGCACCGCTGCTCGTCTGGCAGTAGGAAGATAACGCAATCAATTCCTCTGGCTATTCCTGCTGTTGCTTTCGGCTGCAGCAGTAATGATTTGGTTGCTGTTTGCAGACACAGGATTGTGAGTTTAATTCTTATGTTCCTCACTGGAACAAGTGCCAGGGGCAGCTCCACTGTGTGCAAATTATTCGATACATCCACCCTCAATTAACATTGATTTTAATATGGGTAAATTGATGAAATAAAAAATAATGATATCACACTTGCAAGTACATGTTGAATTTCAAACAAAACCTCTGACATGCTGCACTGAGTGGGTATATTAAATCTATTATTATCGTCACCAGAGGGGTCTTTTCAGATGGGAGAAAGTAATAGCGAAAAAATTTTCAAAGCATTTAATGGTGCCTGCAAGTTTATTAAAGGCATTCATGCTTGAATATAATTAAAATGGGCCGTCAAAGCCCTGATTAAAACTAAAAAAGACCACAGTGTTAAATAAACCACATCATCCAAACGAGCTGCCTTTTCTGTCACTGGCAACCACTTGGTTTTTGATTTTTATAATTATTTTCTTGGACAATGAAAATGCCTTCAGAATTAAATCTGTATCAGTATTTAAACATGTCTTACTGTAGTAATCACTTGCTTTCTTTTTATGCAATGACTTCCTCCAACTCACCACTTTAATTTTTCTCCTAATTCTCAGGTTGGTCTTGGAGTTTGACCTGCTTTTCTTCGCCTTTGGGAAGCTGGGGACAGTCACCTGGGCTTGGGGTGTGATGTTCGTCTACACGCTGCTCGTTCCCTACTACACCCTGGTGTTTTGGGGTTCCCTGTACCACAGCTTGTCCTCCAAGTTGGGGCTGTCTCTGGGGACAGGGTTGATCTTGTGTGCCGTACAGACCTGTGTTCTGGGGCTGTTTCCGATCTATACAGTCGTAAACAACCAGCTGCCACCAGCTTCACGGTTCATTGTGATACTGGAGCAGGTCAGTGTGTGTGTGTGTGTGTGTATATGTGTGTTTCATGGCTAAATCTTGTCGAGTGCATTGGTATAGAAGTTTGACTCGTGCTCCAGCAAAAGAATGATGTGTTCCTCACAAAGTTTAACAGGTTTCGCTGTCACGTTTGTAGAGAACGGGGAAAAAGTTTTGGATTGCTTCGGGCAATTATTTGTGCAAATGCCACCCACATTAGAGCTTTACTGATACATTAAAGTTTAACTTATCACAGATATTGTATAATGTATCAGTAAATACTGAATGTTGCTCGATAATGTAACAAGAAATTGCAGAACATTTATCAGAGGTCACTGAAAAGTTTGTTTTTCAACTGTAAAATGTCCAACTGAGGACACAGCTTGTTTAATACCTGATTTGAAGGATTTTTTTTTTTACTTTCCAATACTGATAATGGCTTTAAGAATACACACCATACACAGGGACCATGCACAGGTGAGCTTGTTACTGTACCTAGTAATCTGTGTGTGTGTGTGTGTGTGTGTGTCAATGAACTAAATACAACAGAAGACATGGACAAGGCATGAATATGCACTGAGACAACATAAAAAGCTCAAATGACCTAAATAGAACAGCAAACATGAAAAAAGACAAAACTAGTCCACACTTGCTGTTTATGAGACTCTTGGCAAACAGTAGAGGAGAAAATTAAATTTTCTATGACTCATGAATGTAGACATCACCTCCTTTAGAAGAGAAATGTTTTTTGAGTGGGGTTACACATAGAAACCGGCAAGATGATGAACCGGACTACAGAGCAACACGCTTTAAATTTTCTCTCACAACATAAAAATGTGATTTGTTACTTAGATGCATCAAACCAGAGGCAGGATCGGATGTTATTTATTGTATACACTTGATGTGGAAGCAGTTCATGCAGCCCTATTCAAGTGTGCCTCTGCATTCACACGGCGTACTCCCCTCCCTGCAGCATAGTGCACATCCACTTGCCTGAAAGCTACTCGGCTGTTTGCTGCTACGTCTGCCACCGCTGCTGCTTTTCATGTAACATTTCAAAAACCCCACCTCCACGCCAGCACTGACCTGTAGGCCATGAGTCCACCTTCCCCCAGGGGGTATTGCTACTCTCTTCACTGTCTGCTGTGCTGAGCTTGGTGCTTTGCTCCAAACATAGGTTGTTCAAAGATTTAAAGGTTGTTTAGTGTTAAATTTCATTTATTAACTCCTGCTGTACGATTAAAATTATTTTATTGCAATGTAAACTGCTGCTCAGCATAAAAATCCACTAGAATAAAACCTAGGCATATGCTGTAAATTCTTATTAGGAATTGCCTGGGCTAGAAAAAAACCCAGTACATAACAGTATATTACAGATAACATTATATTAATTGGTAATCCAAATTATAAATGCAGCCCTGCCATGAGCAGGAATATAGCGATAAGAAAAGAAAAGCCTGCTGGCCAGAGATGAGAGCCTTCCAACTGGAAAGCCACTAAAAGAGACTGCATGCAGATCTCAGTGCTGCCAATGTTTGAACATCACAGGCCCATACTGTAATACCTCCTCATCCTCTTTATTACACCAGCTCCGGTCTCCCAAAACCGCCTTAGCACTAAGATCATTTTAGCTCCATTCGATGGAGTGAGATAATCCCGTGTGCTTAGATGCTTTTGGGAAACCCGGTCCTGATCCTCATCTGACCTGGGTCCAGGCAGTCTATTTGTCACCCTGAAGCCATGAAAGCTGGCCATTTTGATGCATAAACCAATGATTTTAATTCACTAAAATGCCCCAAAAAGAGAAAGTGGTTCCTTGATGTATGCAGACTGATGACACACACACAGTTTTTGACAGGCTAACATGATGAGCTCTCCAGCTAAAGAGGAAGTCAACATTCAAATGAATTATATGACATTTGGTCAGTGTATACAAAACGATGTAGGTTGTTCTCTTTGGACATCCTGTCCGTACAATGCAGCAGCTACTATTACTGATACATTATGTCTCACTTCACATTATAGCTGTATCAATTCCCCCCCCAGATACGATTCCTGATGAAGAGCTACTCCTTCATGAGAGAAACTGCTCCTGTTGTAATGAGGAACACACCAAAGGAAGGTATTGCACTGTATTGTATTGATGTCAGGTGTATTTACTCCTCAGGCGTTGTCATTACTCACAGTGACACTACCAGACACGGTAGAAAAATGACTAAAACAGAGCTCAGCAGGATGCCACCCAAATGATTCATGTTGAAGTTAAAAACTAACAATGAATACAACATACAATAAACAACCTCCAGTGTGTGCAGCCCCGTGAGATTCTGTTGTAAAAGTCTGTTAATGGGAGATAAAGCTTAGAAACAGCTGTACAGTCCACAGTCTGCCTCACTTTGAATGAGGTTATGCAATGAAATTGAAAATAAGATCTTTGCTCAACACAGATATATGATGTTCATATGTGATGTTAAAGGCAATTATCAGAAAACATCATTCTTTTAAAAGTTTTAAATGTCATCAGTATCAGCAGGAGGCTAAAACTAGACATGCTGAAGTGCAGCAAAAGAAATCACAAGAAGATATTACACACTTTTAGGCAGGTAATTTGGCATAATGGCCTAACGATTTTGCAATAAACCCACGGTCATTTAATTTCAAAGACAGCCATTTGTTAGCAGTTTCCGACATAATGGCAGAGTAAAGCTTTAGCACTCACAAATGGGAATTTTGATATCTGGTATTATGCCAAACATTTGGAAGAAGAAAAATGACATAAGGAGCTTACGTCTGAACATCAGACCTTAAATCAGCTTTTTTTTTTAACCCTTTTTTAAAAATAATTCAACGCAACTTGTGATAATGTGTGTGTGACTTGTAATAATTTCACTGTCAGATTGTAAATTTAAAAACCGGACCCCTTCTAGTTTGATAGACGCACTTCATTAACTGTTGTTGCCTTTCAGGAGAAAGTCCCAGATTCCCAACATTTTCCAGCTACCTGTACTTCCTCTTCTGTCCAACTCTCATCTACAGGGAATCATATCCGCGGTAAGACATACAATTTTGTCCCCTTGCCTCGGATCACGTTCGCTTTTCCTTTTGTTCTTTTGTTTAGTGAAATAATCTAAGTACAAATGACGAGTGAATATTATTGTTGCACCACAAACTCATTATATGCTGGAATTCAAAGCTAAGCAGTGGTTAGGATTTCTTATTCACACTGCATCAATGAAAAGCATTGAAACGCATTAATTAATTGAGAAGCGGAAACGGTCCTTTGTCCTTTGACATAAAATTGCCCTTCTACATTAAAGACAGTCAAGTTCAACTTCAAATATGATGATTATTTAGTCGTAGTATAAGTAGTGACATCCTGTCTTTCTTCACAGAAACACCCACATCAGATGGAATTATGTTGGCGTTACTCTTGGCATGGTAAGACTAAGCCCTTTTGTGGGATTAATGACCTTGAGAAGATGGAAGTTGCTAATAGCACTGGAGTGTGGTGTAATAATGTGAAGTAATCATACACTACAGGTGTTTAATGGCTTTAATCTTTGATATCTTAGATCAGTTATTGCAGTTCTAAAGCATGCTCTGTTTTGTGTTTCAGTTTCCTGGGTATAACTAACTGTTTTATAACATTATAATTATTTCTTTGTAGATCTTGGGCTGCCTTTTTTATGGCTACTTTATTCTGGTGCGCCTCTGCATGCCCGTCTTCAGACTTGAGACAAACCAGCTGTTTAGTAAACGGACCATGGTTCTAGCTGTGTTCCACTCAATATTACCAGGTATTGTACTTATCAGCCCAGAAATGGCACTAGCTGTATACACACACACACACACACACACACACAATTTACTGGAACATTTTCCAGGTAATATCAGAAGGAAGTCAAGTACAAAACAAACATATAAATTAAAGTTCAGATGTGACTTCATGCGTAACTTCACTTCTACAACCTCTATTATCTCTCACTTGTATGAGTCAGAACTGGTTAATACATTACTGACAATGTAAGTGGAGGAGTGGAGTCTCTAGTGTTCATAAGAAAAGTGATAAGATTAAACGTGCTATTATGTAATCAGATACAGGTAACTAAAAGACAGGCATGTTTATTACTCTCTGTGAGTGAATACCTGTTTGAGTAAGTGCTGATATAAAAGCAGTGTTAAGTCACAATTCTTTGGAGAAATGGAGAAAGCTGGGAGCAATTCCCTGAATAAAAGTGTTCCTCATACCCCCCCCCCCCCCCTTCTCTGTGTCTCAGGTATAATGCTCCTTCTGTTGTGTTTCTTCGCCTTCCTGCACTGCTGGCTCAACCTCTTCGGGGAGCTGCTGCGCTTCGCTGACAGGATGTTCTACAAGGTGTGTGTGTGTGTGTGTGTGTGGTATGCTTGATTTTCTGTGGCATCACTTCTCCTGTGAACACATGCTTTTTTTTTTTTTAACAACGCTTGCTTTTCCAGAAGGGAACTATTTGATTAATGACAAGTTAAGAACTGCAGCACGGTTGCGTGATGGTCCCAAAACAGTTAAACAGTTTCCATCGTTTTACATTCTGCTGATACAACTCCTTCTCGAACGAGAGACTAAACCATGATTTAGGTTGTGTCTGAAAGTACATGCTTGCTTTTATTGGCCACTTCCTCTTGAGTTTTGCGCTCATGTGACTCTCTGCTATGTCTGGGGTGTATTCCTGTCTGAAGTCTGAAGTTGTGATCATAGGAAGATGTGTAGACGGTGAACAGAAAAACTGCTGTTCATCAAGACACAGCAGAAAATTAAAGCCACAACTATTTGCTTTCATGTTTGGTTTGTGTGCGGGTTAAAGAATAGGGATATAACATGTTTATTGCTGAGCTTTAGAGCTGCTGGAAGGATTTTAATACTTCCACTATATACTATTACTATATACTATATACTACTACTATAATACTACTACTGCTGGAGTGTTTAAATACTTTGGACAGAGCCATGCTAGCTCCCCCTGCTTCCATTCTTTATGCTAAGCCAAGCTAATCCCTCCATACCTACCATACAGAAATAATAGTGCTGTCAGTCTTCTCATCTCACTCTCTGAAAGAAAGCACGTAAGCGTATTTCCAAAAATGTTTGACTGTTCTTTCAAATATAAACTTTACAGCTCTCTTTGCTGTGTATTTATTTGTTTGCTGTAATAATGCATTTTTCTTGAAACCTGCTCCTGACTACATGCAAAGGATGACTGGCATCAGTAAAGTTATATTTCATTTGATTTTTAAGGGAATAAAATTATACAGGTTTGGCTCTCAGCAGTCTCACTCATGAATAATTTGATTGCAGTCTACCCAGTGTTTTTCAAGCCTCAAAATAAAGTGATTATACCCTACTCTGTTTTTATTTTGAGCCAAACACTCACACACTGATTGATCTTTTCATTTTCCAGGACTGGTGGAACTCTACATCCTTTGCCAACTATTACCGTACCTGGAATGTAGTGGTTCATGACTGGTTGTATTACTACGGATACAGAGACTTCCTCTGGGTGAGTGCCATTACAGAAAACTGAGATTAAACACACGGTCAGTTAACAAGTAAATATTAATAAACATTAATGTCATGTCGCAGTGGGCTTTGACTGTGTTTCCAAAGTGGCATGTCCTGTGATGAAGTGTGTTGTAGTAGTTTAACACTCGCCCTGTAATTCTCGTGACACAAAATCCACGCTGAACCAGCCTGACCCCTGAACTGTGAGCCTCTCTCTCGCTCTCTCTCTCGCTCTCTCGCTCTCTCTCTCTCTCTGTTCTTCCTCTGATCCCTGCAGCTGTCGAAAAGGAAATTCCGCACAGCTGCCATGCTCTCCGTGTTCATCGTCTCCGCTGTCGTCCATGAGTACGCCTTGACATTGGGCTTCGGCTTCTTCTACCCGGTCATGTTCTGCCTCTTTGCAGTCTTTGGAGGTGAAGGATACGCTCATTATACAGTGAACAATTTCTCTGACCAGGCTGCTGAAAAGAATGTGATAACCTCAACGCCTTTAAGAGAGAAAAAAAAAAAAAAAGAAAGAAAGAAAGGAGAACAGAAGAAAAAGTTTCATGTCTAGATGAAAACCCTCACTGGAGTTAAAACACTGTCTCTGAGTTGACTTTCAATCACTGGTTAAAAATATGTAAATGTGCCCTTCTATATTCTGAACTGTACTGTAAAGCCTTCAAAGTTGAAATCTGTAATTATTCACTCACATTTAGTAGCTGTTTTCAGAGGACGACTCTCATCATATTTAAAGAAAAACTGTGGGACTCAATAAGTAATCATCTGACAGGAATGTTGTTTTTTTTACCTTTCATGTTCTCACTGTTTGCCCCGTCTGTCCCTCACTAATCCCCTCACATCTCACAGCCTTAATGCAAATAAGGAGTTACTGTTTAACTAGAGATAGGCTTTTGTCATCAACAACATCACCTCATGTCTTCTGGTTTTCAGTGGTCTTCAATTTTACCATGAATGACAAGCGTCAGAACCCTGCGTTCAACGTCATCATGTGGGCGTGTCTCTTCCTCGGCCAGGGCATCCAGGTGTGTCTGTACAGCCAGGAGTGGTACGCCCAAATACACTGCCCGCGGAAAGAGGTGTGTAATCTACTTACAGCATGTCTCCTGCTTGAACTAGAAAGGCAATGTCATGATCAGACTGATTCTTTTTTCATTTGTTTCCATTCTTTAAGGACAGCTTCCCTTTCTATGACACCAGGCCTTATCAGAAGGTTGTTTTACGTCATTTAACGTAGAATTATGCTGAGCACAACCTGATTAAAAGTGTGAGAAACATGAATTTCTTCTGCTGCTTCTTTGTAGGCTTACACATGTCCATTGAGGCTCATCACTCAGGCCTTCAAAAAGCTTGACAAGACAGACATCACTGTATTTCATAGCAACAAAAAAAGGGTCATAAACCATGCTTTCTGTCAGGTTTTATTAAACTTTAGTTTTCTTGGCTACATCTGTGACAGATGAATCGATAAAACCTGACACAAAGTGAGATTTGTGAGCCTTTTTTTTCAGCAGAACATATGAAGACATGTTTTTATAGTGAGATTTATTATGGCGTTTGAGGGTATAAACAACCTCCCCGCTGGATTGTTTTTAAGCTCAGTGAGAAGCAGTGACTCATGTGACCGCATGTTGTAGATTTTAAATGAAACAGCAAGCTGTTTGTTTGTAGTACTCTGCACTACAGTGATGTCATTAGACAGTACTTTGACCCCAGTTTCTGAGGTACTTAAATGGAAAACAGGCCAGCAGGTGAATAACATTGAAATACAAATTATATTAAGACTTGACTAAAACACCAAACATACTGTTACATAATACAGGACTAGATTACATGACTTGGACTTGAGTAGTTTTGGTGTTGGACGTCACTAACCAGATTAATCTGACTGACCCCTGTCACTATTTTATCTGACTTTCTCTTCTGTCTCTTCTTATCTGCACCCATTCATGAGCATCAGGTGCTACACAGACTGCATGCATAAGTGTAGACACACTTAGAGAGCGCATAAAATTGTTCGTAAAGAGATAACACACCCAACTTACACACATAAGCCCATGTAGAAGAGCCACATGTGTTGAGTTACTGACGTTTGTAAAACTCAGACATGTATTTAACCCTTAAAAAAACCCCTCCCTTCAAAGTCCAGGCGTTTGATGAAGTCGCAGATGTGAAGGATTTGCATGACAGATGGGCACAGATGAACTTAACATACTTATTCCACTATGAACTACTGCATCTCTGTGTATCCCCAGCTAAAGCCTCTCCTCCACAGTCAGTGGCGTCATTCACACACACAATGGCTTAACACAGATAACTGCTGTCTATAAATAGAAGTGATGTCTGTAATATGAGGTTATTACGTGATAATAAATGGGTGTTAAATCATACAGATACAGATAAATGTATAAAAAGATTACAGATTATGTTACTAGATGGAGGAGGAGCAGCAGCAGCATCACTGTATGAATATTAAGACTAATTCTTCTACTCTTCCTCATCAGAATAGTTTTTGGGAGCTGGTAACGCCTCGATCCTGGTCCTGCAGCTACCAGAGATGAGGCTGCCTTTCTCCTGGGCTGGAGGGATAAATGATGACAAGATGGAGGTCTGAAAATCACAATGGACTAAACATAAATACGAAAGCACAGAAGGAAAACTTGAAAGAGATGTAAATATAAAAGGATTTCTGTTTTTAGCATGTAAAGATTTTCTTGGGTCAAGATGTGACTATGACTAGTTGTTTTTATGTTGTGTGACTGATGTGACTGATATGTCACTGGTCTATCACCTCTGAATTATTTCAACTTTTTATTTGTACTGATACCATTAAATAGTTTTTAATAACTCGGGCTGTGTAAACCGTTCTTGAAAAATGATTTTCATGGACTGATATAATACTGTAAGCAAACTGTTGCACATTAATAAACTTGTTTATTGACTGAAGTGTTGTTTGGTCAAGTGTGTAGCAATTAAAAAAAAACTAAACACATGTTCATTTGTAATTTTTTGGATTTGTGACCTTTAAACAGTGCCAGGCTAACTGTTTCCCCCTGTGTTAAGTCTTTATGTTAAGATAAGCTAATCATAGACTAAATTGTGTACTTAATTTTTTATTTCTGCTGCCTTTGTATTAAAGCTAAACATAGTTACCTGAAGACGAAACTGGAAAAAAACAGTGTCTTCATCGTCATCTTGCAGCAGCCTCGTGTCTTTGATTTCATCTTTTGTAAGGTGTACAAAACATTTCACTCAAAACAGATCAAAACAGTGACAACGTGGCTTTGCTGCAGTTAAGGTCTCCTGGCCTGCGGCATGTGCTGCACGTTTTAATCCAGCCTTGGTCAACATTCAGACGACAGGGATTGGTTGGGAGACCAGGTACGTTAACCGACCAACCACAGGAAGCACATCGTCTTATCAGTCTGCCACAAAGCCTCTGTTTGTCTGCCTGCCATGTCCCTCTGAAGTCATACAGGAAGAAGAGGATTAACATTGGTACAGTGTTTGCATTAGTGATGTAATGCTCTGTAAACTGATACACCGTAATACCATGAGAGCTCAGAGTGGTGCAGCAGAACAGTAGTTTGAGAGGCATTGTCAGTAGTAGAACTGAATAAATTTGTCTACCATTGACATGGTCCATCAAATTTTACGCTAGGAAATAAAATCCATTTGTCTTTTTTAATTCAACAGTTTTGTTTGACAGCTTTTATCTCCAGCTTTCTTGTGCATCAAAGAGGCTGTGACATATATTATTTCTTTGGTGGATGCAGTTGTCAGTGTCAGTCTTTAATGAGCCAGAACCTCCATCTTCTGCACATCATTGCTCCAGTTTGAAACGTCATCTTTTCCGAATGAATATAAAGAGGGGAAAGGAAATATGTAGACATAAAAAAAACAACAACACTATAATTCATTTGGAGTTGTGTGTCTGGACATCTGACAAATGTGTATCTAATATTCACTCTCCCTTTAGCGCTGGCATCCACCACCTTCTGAGAGCAAAATCTATCTATTTAGCTGCTACAGTACTCCATGGTGTTCACCAGTTAGTTATCATATAGTCATATAGTTAGTAATCAAATAGTCTGTCTGTTGTTTACTGATGGGCTGTAGCACATAGCTTGTTTGCTGAAAACATCTGCCAGCTGTGACTAGAAACAAGGCTGATGAGAGTGGTGAGACTGAACCAAACATAGCTGTTGTAGCTGTTAAACCAAAACAAGCTTAAAGTATGGAGGTAGATCTGTTTCAACAGATCGACAATCCGTGCGTAAATGTGTGATCTGTAAATATAACACCTTCCACGAATACAACAAATACGTTTGCAAGTTCACAAAAATATCTTGCAAATACAAAACACATTTGCAAATACACAAACAAATTCCACAACTAAAAAAAAAACTGTGAATACATTCCATTCATTTACAAATAAATGAAAACTAATAATAATAATAATAATAATAGTAATAGTCTATATTTATTTATGTTATCTCTGACTGGATGTTTACTATAAAAGTTGTATATGGAGAAGTGCAAGTGTTAACTACCAAAACAAAAATAACATACAGTAAATGAGTGAATAAATAAGAAGTCACACAAATAAAACAATTTTTCATGGTGGAGTTTCATCTTGTTATACAATGCCGTCAACCAAACGGTTTATTAACACATAAAATCTGAATTTACATTCAGATATGCCAATATGCACGTCATATATGTGCATGAGTTGAATCTCCATATGTGAAATATATGTACATATTAAATAATATACAGTATAGCCTGTATATGTAAAAATTACATGTAAAACCTATTAGAAACTTGGAACAATATCATATATTGACATATATGTCTAGCTAATAGAAATATGTTTTTAATGATGTCTGTTTATATTATAAATTTAAATTATACACAGATGTTACACGAATATATATCCATCCCAAAGCCTGTCAGTATATGTTCATTATATATTTAAATGTAAAAGATAGACATGCATGGTTAAATTTAATAAGAAATTATTAAGGAAATCATATACAAACAAAACATTTTTTTAATAAAGATGTTGGTATAATAAAGTTGCATTTTACTATGACTATTTCATATATGTATGTATGAATATCATAATAATATATCCTCTTATAGATGGCACATACGGTAACATCACTCTTGATGTGGGAAGAAGTATGTCATATGTCATAAGTCAGACTATAGTAAGACATAAAAACGCCACACTATAGTAAGGCATTAAAACCTGAAAGTATATATACATAAAAATGGAATGAAAATGTCAATGTATAGTAAAACATAAAAATGTCATAATAATGTCATAACATAGTAAGGCATAACAATGTCTTTAAAACGTGATAGTATACAAAGCTATAAAAATTTCATGAAATCTAATTTATTTTCATTTAGTTTTTTACTTCATAGTATAATAAGGCAAAAAAATGTAGTATAGAAGCATAGAAGCATAGCATAGTATAGAAAGGCATAGGAATGTCATAAAAACATCATTTTATGGTAAGCCATAAAAATATGATTAAAATGTCAGAAAATGTCATAGTATAGTTGGCACAAAAATTTCATAAAAGTGTCATAGTATATTAAGGCACATAAATTTCACTAAAATGTCATAGTATAGTAAGTCACAAAAATTTCATAAAAATGTCATAGTATAGTAAAGCACAAATATTTCATAAAAACGTCATAGTATATTACAGCATAAAAACGTCATAGTATAGTGAGGCATAAATATGTCATAAAAATGTCATAGTATAGTAAGGCAAAAAAATGTCATCAAAATTTCATAGTATAATAAGGCATAAGAACGTCATAGTATAGTAAGGCATAAAAGTGTCATAAAAACGTCATAGTATAGTAAGGCATAAAAATGTCATAAAATTTCATATTATAGTACAACATAAAAATGTCATACTATAGAAAGGCACAAAAATTTCATAAGCAATGTCGTAGTATAGTAAGGCATAAAAATGTCATAAAAATGTCATAATATAGTAAGGCACAAAAATTTCATAAAAATGTCATAGTATAATAAAGCATAAAAATGTCATAGTATAGTACGGCATAAAAACGTCATAGTATAGTAAGGCATAAAAATGTCATAAAAACGTCATAGTATAGTAAGGCACAACAATGTCATAAAAACGTCATAGTATGGTAAGGCATAAAAATGTCATCAAAATTTCATAGTATAATAAGGCACAAAAATATCATAGTATAGTACAGCATAAAAATGTCATAATATAGTAAGGCATGAAAATGTCATAATAACGTCATAGTATAGTAAGGCGTAAAAATGTCATAAAAAATTCATGGTATAGCAAGGCATAAAAATGTCATAAAAAGTCATAGTATAGTAAGGCATAAAAATGTCATAGTATAGTAAGGCATAAGAATGTCATAAAAACGTCGTAGTACAGTAAGGCAAAAAAATGTCATAATAACGTCATAGTATAGTACGACATAAAAATGTCATAAAAACGTCATAGTATAGTAAGGCATAAAAATGTCATAAAATTTCATAGTATAGTACGAAATAAAAAAGTCATAGTATGGTGAGGCACAAAAATTTCATAAGCAATGTCGTAGTACAGTAAGGCATAAAAATGTCATAAAAATGTCATAGTATAGTAAGGCACAAAAATTTCATAAAAATGTCATAGTATAATAAGGCAAAGAAATGTCATAGTATAGTACGGCATAAAAACGTCATAGTATAGTAAGGCATAAAAATGTCATAAAAACATCATAGTATGGAAAGGCATAAAAATGTCATAAAAACGTCATAGTATAGTAAGGAACAAAAATGTCATAAAAACGTCATAGTATAGTAAGGCATAAAAATGTCATCAAAATTTCATAGTATAATAAGGCACAAAAATATCATAGTATAGTACAGTATAAAAATGTCATAATATAGGAAGGCATGAAAATGTCATGAAAATGTCATAGTATAGTAAGGCTTAAAAATGTCATAAAAGATTCATATTATAGTAAGGCATAAAAATGTCATAAAAAGTCATTGTATAGTAAGGCATAAAAATGTCATAGTATAGTAAGGCATAAAAATGTCATAAAAACGTCATAGTATAGTAAGGCATAAAAATGTCATAAAAACGTCATAGTATAGTAAGGCACAAAAATGTCATAAAAACGTCATAGTATAGTAAGGCA